>NC_053035.3:121845684-122148714 GCF_002575655.3 Aegilops tauschii subsp. strangulata
TCGTGCACCGACGCCGCGACGCGGTTGGCTGCTTTAAACGACAGTTCGTGGCATTTTCTCGAGGCCACCATCGGTGCCTTCGACGAAGACTACGAGGTGTTTTCTCAGCGTGCACGTTCTTACCTCGTCTCGAGAGCCAGCAGGTTGGTGCCCGGAGCGGCTCAGGCAACTCACCACTACAACGAGGGCACCCACGATGCGGAGGCCTCGCCCTCTTCCATGTCCAAGGAGTCAATCGTCATCGATATCTCCAACAATGAGGAGTAGCTTGTCTTATTAGCTCACTATAAGGACCCATGCTCAGTTTGCTAGCTACTACTTTTCCTTAACAAATTCTAGTGAATTGTGCTATCTACTTTTACCATGCAACCTTCTGCTATAGTGTATATGTTCTCTATGTCGTGCAATGTGGTGTTCAGTTAACTGCTTGGTTCAATTCTGCGAATGTGATGCTCAATTCTTCAGGGTGCAATATTTCCAAGTTGTTAATCATGCTTGGTTTGGTTAACTGTCTGATCTTCTATTACGAGTATGTTATATTGTGCAATGTGGTGCTCAGTTAACGTTTGGTTCATTTGTTGTGGTGTTTAGTTAACTGCTTGGTTCAATTCTGCAATGCGATGTTCAATTGTTGTGGCTGCATTCTGTTATTGTATACCATGTGAGGAATAAATCGAATTTGGCTGTACTAAATACATGAGAAACAAATACAATTGCTATATTTCCAAGTTGTTAAGCATGCTTGGTTTGGTTAACTGTCTGATCTTCTATTAGGAGTATGTCATATTGTGCAATGTGGTGCTCAGTTAACGTTTGGTTCATTTGTTGTGGTGTTTAGTTAACTGCTTGGTTCAATTCTGCAATGCGATGTTCAATTGTTGTGGCTGCATTCTGTTATTGTATACCATGTGAGGAATAAATCGAATTTGGCTGCACTTAATACATGAGAAACATATACAAGTGCTATATTTCCTAGTTCTCAATCATGCTTGGTTTGGATAAATGGGTTTTCCATGTGGCTTGAATTAATCTGATGAATCTGCAATGTGCTTATTTATCATCAACATATTTTACTAATAGCATGCGAACCCTTACTTAACCTGATGACTAACTACCTTATATGTGTTGCAGGGAAACAATGGGAAGCACTGAGGTTTACAAGATGGTACTAACTATTATACCTTGCCTTTTTTTATTCCTTTGCCCCATTTCCAATATAGAGAAGATATTTATGCACATCCTTGTTTTCAGGCTTCACCGATGATTACCTCTCAAACCACCTCTGTGGTCAGGAGGCGAGGAAATTTTTCATACAACACCCATGGTTCAATATTGAAGTGTTCCTGAAGAAGTCAAAGGATGGACGGTCAATCATCCACAGCCACTGGCCGAAAGTTGCAAAGACCTTCAACATGAATGAAGGCTCAATATTCGGCTTCTGCTTCAGCAGTTTTCTAGATGAGATGCATCTCTCTATGTACCGTCTATGATGCTAATTTCTAAAGGTTCTAGATGTTGCATGTGAAACTTGCTGCTAGTGCAGTTGTGTAATGGGCTAGCTGAGTGCTGAAGCTATATCATGTTGTACTCCGATGTATTTCAATTATGAAATCCTGCTTCCTTAATATGGAAATGGAATATATTATGTGCTTAATATGAATGTCAATTAGATTAGTAGATGGATTATTAATAATAGGGCAATTAGCCTGCTAATTGGCTAATTAGCGGTTTTCCTTTTGCAAACGGTTATTGAGAAAACACCGTGGGCGATGACCTCAGGCAACGCACAAAGTTTCTAGGAATAAACCGTGTTGGATCAATGAACAATCACACACGACATTCTCTTGAAAACTGTTTGCGTTACGCCACCTTGTGCAAACGTTTTCCTTGGAGTGACTGTGTGGGATGTATATACGAACAGAAACGTTTAGCGGTGACTGACTGTGTGGGATGTACTTACGACCGGAAATAATTTCGCCTGTATAATTGTATTTTTTAGCACTACTGTACGTATTTCTGTATTTGAGTGCTCACCGGTCGCACACGACCTCATTTTGCCGAGCGTGTGTGCCAGGAGGGCATATCCTCGACAGTTTCTGGGTCGTGTGGGAAGGACCCCCCCTATTACCCACACTCACTAGGTGACGGTTCCGAACGCCATTGCGGAAAGGGGTTAAAAACCGTTTGTATAGCACCGACGCGTACCAGTGGTAGTCGAGCAGCACAGTTCTGACTTGCACATAATGAACAACACATTGTGAATGACTGAAATAAACAAGGCATAAATGACCAGTATAACAACCAAATATAGCCATTGAAAACTGGACAGAGTCTCACTGCAACCAACCTAACAAGCAAATACAGATAAACAGGGCATATGCTTGAAAACTGGACAAATGCTCACTACAACCAACCTAACAAGAAGGTACAGATAAACAAGGCATCTGCTTGATAACTGGACAAATGCTAAAAAAAGCAACCTAACAACCAAATACAGATAAACAAGGCATCTGCTTGATAACTGGACAAATGCTCACTACAACGAAACTAAGAACCAAATACATATAAACAAGGCATCTGCTTGATAACTGAAAAAATGCTCACTCCAACCAACCTAACAATCAAATACAGATAAACAAGGCATGTACTCACCATAAACAACCAAATATAGCCATTCTTGAAACTAAAGTGGACAATTCATACTTAAACATCACATAGCCCTATTGAACAATACATTTTTGCATAACTGAAATAATTAAACACGGCAAGTTAAAGCACCACACGACAAATGCTACTACAACAAAGGGTATGGGTTGGCAATCTAGAAAAGGTAAGATTTGCTGATAGAATGTTGCCTCACATTTCATGGATGGGATCCTTCGAGTTGGAAGAGCACAAACCCATGGTGCGCTCTCTGATGTCACAAATGGGTTGTTTCACCTTGGAAGAACCTTCGTGGGTGCCCTCCTCGTGGTCGTGGTCGTGGTCGATGAGATCTGACTTGGCAATTGAGGATCCCAAGCCCCCGCCATAGAACGTGTCCTTCAGAAATGAGAAAATGGAATCGATGGCATATAAACCTCGCAAATCCTTGACCGCTTGGCAGAGGAGATCAGCGGCAGGGCCGTCGAAGAGATCGATGGCGGTTGAACCAGAGGGGTTGGGGATGGACCACTTAACCTGTGACCTGGCCCGCGTGAAGCTGTCGCTGTGGACGAGCTTGATGTCGTAGCCAGCTTTCCTGAGATACAGTAATACGCTAGCCCGCTGACATGAAGCCTTCGGCATGGCAACATAGTCAACGTCTTCGCCGGCTTCCCCGGCGACGTGTTGCTCCGGGATCAATAGGTCGGGGTGAACGGCGGCCACCTCACCAACGTCTGCGAGAGAGGCCATGATAAACCTCTTCTTGGGCGAACACTCGTCGGGCTCCCCGGGATACGTGGTCGAGCTTAGGCTGCGACATTCTGGAGCAGGGGATGTGGATCTGGCGGGGAGGGACACCGCAGGCCTCATCTAGAAACTCAGGGGAGTGGGGCGATGGTATGGGAATCGCTGGGTAACCTGAACTTTATTATCTAAGCTAGGAGGAACGGCCAGACCGGCAGGGGTTGGCGGCAGCGATGCCGGCGGCGGCCGCGAGCTAGGGTTCGAGGGGGGAGGGGGTGGGTGGGGGACTATGGAGGGGGGGTGTTTGAGCATACACCGCGGCTACTGAATTTTTTAATAATGGTGGGTGGAGATGGTGGTCGACGAGGGAGGGCGAAGTTTCAAATGCCTTGGCTACTGCAATTTTACTATAAGGTCGGTGCTGGAGGAGTGTGGGGGACGGTTGAAGTACGGCGGCTACTAAAATTTGGGTAAAGGAATTGATGCGGGGCGGGAGTGCCCAAGATCGCGCACGGTCCAATAACAATATGTGTGTATGATAATAAGGAAAAGTGGCGTGGAACCGCCGATTTTTGCAACGCTCAAGGCGGGTAGTTTGTTTTTATATTTCTGGCTAGCTGGTCTATCGCACACGGTTCGTCCTAATTTCCGAATAAACTTACCCGCCTTTATCTTGCACATGTGGTGGTTTAACATCACACTTGCATCGCACACGGTTAAGCCAGTACCTCCACCCTTTGCTCGCGCTTGCACGATCGTGGTGATTTTACAGCGCACTTGCATCGCACACGGTTGAGCCAGTACCTCCACCCTTTGCTCGCGTTTGCACGGTCGTGGTGATTTTACAGCGCACTTGCTAACGCACACGGTTGAGCCAGTACCTCCACCTTAATTTGCTCGCGCTTGCGCAGGAGTGGTGATTCACAGCGCACTTGTATTGCACACGGTTAAGATATTATACCGGTGTCCATTGAGCGTCATCAGAATCTTTGCAGCAAAAAATAATGCTAGAGAGGGTCAATAGACAGCACACCAACATGTGGCCCAATATATATGAGTGAAAAGGGTGGTCTGTGATGTTCAAAATTCCAATGCACAACTTTGACTGCGCGGGCCCACGGTTGGGCGCGTCGTCGAAGATCGATGAGAGGGGCCATAAGTCAAGAACCACCTGGAAGTGGCCAAATATATGTCGGAATATTGGGGATGTTTAAAACTTTAAATACACAATGCATAACTTTGGTGGCACCTGCCTCGCAAACCCGAAAGCACCCTTGGATATATATCTACAATGACATAATGTCGTACCTAGCTAGGATGCTTGGCCCACCACCTCCCACTTCGTGTCAGCGGGGCGGATGCACGTAATGATCGATACTTTGGTCATACATGCATGTCGCCATGACCTACCATAAGACAGACCAATGAATCTATCGTTTGGTCAAACAACAACTGTTGTTGTCGAGAAACCGCTTGGGCCAATAGATTGAACCATCATAAAAATCGCACGAGAGGGACCACAAAACCAGCACCTCTTGCATGCGGCCCAAAATAATGTATGTTGGGAAGGGGTGATATGTGTTTTAAATATAGAATAATGTACAATTTAGATGTGGTGCCTACCTCTCGATACAGACAACAACCATGAAGGCGAGGTAGTTAAGGAAGAGATACGCATGGTATGATGTAGGTCGAACCCAGCAATCCGAGCATGTGGGAGGGAATCCTGACAATGCATGAGCTCGAGCTTTGGTTGAGCGACATGTGATGGTGACCGGCCCTAACACAAACTAGGAGGGATCCATTCATGGCCAACACATACCCCTCATTATCGGTCAAAGGGATGACATATATACACTTGGAGAGCCCACAGATATGCGTCTCGTCACAAAAAACCGCACAAGGGAGATGTGGTTGATCAGAAGACCCCGTATACATTGCATGCGGCCCAAAAATATGTATGGGTACGGTGGTGTGTGATGTATTTAAATCCCAAATGCACAACTTCGATGGTCCACCAACTACATTACAAACCGAACACCGTACCCGACTCCAAGCCTGGTTCAATACGTACGATGTTAGTTTCCCAACTTCGAGGCGGCGGCGGGGGGGGGGGGGGGGTCGTCCCACGCATGCGCTCAAACTTTATTTGGTCTAGCATGGGACACATCTATATCTATACACCTATATAGTGTGCGAATAACTTTGAAAGTTGGTCGTTGGATGAAGCCAATCCGACGGTACAGAGATGGCAAATCCGAGCACTACTGGCCGTTGGATATCATCTACATTCCACCAGATTCTGCCACATGTACAATCTAGAAGACTCCATGGCTGAACTTAAGCATAATGCACAAACCTCAAAACACATGCACTTCTCCTTTGTTCTCTAGAATCTTCCATATCTTAATTGCCCAATTTTTTTCTAAATGAATTGTCACTTTTTGTTTTTTACTTTATGCTTTACAATGCACAATTCCATGAATCTTAAAATAGTTTTTTTTATAAAACTAATTGATTTTGGATGAGATGAACTATAAGAATTAAACCAACATCTACATCATGCATATATGACTCAAAGCTTATATGCTATAGTGTGGTATTTATTCATAATTTGGTTACCAAATCTCATGCGTACAATGCACGTGTACCTTACTAGTATCAATAGGAAACCATCATGGTCAAACCCTTCTCGTTGTTGGGTCAAAGGGATAGATTGTGCGGGCCCCCTAATTGTCGGTAAAGGATAGTATATATACCTCGGGGAGCCCACAGATATGTGCCACGTCTATAAGCCGCACAAGGGAGACATGCTCGAGAAGAACACCCTGCCCCTATACCCTGCATGCAACCTGAAAAAGGTTTATATAATCGCCATGACAAGTCAAGTCAATCATTCTTTATTTTTTTAGAGCAAAAAATAACCCATAAAAACATAGTAGGTTTATATAATCGCCATGACAGATCAAGTCAATCATTCCTTAATTTTTTAGAGCAAAAAATAACCCATAAAAACATAGTCTACAAATTAGCAAAACAAGGATCCCAAGGTTTATATAATTGCCATGATAGGTCACTATAGAGATATAATATATATAGGTCAATATATCTCTATAATGACCATGTCATAGCATTTAAATGAAGCTTGAGATATGCAACTTCCCACCGGGTCGCCCATCCTTGGACTACTCCAGCCCGAGCATGCTTAACTTCTGCGTTCTATTCGACTAGGCAAGCAGATGGGAAGCCGTCCCTTGCCGATAAGAATTGCCTCCTTGCCATTAAGGCATTTCACGTTGGTCACCCTATGGGACCTACTGTAACGCCCGGATAATTAGGCTACAGTAAAACTCTCCTGATGATGCCATGTCATCTCTGTTACTGTTGCTAATCAAGTGTTAGATCAAAACATCTCAAATTCAAAAAATGAATTAGTGACAAACACCCAAAGTTTTCAAAAGTCAAAACAAAAATGTTCGGTGGGTGCCAAATATTGCACTGGTAATTATGGTGGAGAAAACATTTTTTTAGAAAGTGCCTAAGTATTTTAAAGTGAAATAAAACAGAAAAGAAAAATAAAGAAAAGAAAAGAAAAGAAAAGGAACCCCCCTCACTGGACCAGGCGGCCCAGCTCACAGGCCAGACCGGCCCACCTGGCCCAGCTGGCCAACAGCCGGCCCGCCTCCCCCTGCCGCCTCCTTCCCTGTTCCCCCGACCCGGGTCGGAACAGTGGCGGCTCCCGCCCGACCACCTCGCCGGCACCGACGCCGGAGAGGATAAGGTCGCCAGCGGCCCCCACCTCCTCGGTCCCCTCTCCCACTCGCCCCCGCTCTCCCTCTCGGCCTCTGCGCCTCCCCCCTCATATCCACCTCCCTCTCCCCTTCGATCCCCACTGCCCGAGCATGCTCGCCGCCGTTCTCCGTCGTCCCCGCGGCCACTGTCATCGCCCTGCACCCCCGACATGTCGTAGGCGTCCGTCGTCGTCCTCCACGTCGACCGGTGCCCGCCGTTGGAGCCGGGAGGCACCACAGCGCCGGATCCACCTCGTCCCCTTCCTCCTCGGCCGCCGGTGATCCCCGTCGACCGCGGCCTCCCTCTGCGCTCCCGTTCACTCACGGGGCTTCCTTGTGCCCGCACGGTGAGCTCCACCCCTTCCTCTCCCCGTCCTAGCTCCGTTTACGCGCCGCAGCAAGCTGTGCGCGACGCGACGCCATTGCCGCGCCTGGGCTCCGCTGTCGAGCTCGTAGCCATCACGGTAGTGCTCGTACCGGTCCGCCGAGCTCACCAACGCGTCCGTGGTTTCGAGTAGTCGCCGTAGCAGTAGCACACCGCCCGTTTTGGCCTCCGTTTCATCGCACGCGAGTTTGCCGTGCTTCGGGTCTCCGCCGTCCCTGTCGCCGGCGGCGGCTCCGGCCATCGCAGCTCGCGTGGCCACCCGCGTTGGATGCGGCGTTGCTCACTCGTTCGAACGCGCCAACGCACGGGCCAAATGGCCCCCTGTACGTGGATTCCGGCGAGGTCCCGAGCGCCTCCGCCGTTGTTTTGGTCGCCGGAGTCACTCCGGAGCCGGCCGCCGACGTGGCTGGCCTGGGGCCACCCCAGAGCCACTGCTAGTGGGCCCCGTGGGTCCCAGTTGACTGGGTTGACCCAGTCAACTGCTGACCAGGCAGCCCAATGCCACTGACACGTGGGCCCCACCGCCTATATTAATTAATTAAAATGTTTTAATAATTAAAACCTAATTAGTTACTAATTAGAGACTGACATGTGGGGCCCAGTAGCTATTTAACCTCAGATTAGTTTAATTTAAACTCTGTTAATTAACAATGGCTGACATGTGGGCGCCACCTGTCTGGTTTGACTGGTCAGCCGACCTGTTGACCTGCTGGCGTCAGCATTGCATCATGCTGATGTCATAATTCCCTTTTCTGTTAATTTAAATAATTCCAGAAAATGATTAAATCTTTAGAAAATCATATTAAATAATCTGTAACTCAGATGAAAATACTTTCTACATGAAAGTTGCTCAGAACGACGAGACGAATCCGGATATGCAGTCCGTTCGTTCACCACACGTCCCTAGCATCGTGAACCTGCAACATTTCACCTCCGGTCCATCTGTCCGAAAACGCGAAAATCGGGAATACTTTCCCGGATGTTCCCCCCCTTCGCCGGTATCACCTACTATCGCGTTAGGGCACACCTAGCATCACGCTTTGTCATGTCATGCATCGTCATGCATCTGTTTGCATTGTACTCATTGTTTCTTTCCCCTCTTCTCTCCGGTAGACTACGAGACCGACGCCGCTGCTGGTGCCCCGACCGACTACGCTGTTGACGACCCCACCTTCTTGCCAGAGCAATCAGGCAAGCCCCCCCCTTGATCACCAGATATCGCCTATTCTTCTCTATACTGCTTGCATTAGAGTAGTGTAGCATGTTACTGCTTTCCGTTAATCCTATCCTGATGCATAGCCTATCCTTGCTACTACTGTTGTTACCTTTACCTGCAATCCTACATGCTTAGTATAGGATGCTAGTTTTCCATCAGTGGCCCTACATTCTTGTCCCTCTGCTGTGCTATACTATCGGGCCGTGTTCACTTGGGCGGTGATCATGGGTATACTTATATACTCTATACATGACACCTGTGGTGACTAAAGTCGGGTCGGCTCGTAGGAGTACCCGCGAGTGGATCTTTGTGGCGGAGCGACAGGGCGGGTTGAGACCACCTAGGCGAGAGGTGGGCCTGGCCATGGATGGCGTCTGCGGTTACTTCAAAATAACACGCTTAATGAGTTCTTGGTATTTGATCTGAGTCTCGCCATTTGGTCTATACGCACTAACCAACTACGTGGGAAAGTTATGGGCACTCGACGTCGTGGTATCAGCGGGAGCCTTCGTGACATCAGCGACTGAGCGGCGCGCGCCGAATTGGACTGGAACGCCACTAGGCTAGGTCTGCTTCCGGCCGCGTACGCAACGTGCAGGTGTGCAATGGGCGATGGGCCCAGACCCCTGCGCACATAGGATTTAGACCGGCGTGCTGACCTCTCTGTTGTGCCTAGGTGGGGCTGCGATGTGTTGATCTTCCGCGGCCGGGCATGACCCAGAAAAGTGTGTCCGGCCAAATGGGATCGAGCGTGTTGGGTTATGTGGTGCACCCCTGCAGGGAAGTTTATCTATTTGAATAGCCGTGTCCCTCGGTAAAAGGACAACCCGGAGTTGTACCTTGACCTTGTGACAACTAGAACCGGATACTTAATAAAATACACCCTCCAAGTGCCAGATACAACCCGGTGATCGCTCTCTAACAGGGCGACGAGGAGGGGATCGCCGGGTAGGATTATGCTATGCGATGCTACTTGGAGGATTTCAATCTACTCTCTTCTACATGCTGCAAGATGGAGGCTGCCAGAAGCGTAGTCTTCGACAGGATTAGCTATCCCCCTCTTATTCTGGCATTCTGCAGTTCAGTCCACTGATATGGCCCTTTACACATATAGCCATGCATATGTAGTGTAGCTCCTTGCTTGCGAGTACTTTGGATGAGTACTCATGGTTGCTTTTCTCCCTCTTTTTCCCCCTTTCCTTTCTACATGGTTGTCGCAACCAGATGCTGGAGCCCAGGAGCCAGACGCCACCGTCGACGACGACTCCTACTACACTGGAGGTGCCTACTACTACGTGCAGCCCGCTGACGACGACCAGGAGTAGTTAGGAGGATCCCAGGCAGGAGGCCTGCGCCTCTTTCGATCTGTATCCCAGTTTGTGCTAGCCATCTTATGGCAACTTGTTTCACTTATGTCTGTACTCAGAATTCTTGCTTCCGCTGACTCGTCTATGATCGAGCACTTGTATTCGAGCCCTCGAGGCCCCTGGCTTGTATTATGATGCTTGTATGACTTCTTTATGTTTTAGAGTTGTGTTGTGATATCTTCCCGTGAGTCCCTGATCTTGATCGTACATGTTTGCGTGCATGATTAGTGTACGATTAAATCGGGGGCGTCACAAGTTGGTATCAGAGCTGACTGCCTGTAGGAATCCCCCTTCCACACTCCTTGGCCGAAGTCGAGTCTAGACATTACAAACTTTTACTAACATGGCTGTGTGTCTTACGGGCCGACGTCGCCATTGGGTGGTACTAGGATCTTTTACTCCTCGACCTTTACTCTAGGACTCTGAACTCTCTTCTACTCGGGTTAAACGAATTTACTAACTCTAACACTAGGATCCCGTGACCACATTCACCCCAAAGTTGGATAAGCCATAGTTATATCTTAGAATAGTATTTTGAACAATTCCCGCACCGTCATTTAACTCCTTTGAAACATCTTTGCTTTCAGATGGAACCCACGAGGCAGGTCGTGCGCCACACGACGGCCATTGGTGCCTCGGGATCACCTGTTGTGCTAGCTGAGATGATGACCTATCTGGGTTATCGCTGGCACCCTGAGTACACCGTCTACGAGGAGTACCAGGACTTTAACCAGGAGCAGTACCGTGCCATCGTCCACCTCTAATCTCGGGAGTATGACTCCACTACTGTGTTGCACACCGCTCATGGTGTTGGAGTGACCATCGATATGGTTGTCCACGATGCTGCTTATGCTGCTCTGACACGTCTTCGTGGAGAGTATCGGGAGTTGGACACCTCCCCTTTCAGGCACATTGCTATCGCATCTGATGTTGGTGCGGAGGGATACTATACTGCTGCCTACTCCACTGTCACCCGAGAGCCCTTCTACCATCAGAACCTGGTTCTGAATGCTGATGGGCTGGTGAAAGGATCGAGATGGACCTAGAGGGGGGTTGAATAGGTACAATAACAAATTTTAATTGTTACTTAGCAATTTTTGGCACTAATGCGGAATATGAGAGTGAGCCTAACAATTGCAAGAGTAGTACTGAGTGCTAAACACGATAAACAAGTAACACAAGTATGTAAGTAAACAAGCACAATATGATATAAGTAAGTGCTAAGAGACAAGTGACCACAAGTAGAGAGTTAGGGTTAGGAATAACCACAACTCCGGGAGACGAGGATGTATGCCGATGTTCACTTCCTTGGAGGGAAGCTACGTCACCGTTAGAGAGGTGGATGTTACCACGAAGGCACACCAACGCCACGAAGGCTCACCCTATTCTCCCTTTGAGACAACACCACGAAGGCGCTTCTCAACCACTAGTGGTAGACCTTGGGGTGGTCTCCAAACCCTCACAAACTTTTCCAGGGGTAATCACAACGGTCGATTCCTCTCCGAAAGACTCCTACCGCCTAGGAGTCTCCAACCTCAAAGAGTAACAAGATCGATGGGGAAATGCTCAAGACTTGCTCAAATCACGAATTCCTTGGGTGCAAAGAAGGGGAAGAGGTGGATCTATCACTTGATCAGACAACTTCTCTCCAAAGCTCTCAAATCCCTTGGGGATCTAAGATTTGATGTGGAGGAATGAGAGAGAGAGAGAGTGAGAGGTGTTCTAGGGTTTGTTCAAAGTGAGTGGTCAACCCTCTCCTGTGTAGAAGAAGGGCTATATATAGTGTGAGCGCAAATATGGCCGTTGTAGTGCAAGTGAACGGGCAGCCCGGACATCCGGGCTAGGGCCCGGACATCCGGTGACACGGGGAGGCCCGGACATCCGGGCGAAGCCCGGACATCCGGCAGCAACGTGCAAACCTACTGGAGTCGGGATGACAGGGAGCCAGACATCCGGGGAAAACACCGGACATCCGGCGTGGCTGGGAGACCCGGACATCCGGGGTGCAGCCCGGACATCCGGCAACAACGCGCAAACCTACTGGAGTCGGGATGACAGAGAGCCGGACATCCGGGAAAACACCGGACATCCGGCGTGGCTGGGAGACCCGGACATCCGGCATGGGAGCAAACAGAACATGTGCACAGAGTATTTTTGTGTGACCCTAAGTTTTTACTGAAGGAAGGAATTATTATAACTTGAGAAAGTCTTTAACGAACCCTACTGATCCCCTCTTAATAGTGCGGGATCCTATACTCATGAAACCAAATATCAAATCAATTTTTATGCTTCATCCTTGAGTAAAATCACTTGTATGCCCTTGATCCACACACACTTCGATGAGACGGGGACTAACACCTGAGATTTACTTAACAACCATTGTTAGTCCCCTACATGCATATTGTCATCAACATCAAAACATAATGTAAGGGCATGATTGCACTTTCAATCTCCCCCTTTTTGTTTGTTGATGACAATTACACATGTAGTATCACAGTTGTAATAAATAGTCTTATCATTGACAAATATGAGAGCAAGAGTACAAAGTAACTTGATGTTTCTATTTGTATTTGGCTCCCCCTCATTTTGAGCAAGAGATGAATATGTTAACACATGGACAAAACAAAATCCATACCCACAAGGTAAACAACATAGACTCACATGATCAAGATAATAAGATAACAACATAGTCTCACTTAGTCTCACTTGATCAAGACAATAGCATAGGTAGCAACATAACAAGTTCATAGGTTCGAATAATAGTAGGGCTAATACAAATAGCTAATAAATCAAGTATGACCACATTAAGATACTACTTCTCCATCTTTGACAGCAACAAGTAAAAAGGGGCGAAGAACTAAACGGACTTGGTCACTCCTGGCGGATGTCATCATCATCAATAAAGAACTCAGGATACTCAGCGCGAGACGGGAAACCGAAGGTGGAAGTGGATGGAGCCACGGGAATAGGATCATCCTCACTCACGGGGCTCCCACGGTCACGGAGGCGTTGCTTGAGCTGATTCTTGGAGATGATGAGGCGCTTCTGAACATCATGATTCTGCTGACAGCTGAAGGTGATTGCTTTCATGATAGCAGACTGAGCCTTGCCGAAGAACGAGGCAAGGCGTCCACGAGGCGCAGACGAGGAAGATGGAACAGAGGAACCACTGGGCTGAGTAGGAGCAGCTGTCTTCCCACCGGCAGACCTCCCAGGCTGAGTAGAAGCAGAAACCACTTCGCACATATGAGGAGGAGGCTTCCAAATGGAATGCACAGCAGTCTTAACCACCTCAAAGGGAGTAGTGTGATCAATCAGAGCCTGAATAAATGGAGCATGAGGGAACTGGCGTGTCTGAATGAAACTGCAAAGACGGATCTCATGCCAAATAAAATTTGCTGTGTCCAGAGGCTCAGTGGGATGGTCATGCATACAAACCATCAAGTCAATCCAATAGTTGCGAGCCCTCGAGCGATCTCCCTTCTTGGGGTAGAGAGTGCGAAGCACACACTGATAGAGGATGTAGTAAGGAGCACGGAAGATGGATACCTCATTGACTGGATATCCAAGCTCTTCCTTAGTAAGCTGAGAGGGAGATTTAACAAGTGGCAAGCAAGCATCAATTCCATTGGGTTTGTGCTCTGGATCCATACTGTGGATGCAATGGCCAACACCGGAGAGACCCAAAATCTGAACAAACCTGTCATAGGTGATCGTTAGTGTAGTGTCATCGGTCCTCCAGGTGAGAGTGTTGTCCGGACCAAAGAAACAGGTGGCATAGAACTGTAAAATGGCAGCTTCATTCCAGTCACACCTGAAGGTCATTGCAGGACCAAGAGTCATATCATCAATGATCTTGACCGGATCATGGGGGAAAGAGGCAGGATTGGCACGTAGAAAGTTGAGATCCAAGGATAAGTGAGGAGCAAGTCCACGCCCATGGACGAAACTGGAATAGAGATCCTGCTGCATACGAGTCCGGAACCGAGGATCTTCGGCATCAGCCACCATCTCATATTGATTGATATCCCGACGAAACTGAAGATATTGCCCCGCCCCCACAGTTGTGAAGTCGTGAGTGGGGCGACCTCCACGGTCAGGAAGCTCCATGGAGATGCGACGACCAGGGATAATGGGCATTGTAGAACCACAAACTTGAGGCACCGGCGCCATCCTAGTACCGGGCTTGGACTGTCCAACAGACTGTCTTGGTGCACTGTCATCCTCTTCCTCCCCAATATAGTCCGCATCATCTGGATCCGAGGCCGACGGACTGGTGGATGGTGCCCGCTTCTTCTTCTTGGTGGTGGTCTTCTTCTTCTTAGGCCGAGCATGCTCATCGGAGTCGGTTGAGCCTTGCCGACGATCAACTGGAAAGGATAATGAATAGGTTCCGATAAGAAGAAGCCAAAGAATATGAACAAGGATAAGCCAAATTAAACCGTGGGATGAACATGTTCCGATTATGACCATAGGACAAGTCCAAATGGTAAATCAAAATTTTTACATTCCCATGGTTAAGTTGAGTAGCCGAGTACATATAGAGGTGTTTGTAGGCTTAGGTATACAGTACCAAAACGCGAGAGCGCTAGACATGGCAAGATGTACAAGGGGAATAATGCAACCCTAATAAGATTTGGTCACAACCAAAGGAAGATGAAGAGAGATAGCACTCTTACCCCGAGAAGACACCTCGGGACGCTTGGGACCGCAGTTCTTGGTACGAGCCATGATGAACTCCGGCGGTGAATCCCATCGAACAACGGCCCCTCCCGAGAGACTCAAGCCACAACCCAAGAAATGGATTGGAGAGAAGCATAGATCGGGAGGAGGAGAGTCCGTGGGCAGGAGATCGGGGCCGGAGATCGACGGAGACTTGCCGGGGCAGCGCCGGAGCACACCCTGGCGACGGCAGCTGCGTTGGAGAGATGGGGAGAGGAAACGGGAGCGAATGAGTAACTTCCCCTAAAGCCCGAGCCCCTCCTCTGTAATATGGTGCGGCAACGGGCCGGACATCCGGGGCATGGCCCGGATATCCGGCGCCTCGAGGTCAGGGAACAGAAGAACAAGGCCAACGGGCCGGACATCCGGGGACCAGCCCGGAAATCCGGCCGCTGGAGGTGCATTGGTGGCTTGCGCAGCAAAAGGTTTTTTTGTTTTTTTTCTTCAGGGCCCGGATGTCCGGCAGCGGAGCTGGATGTCCGGCCACTGGACAGAGAAATAGGACGGGGGAAATGTTTTCAAGGGGTCAACACATAAAATTGAATATAGACTCCACCAAGGAGTTATTAGAGATTTATATGGGTAGAAATCTGAGTCATCTATGGTCATACTAAGATAAACTAACCACCCAACCTAAATAAGTAATGAAAGGTTCACACAAACAAGGTACAAGCGGTGACTGAGGTCACCATGTTTGAGCATATGGACCATAGGACTGCAAAGATGTAGGCTTTGGGCACATGGTCACGACTCCATCATATTAAAGCCAATAGTACGAGAACCATGATACTTTGAGAGTGTTTGTTCTATTTATGCATTATGTAGAGTGAGAATATTCATGAATTGAATGTCTCCCCCTAAATATATGCCTACATCAAGACAAGACATTAAGTTCATGCACGAATGGGTACTATATTTCACATAATGTTGTCAAGCTCCAAGATACCAAGTTCACGCCTAAGTTGACAAAACCTTGCTTCGTCCAATGGCTTGGTGAAAATATCTGCAAGTTGCTTATCTATGCCAACATGAGCAATGTCAATATCACCCTTCTCCACATGATCTCTCAAGAAGTGATACCTGATATCAATATGCTTGGTGCGGGAATGATCTTTGGGGTTCTCAGCAATATTGATGGCACTTTCATTATCACATAGAAGAGGCACATGTCTATAGGTGATACCGTAATCCTTCAAAGTTTGCCTCATCCATAGTAATTGAGTTGCACAACTGGCGGTCGCAATGTATTCAGCTTCTGCGGTGGAGAGGGCAACACAATTTTGTTTCTTCGAGGACCAACTTACCAAGGAGCGTCCAAGAAATTGACATGCACCGGAGGTGGACTTATGATCCACCTTGTCTCCGGCCCAATCCGCATCCGTGTATCCAATGAGATCAAACTTAGCATCCTTGGGGTACCATAGTCCTAACTTTGGGGTGTGAACAAGATATCTAAGAATATGCTTAACCGCCTTATGATGGCTTTCCATAGGGAAAGCTTGAAATCTAGCACACATGCATACACTAAACATGATGTCTGGTCTAGATGCACAAAGATAAAGCAACGAACCAATCATAGAGCGGTATTTAGATGGGTCGAAGGGGATACCGTTTGAGTCTTCAGTGAGTACAATTTTGGTTGGCATGGGTGTCTTACATGGGCTAGCATTAGTCATGCCAAATTTCGCTAGGGTATCCTTGAGGTATTTTGCTTGAGACAAGAAAATTACTTCTTGAAATTGTTGAATTTGAAATCCGAGGAAGAACTTCAAATCCGTATTGAGTGACATTTCAAAATTCTTGGTCATAGAAGCCGCAAACTTCTTGCACAAATGAATGTTAGGAGAACCAAAAATGATATCATCTACATAGCTCTCATCTTGCTTGTTCTTGAAAATCCACTTTGTTCCAATGACGTTGTGTTCCGTAGTTGGCCTCTTGACTAATGACCACACTTGATTGCGCTCAAAACTATTCAACTCTTCTTGCATAGCAATGAGCCAATCGTTGTCTATCAACGCATCTTGTACCTTGAAAGGCTCAACACTAGACACAAACGAGAAGTGAGCACAAAAGTTTGTCAATTGTTTACGAGTGACTCTACCTTCCGATATGCCGGTGAGGATTTTATCAATATCAACATGACCGGCCACTCGAGGCATGATGGAGGTAAGTGTTTCACGAGGTTCAACTTCATGTCCATCATCCACGTCCTCAACATATGGATCATTAATGTGTGGTGGAAGATCTTCTTCTCATGGTGCATTTGTTGAGGTTCATTGTCAATGATTGCACTTTCTTGTTCTTGCCCTTGAGGATGATCTTGTTCTTGATGATTATCATGAAGAGGAACTTGATCATCATCTTGTACTTGGACTATGGGCATTGATTGAGTAATAGGGGCTTGTGGTGGTATGGGTGTTGAAGTAGTTTGATGGTGTGTGAGGCCTCCATCTTCTTCCTCATCATCATGAGGTTCTTGTTCCATTGGAAGAAGTGCACCAACACCCATCGTCAAGATATCTTGAGAAGAATATTCTTCACCTACATCACTTAGATCAACTTGCTCCCCATGGGAGCCATTAAATTCATCAAACACCACGTCACAAGTTTCTACAACACATCCATTGGATTTGTTGTAGACTCTATAGGCGTGAGAGTTTGATCCATAGCCAACAAATATTCCCTTAATGGTTTTAGATTGAAATTTTCCTAACCGCTCTCTTTTGCTGAGGATGAAGCATTTGCACCCAAATACACGAAAGTACTTGACATTTGGCTTGTTCCCGGTTAGGAGCTCATATGGAGTCTTTTCCAACATCGTGCGAAGGAAGAGCCGGTTTGATGCATGACATGCAGTGTTGACGGCCTCGGCCCAAAAACTATGTGGTGACTTGTATTCATCCAACATGGACCTTGCCATCTCCACAAGTGTGTGGTTCTTTCTTTCTGCTACACCATTTTGCTGGGGAGTGTATGGAGCTGAATATTGATGCTCAATCCCTTCATCACTAAGGAACTCTTCCAAGGTGTAGTTCTTGAACTCAGATCCATTATCACTTCTTATTGCCAGAATTTCTTTGTCAAACTTGCGTTGTGCTTGCTTGGCAAAATCAATGAAGGTGATCTTCGTCTCGTCCTTGGATTTGAGGAAGAAGACCCATGTATACCTTGAGTAATCATCCACAATGACAAGCCCATACTTTTTCCCACCAAGACTATCCCATGAAGGAGGCCCAAAAAGATCCACATGAAGGAGCTCCAAAGGCCTTGAAGTAGACACAATATTCTTGGGTGGGTGCTTTGATTGATGTTGCTTCCCGGCTATGCATGCACTACACACACGATCTTTCTCAAAGGAGACATTTGTTAGTCCAAGGATGTGATTTCCCTTTAAGAGATCTTGAAGATTTCTCATGCCGACATGGGCTAGCCGGCGATGCCATAGCCACCCCTTGTCGGCCTTGGCCATTAGACAAGTTGCATGGAATGTGCTCTCTTTCGAGAAATCAACCGTGTAAAGGTTGCCATCCAACTCTCCAACAAAGGCCACTTCGAGAGTATCTCTCTTAAAGATTTTCACATCCGTTAGTCCAAATAGTGTATCATAACCAACAGAAGCCAATTGGCGAACAGAAAGCAAATGATATTTAAGGGATTGGACAAGCATGACATTTGCAAGAGACATGTCATTTGTGATAGCCACCTTACCCAAACCGAGTACCTATCCTTTTGATCCTCCACCAAACATAATGCTCATAAATGGTTGAATAGCTTCCATGAGATCGTAGAGCAATTTGCTATCTCCGGTCATATGATTGGTACATCCACTATCAATCACCCATTTTACTCCACCGGAGAAGGCAACCTACACACAATTATTACTTGGTTAGAGGCACCCATTTTGCAATGGGACCTCTCAAGTTAGTCACAAGGGTCTTAGGGACCCAAATAGCATAAAACCGAAATGCATTTCGAGGACCAACAAACTTTGCATAAACTTCTCCATCCTTAGTCTTACGAAGTACATAGGATGGAGGCATGACTCTTTTGGCTTGTTGAGAGTGGGCATGCCCCTTGTGGCCTTCCCACTAACAACCTTACCTTTCTCCTTGTGCCCTTCTCGTACAAAAGTTTCTTTTAGAGGGGTGGTGCACTTTTGAGAGGATGTCTTCTTCTTGCTTGTGCTCGGGTCAAACCCGAGTCCCTCTTTGGCAAACACCTCATTGTGTTGGCTCAACACCTCATTAAGGTTCTTTTGCCCTTGAGTACATGTCATGAGCCCTTTCTCGATTTGAGCTTTGGGAAAGCGATTCTCCTCAAGAATAGATGCTAAATCACTACTAGAGTTAGTAGTACAATCATCAACATTGATAATAGGAGAAGAGTAAGCCTTTGCTAGAGTTTCAAGATAAGTAAGCTTGAGTGTCTCAAAACTCTTTGTAAGAAGGGTGAGATCTTCTTCCTTGGTCTTGAGGGACACGGATAGGAGCTCACAATCCTTAGAGAGAGAAGCATTAGACTTTACAAGCTTACTTTTATCATTCATCAACTCTTCGCAAGAGTCAATAGCCCTTTTCAAGGAGGCAAGATCTCTAGTATGAACATCAATGTTTGCACCAATTTTTAAGCATAATTCATCATTGTGTGCTTCCTCATATTGGACTTTTCTCTCAAGGATTTCATATTTTTCCTTTTCCTCGGTGACGAGGGTTTCAAGTTCCTTAATGGAAATGGTGTGCTTACTCACCATCTCCATAAGCATACGAAACATAGTGAGCTTCTTTCCTTTAAGGGAGCACATGAACTTATTTAGTTTAGCAAGCATAGGATCATTTATATCATCATCCTCATAACTATCCTCCGCATCAAGATACTCATCACTAGGAGTAGGAGGAGTGAAAATAGGAGGGTTTGATCGTGGGGTTACCTTGACCTTGTCAGGAGAGTACTGGTCGTCTCCATCTTCTACCACGGCCTTCGCCATGAGACACTTGTGAGCGTTGCCCTTGTAATCCTTCATGTAGTTGTAGGTGACAACTTCACCACTCTTGTTGACTAGCCTCAATGTGTTTTGAGAATCTTGAGCAACTCCGGCAACACCACTAACATCATCCGGATCGGATTCTTCTTGAGCAACCATTGCTTTCCCATCTCTCTTCTTGAACTTGGAGTTCAAAGGATTTGGCAACTTCTTCTTGGGGAAGGTCTTGGGAAACCTTGGTTTATCTTCTCTCTTCTCATAAGGACACTCGTTGGAGAAGTGGTTGGTTTCTTCACAGTTGTAGCATTTTCTTACTTTCTTCTTCTGAAACCTTCCCTTGAATTTTCCCGCGCTAAACTTCTTGACAAAGAGAGCCATGTCTTCATATGAAGGGCCCTCAACGGATTCAACCTCATCACCGTCTTCTTCATCATCATCATCTTCTTCTTCTTCTTCACTTTGCTCATCTTCACATACATGCTTGGCCTTCAATGCAAGATTGATCTTCGACGATGGAGTACCATGCATGGCAAGATGTTTTGTAGCATTTGCCTTTGACTCTTCAAATAGTTGGAAAGTGGATATGATGTCATCTGTAGTCATTTCCTTGAAGGCATGGTGTTGTCTTATGTCCCATACCATCTGATGGTGATATGGAGCAAGAGCATGGAGCAACTTGTCCATAAGGAATCGCTTAGTCATGTTGAATCCATCTTGTGTCTTGTCACACTCACACGACTCAATATCAGCGGTGAGAGTCATGAGACGCTCAAGGAGTTGATTTGGAGTTTCACCTTTCTCCATACAAAAGTTTTGCAATTGCCCCTTGGCAATTTCATATTGAGCACTCCGGAGGGTGGAGGTACCGGTCTTGGATCTTATAATACTTTCCCATAGTTCCTTGGCACTTGTGATGTGTATGAAAGGTCTCCTTTGCTTTTCAACCATACCTCTCCTTATACACATGATTGCAGTGTCATTGAGATTCTTGTCATAAATTTCTCTTGGTGTAGGATTCTTTGGATCAACCACATGGTAACCATACTCCAAGATCTCTAGCATCTCATCGTTTCCATATCGAAGATGATCTTGCATAGCAACTCTCCACAAGGCAGAATCGGAAGTGGCATCAAGTAAAGGAGGTTTGCCTGAGGGTTATATCTTGGTTTCTCAACTTGGGGTCTTGCATAAAGCCAAGGAACACTAGAGTGTTCATTGCTAGGAGGTTGTTGACCAAGTGATGGAGTAGGGACAGTTGTGCTAGAAGCCGCACCACCCGAAAGTGGTGCAAGCACCGTGGACAATGTGGCTATCCTCATTTGGACCAAGGCCTCGACAGAAGCATCATGCTCCTCTTTTTGCTTAGCAAGGGCCCGTTCCAGATCCTCAGAAGTAAAGGACTTGACTTCAGAGGAAACCTCGCCTTTATCCTCCAGATCTGCAACACGGGGAGTCCCATCGGGGTTCATCTCGCTCTAGGGTGGTTAAGCCACAAGAATAGAGCACGAGGCTCTGATACCAATTGAAAGGATCGAGATGGACCTAGAGGGGGGGGTGAATAGGTACAATAACAAATTTTAATTGTTACTTAGCAATTTTAGGCACTAATACGGAATATGAGAGTGAGCCTAACAATTGCAAGAGTAGTACTGAGTGCTAAACACGATAAACAAGTAACACAAGTATGTAAGTAAACAAGCACAATATGATATAAGTAAGTGCTAAGAGACAAGTGCCACAAGTAGAGAGTTAGGGTTAGGAATAACCACAACTCTGGGAGACGAGGATGTATGCCGATGTTCACTTCCTTGGAGGGAAGCTACGTCACCGTTAGAGAGGTGGATGTTACCACGAAGGCACACCAACGCCACAAAGGCTCACCCTATTCTCCCTTTGAGACAACACCACGAAGGCGCTTCTCAACCACTAGTGGTAGACCTTGGGGTGGTCTCCAAACCCTCACAAACTTTTCCGGGGGTAATCACAAAGGTCGATTCCTCTCCGAAAGACTCCTACCGCCTAGGAGTCTCCAACCTCCAAGAGTAACAAGATCGATGGGGAAATGCTCAAGACTTGCTCAAATCATGAATTCCTTGGGTGCAAAGAAGGGGAAGAGGTGGATCTATCACTTGATCAGACAACTTCTCTCCAAAGCTCTCAAATCCCTTGGGGATCTAAGATTTGATGTGGAGGAATGAGAGAGAGAGAGAGAGAGTGAGAGGTGTTCTAGGGTTTGTTCAAAGTGAGTGGTCAACCCTCTCCTGTGTAGAAGAAGGGCTATATATAGTGTGAGCGCAAATATGGCCGTTGTAGTGCAAGTGAACGGGCAGCCCGGACATCCGGGCTAGGGCCCGGACATCCGGTGACACGGGGAGGCCCGGACATCCGGGCGAAGCCCGGACATCCGGCAGCAACGTGCAAACCTACTGGAGTCGGGATGACAGGGAGCCGGACATCCGGGGAAAACAACGGACATCCGGCGTGGCTGGGAGACCCGGACATCCGGGGTGCAGCCCGGACATCCCGCAACAACGTGCAAACCTACTGGAGTTGGGATGACAGAGAGCCGGACATCCGGGGAAAACACCGGACATCCAGTGTGGCTAGGAGACCCGGACATCCGGGGTGCAGCCCGGACATCCGGCATGGGAGCAAACAGAACATGTGCACAGAGTATTTTTGTGTGACCCTAAGTTTTTACTGAAGCAAGGAATTATTGTAACTTGAGCAAATCTTTAACTAACCCTACCGATCCCCTCTTAATAGTGCGGGATCCTATACTCAAGAAACCAAATATCAAATCAATTTTTATGCTTCATCCTTGAGTAAAATCACTTGTATGCCCTTGATCCACACACACTTCGATGAGCCAGGGACTAACACCTGAGATTTACTTAACAACCATTGTTAGTCCCCTATATGCATATTGTCATCAACATCAAAACATAATGTAAGGGCATGATTGCACTTTCAGCTGGATCGAGCTAGCCGAGCTCTTCGCCACGAGTTGTACACCACCCGTCAGCACCTTTACCGCGCTCTAACGCTGTTGCACCCCTTTGTCCGATCTAGAGAGCTGCCCCGTTCAGCGATCTACCCAGCCAGGACTGTGATGCCCCAGGGTGTCGGCTGGCCAGATGTGGGAGGCTACTCTCCCGCACTTGGTCCTCTTCTGCCACCTGAGCATCAGGTTCTGCACCAGAGTATTCGCGGACCCCAGGTTGCTGACGTGGAGTTCCCGATGCGACACTACCAGCTTTCAGGCTACACCTACCTCCACAGTACCTCTTGGGAATGATGTAGGCTTGCTTGTTAGTGTTAGATGCATTCGCCGCGAGCCTGTGTGCCGCCTATGGTGTTTTATTCTATGTACTGAACTCTGTGTACTGAACTCTATGCATGACCCCTTTTGTAAGTTATGCCGACTACTATGTAGTAGCTATCGTGCTCCTTTGATTATGCATGTTTCATCATGAATGATTCTTGTCTTTGCAAATTTCTCAATGTTGAACTACCCCTGTTATATATTAGCAGGATGGTTAGACCAGGTGGTCGTGGTAGTGGTGGCAATGCCCCACCACCACCTGAGTACATGGCTGGTATGATCCAACAGTTCGAACTGAACCGCCAATTCATGGAAAATATGATGGCTCAGTTTCCTCGCCCCAATATGGACCAGCAGCCAACCCCAGTAACTCTGCAGGATTTCATGCGCCTCAACCCAACTGTGTACCGCAGCTCAACCCAGCCTCTGGATGCTGATGACTGGCTCCGTGACATCACCTATGAGATGGAGTCTACCGATGTAGCCCCTGCCAGCTATGTCACCTTTGCTTCCTTCTTCCTAAAGGGACCCACAGCTCAATGGTGGGACAACCACAGGCGTACTCTACCAGCTGGAACAATCATCACCTGGCCAGACTTCCAAGCTGCTTTCCGTGCCCGCTTCATTCCTCAGGGAGTCATGGACCGGAAGAAGCGTGAGTTCCGCAACCTCACCCAAGGCAACAAAACTGTTGAAGCTTATCAGCGGGAGTTTCTGGACTTGTCTCGCTATGCTGAAGAGGACATTGCAACTGATGCACGCAGACAGGAGAAGTTCCGTGATGGCCTTCAAGCTGACATCAAGCTCGCACTTCTAGTGCATGACTTTACTGATTTCGCCACCTTGGTGAACAAGGCCATCAATGTCGAAACTGGTCTGCAGGAATACCAGAGCTCTCATAGGCGCAACCGTGACACGGGCTCATCTTCGGGCCCACCCTCACAGAAGCATAAGATATGGATCCCGAACAGCATGTACCGTCCAAATGCATCTGCCCCAAGGCAGACCTATGCTGCACCTCGTCTGCCTCCACCACCATCTAGGCAGCCAAGACTTCCAGCTCCACCACCCCAAGCTCCTGTTCCCACTCCCAATAATGGTCTGTGCTTCAGGTGTGGTCAACCAGGACACCGTGCTAGAGAATGCAACCAGAACCAGAATCAACTGGCCCTTCCAGCAACTGGCCATGGAAGCAACCAGCCCCGCAGCAACAAGGCCAAGTCTTATGGTCGTGTTCATGCCAACCACGTTGATCTCAATGAAGCTCAAGACCAGCCTGCTACTGTGATGGGTACACTCCTCGTAAATTCAGTACCAGCATCCGTTTTATTTGATACAGGTGCATCGCATTCATTCATGTCAGAAGATTTTGCATACAAGCACGACGTTAAGTGTGAGGAGATGAACACCTCGGTAGTGGTCAAAACCCCCGTGGGACAGTGTCAAACCTCCATGGTTGGCATCGACGTCCCCGTGGAAATCGAAGGGCTGGAATTCTATGCCTCTCCCATTATCCTGAAGTCGTCTAACATCGACCTCATTTTTGGGGATGGATTGGTTGAAAGCGCATACTGCTTCTATAGTTTGCGCCACTAAAACCGTCCATCTACTTCACCCTTCAGATGAAATAGTTATTTACCAAGCTCATCTGGTGCAAAATGCCGAGGCCAAGCTCTATGCATTGAATGCATTGAACGCTGCACCTCTCGAGGGCATTGAAAACATTCCCGTCATGCGTGAATTCCTCGACATCTTTCCTGAAGAACTTCAAGGGATTCCCCCTGCTAGAGCTGTCGAATTCATCATCGACTTGAAACCAGGCACCACTCCTATAGCCAAACGACCCTACAAGATGTCGCCGCATGAACTCCTTGAGCTTAAGGAGGAAATCGACAAATCTCTTCACAAAGGATTCATTCGCCCAAGTTGCTCTCCTTGGGGAGCACCTTCTCTCTTTGTCAAGAACAAGGATGGCACAAACCGATTGGTTCAAGACTACCGTCCTATAAACCAAGCTACCATTCAGAATAAATACCCTCTTCCTCGGATCAATGATATGTATGATCAACTGGCGGATTCATTAGTGTTCTCTAAGCTCGACTTGAGGTTGGGTTACCATCAGATCCGTGTTCGCGAAGAGGATATCCCAAAGACCGCCTTCGTGACTCGATATGGTTCATACGAGTACACCGTCATGTCTTTCGGTTTAACCAATGCTCCAGCCACCTTCTCTCGTCGGATGAACTATATATTCATGGATTACCTCGACAAGTTCGTCGTGGTTTATCTGGATGATATCCTGGTATTTTCCAAGAACGAAGAAGAACATGCTGAACATCTTCGTCTTGTGCTGGAAAAGCTACGAGAGCATCAACTATATGCCAAGTTCTCCAAATGTGAATTCTGGCTACCCGAAGTAACCTATCTTGGGCATGTCATCTCTAAGGATGGTATTGCCGTCAACCCTGAACGAGTCCAGGCTATCCTTGATCGGACTCCTCCCAAGAACGTTAAGCAAGTCAGAAGTTTTCTCGGTCTCGCCAGCTATTGCCGTCGATTCGTCGAGAACTTCTCCAAGATCGCAAATGGACAGACAAATGTCAGGAAAGTTTCCAGGCACTCAAAGACAAGTTGACTTCTGCCCCAGTTCTAGCTCCACCTGATACTAAGAAGGACTTCGTCATTTACTGCGACGCTTCCCGTCAAGGATTAGGCTGTGTCCTAATGCAAGACTGCAAAGTGATTGCTTATGCCTCTCGGCAATTGCGCCCTCACGAAGAGAACTACCCAGTTCACGACCTCGAACTTGCTGCTGTCATTCATGCGCTAAAGCAGTGGCGACATTACCTTCTCGGTAATCGTTGCGAGATCTTCACTGACCACCAAAGTCTGAAGTATCTGTTTACTCAGCCAGACCTGAACCTCCGTCAGCAGAGATGGATGGAGATTGTTGCAGACTTTGACTTGGGTATTTCCTATACGCCAGGCAAGGCTAATGTAATGGCTGATGCCTGGAGCCGCAAGTCTTACTGCAACCACCTCCAGGTTCACAAAGTTCAGCCCTCGCTTGTTGAAGAATTCAGAAAGCTGAACCTCCATATTGTTCCTCCGGGTGCACTCGCTCCCCCTCCTAAGGAGTTTCGCAAGATGAACCTCCGGGTTGTTTCCCACGGTTCGCTCAATACCCTGGCTGTCGAACCAGATCTCTTGGACTCCATCAATAAAATACAGGAATATGACTCTGAAGCCCACACGATTAAGCGCTACCTCGCAGAAGGAAAGCCCTCATTCTTCACTATTGCTGAAGACGGCAGTTTGTACTTCAAGGGCCGCCTAGTGGTGCCATGTGCAGAGAAAAACCTGGATATGACTCAGGAAGTTATGAAAGAAGCTCATGATACGCCTCTATGTATTCATCCTGGTAGTACAAAGATGTACCAAGACATCCGTCAGAGATTCTGGTGGTCTAATATGAAGCAAGACATTGCTCATTATGTTGCTGAGTGTGACGTTTGCCATCGTATCAAAGCAGAACATCAAAGGCCTACTGGAACTCTACAACCTATCTCTATTCCTGAATGGAAATGGGACCATGTTGAGATGGACTTCGTCACTAGATTTCCCAAATCACAGAAAGGTAATGATGCTATTCTTGTTGTCATTGACCGGCTTTCCAAAGTTGCACATTTTCTGGCAGTCAAAGAAACGATCACTGCTAGTCAGCTGGCAATGCTCTATATGTCCATGATTGTTTCACTCCACGGTATCCCATTGGTTATCAACTCAGACCGTGGCAGCTTATTCACTTCAAGATTCTGGGCAAGTTTCCAAGAAGCTATGGGAACTCATCTGTCTTTTAGCACTGCCTTTCATCCTCAGTCGCAAGGGAAGTTGAACACGTCAACCAAGTTCTCGAAGACATGCTTCGAGCTTGTGTTATTTCCTTTGGCAAGAAATGGGAGGAATCTCTCCCGTATGCTGAGTTCTCTAATAATAATAGCTATCAAGCTAGTCTGAAGATGGCCCCCTTCGAAGTGTTATATGGACGAAAGTGCCGAACCCCTCTGAACTGGTCAGAAATTGGGGAATGTCCACTCTTTGGTCCGGATATTATCCAACATGCCGAAGAACAAGTCCGCATTATTCGTGAGAATCTCAAGACTGCTCAGTCACGTCAGAAGAGTCAGTATGACCATCATCATAAAGACATGGTCTATCAACCTGGCGAAAAGGCTTATCTTCGAGTCACACCAATGAAGGGTGCTCACCGCTTCGGGATCAAAGGCAAACTAGCTCCTTGCTATATTGGCCCATTCACTATTCTCGAAAGGCGTGGAAAAGTGGCATACCAACTGGAGCTTCCGCCGGACCTTTCTCAGGTTCACGATGTGTTCCACGTGTCACAGCTCCGCCGTTGCTTCAAGGACCCAATCCGAGCAGTGGATCATGAAGTGCTCGAATTGCAGCAGGATCTCTCCTATAAAGAGCATCCGATCCGCATTCTCGACCAAGATGAACGCCGCACACGTCAGAAGGCGATCAAGTTCCTCAAAGTCCAGTGGTCGCACCATTCTGAAGATGAAGCCACTTGGGAACGCGAGGATCGCCTGCGTGATGAATACCCCGCACTGTTTCCTTCTACTTCCTAAATCTCGGGACGAGATTTCTTGTAGTGGAGGAGATTTGTAACGCCCGGATAATTAGGCTACAGTAAAACTCTCCTGATGATGCCATGTCATCTCTGTTACTGTTGCTAATCAAGTGTTAGATCAAAACATCTCAAATTCAAAAAATGCATTAGTGACAAACACCCAAACTTTTCAAAAGTCAAAACAAAAATGTTTAGTGGGTGCCAAATATTGCACTGGTAATTATGGTGGAGAAAACATTTTTTAGAAAGTGCCTAAGTATTTTAAAGTGAAATAAAACAAAAAATAAAAATAAAGAAAAGAAAAGGAACCCCCCTCACTGGACCAGGCGGCCCAGCTCACAGGCCAGACCGGCCCACCTGGCCCAGCTGAACAACCGCCGGCCCGCCTCCCCCTGCCGCCTCCTTCCCTGTTCCCCCGACCCGGGTCGAAACAGGGGCGCGCTCCCGCCCGACCACCTCGCCGGCACAGACGCCGGAGAGGATAAGGTCGCCAGCGGCCCCCGCCTCCTCGGTCCCCTCTCCCACTCGCCCCGCTCTTCCTCTCGGCCTCTGCGCCTCTCCCTCAGATCCACCTCCCTCTCCCCTTGATCCCCACTGCCCGAGCATGCTCGCCGCCGTTCTTCGTCGTCCCAGCGGCCACCGTCATCGCCCTACACCCCCGACATGCCATAGGCGTCCGTCGTCGTCCTCCACGTCGACCGGTGCCCGCCGTTGGAGCCGGGAGGCACCACAACGCCGGATCCACCTCGTCCCCTTCCGCCTCGGCCGCCGGTGATCCCCGTCGACCGCGGCCTCCCTCTGCGCTCCCGTTCACTCACGGGGCCTCCTTGCGCCCGCACGGTGAGCTCCACCCCTTTCTCTCCCCGACCTAGCTCTGTTTACGCGCCTTAGCAAGCTGTGCGCGACGCGACGCCATTTCCGCACCCGGGCTCCGCTGTCGAGCTCGTAGCCATCACGGTAGGGCTCGTCCCGGTCCGCCGAGCTCACCAACGCGTTCGTGGCTTCGAGTAGTCGCCGTAGGAGTAGCGCGCCACCCGTTTTGGCCTCCGTTTCATCACGCGCGAGTTCGCCGTGCTTGGGTCTCCGCCGTCCCTGTCGCCGGCGGCCGCTCCGGCCATCGCAGCTCGTGTGGCCACCCGCGTTGGATGCGGCGTTGCTCACTCATTCGAACGCGCCAACGCACGGGCCAAATTGCCCCCTGTACGTGGATTCCGGCGAGGTCCCGAGCGCCTCCGCCGTTGTTTTGGTTGCCGGAGTCACTCCGGCGCCGGCCGCCGACGTGGCTGGCCTGGGGCCACCCCAGAGCCACTGCCAGTGGGCCCCATGGGTCCCAGTTGACTGGGTTGACCCAGTCAACTACTGACCAGGCAGCCCAGTGCCACTGACACGTGGGCCCCACCGCCTATATTAATTAATTAAAATGTTCTAATAATTAAAACCTAATTAGTTACTAATTAGAGACTGACATGTGGGGCCCAGTAGCTATTTAACCTCAGATTAGTTTAATTTAAACTCTGTTAATTAACAGTGGCTGACATGTGGGCGCCACCTGTCTAGTTTGACTGGTCAGCCGACCTGTTGACCTGCTGACGTCAGCATTGCATCATGCTGATGTCATAATTCCCTTTTCTTTTAATTTAAATAATTCCAGAAAATGATTAAATCTTTAGAAAATCATATAAAATAATCTGTAACTCAGATGAAAATACTTTCTACATGAAAGTTGCTCAGAACGACGAGACGAATCCAGATACGCAGCCCGTTCGTTCACCACACGTCCCTAGCATAGTGAACCTGCAACATTTCACCTCTGGTCCATCTGTCCGAAAACGCTAAACATCGGGAATACTTTCCCGGATGTTCCCCCCCCTTCGCCGGTATCACCTACTACCGCGTTAGGGCACACCTAGCATCACGCTTTGTCATGTCATGCATCGTCATGCATCTGTTTGCATTGTAGTCATTGTTTCTTCCCCCTCTTCTCTCCGGTAGACTACGAGACCGACGCCGTTGCTGGTGCCCGACCGACTACGCTGTTGATGACCCCTCCTTCTTGCCCGAGCAATCAGGCAAGCCCCCCCTTGATCACCAGATATCGCCTATTCTTCTCTATACTGCTTGCATTAGAGTAGTGTAGCATGTTACTGCTTTCCATTAATCCTATACTGATGCATAGCCTATCCCTGCTACTACTGTTGTTACCTTTACCTGCAATCCTACATGCTTAGTATAGGATGCTAGTTTTCCATCAGTGGCACTACATTCTTGTCCGTCTGCTATGCTATACTATCGGGCCGTGATCACTTGGGTGGTGATCACGGGTATATACTTATATACTCTATACATGACACCTGTGGTGACTAAAGTCGGGTCGGCTCGTAGGAGTACCCGCGAGTGGATCTTTGTGGCGGAGCGACAGGGCAGGTTGAGACCACCTAGGTGAGAGGTGGGCTTGGCCCTGGACGGCGTCCGCGGTTACTTCAAAATAACACGCTTAACGAGTTCTTGGTATTTGATCTGAGTCTGGCCATTTGGTCTATACACACTAACCAACTACGTGGGAAAGTTATGGGCACTCGACGTCGTGGTATCAGCCGAAGCCTTCGTGACGTCAGCGACTGAGTGGCGCGCGCCGGATTGGACTGGAACGCCACTAGGCTAGGTCTGCTTCCGGCCGCGTACGCAACGTGCAGGTGTGCAATGGGCGATGGGCCCAGACCCCTGCGCGCATAGGATTTAAACCGGCATGCTGACCTCTCTGTTGTGCCTAGGTGGGGCTGCGACGTGTTGATCTTCCGCGGCCGGGCATGACCCAGAAAAGTGTGTCCGGCCAAATGGGATCGTGCGTGTTGGGTTATGTGGTGCATCCCTACAGGGAAGTTTATCTATTCGAATAGCCGTGTCCCTCGGTAAAAGGATGACCCGGAGCTGTACCATGACCTTATGACAACTAGAACCGGATACTTAATAAAATACACCCTTCCAAGTGCTAGATACAACCCGGTGATCGCTCTCTAACAGGGCGACGAGGAGGGGATTGCCGGGTAGGATTATGCTATGCGATGCTACTTAGAGGATTTCAATCTACTCTCTTCTACATGCTGCAAGATGGAGGCTGCCAGAAGCGTAGTCTTCGACAGGATTAGCTATCCCCCTCTTATTCTGGCATTCTGCAGTTCAGTCCACTGATATGGCCCTTTACACATATAACCATGCATATGTAGTGTAGCTCCTTGCTTGCGAGTACTTTGGATGAGTACTCACGGTTGCTTTTCTCCCTCTTTTTCCCCCTTTCCTTTCTACCTGGTTGTTGCAACCAGATGCTGGAGCCCAGGAGCCAGACGCCACCGTCGACGACGACTCCTACGACACTGGAGGTGCCTACTACTACGTGCAGCCCGCTGACAACGACTAGGAGTAGTTAGGAGGATCCCAGGCAGGAGGCCTGCGCCTCTTTCGATCTGTATCCCAGTTTGTGCTAGCCATATTATGGCAACTTGTTTAACTTATGTCTGTACTCAGATATTGTTGCTTCCGCTGACTCGTCTATGATCGAGCACTTGTATTCGAGCCCCCGAGGCCCCTGGCTTGTACTATGATGCTTGTATGACTTATTTATGTTTTAGAGTTGTGTTGTGATATCTTCCCGTGAGTCCCTGATCTTGATCGTACATGTTTGCGTGCATGATTAGTGTACGATTAAATCGGGGGCGTCACACCTACTCCCTCCTACCACACACATTTGTGCTTTTAGAAACTGTGTGGGATATTTACATGGCCGATGTGTCGCCGCTAGCCTTCAATGAGCACTGACATTGGTAGCGGGAAAACAATGGGAGAAGAGGCAGGAAACCGATGAGAGGAGTGGCGAGAAATGGTAGCCTAATTAGAAAACCTAGTACAGAAGGAAGCGTGAGCAGCACGACGCATGCGCACAGTGCTTACCCATGTACTGCATGTGTTGTCGAAAGGGCTCAGGGTTGCCGTTCGATCTGGGAGCATCCAATGGTGCACACGTATGATCCGTGGGGTTTGGGTTCTGGCCAATGAGAACACACGACTCAGATCGCGCGTGCAGCAGGGTGGGGGGGAGGGGGCATCGGCCACGGTATGGTAGGCACACGACTTTCGTGAGTGAACCGTGTGCTATTTTGAAACATTTCGTGAGAAGAATCTTGGTTTTTAAATCCCCGTAAATCCAAAACTAACCCGAAAATCGTGAAACCTGGCATGGTGTCACGACATGGCACATATAGGTCGAGGAATTTTTTTGTCCATTTTGGCGCAAGTTTTATTAGAAGCCTCTTACAAACCGGAGCTTCTCTCAAAGAAGCCTCATGGTTCCGATAGGGAAATGTGTCCCCCTTGTGGGTGAAACATAATCACTGCCTCTTTTCGCCTTGTATTTTCTTCTACGGGCAACATGGAACGACAGGATATCCGTGCTAAAATTTAAACTTATTCAGGCTTCGTTTGGCCTTTTTATACACTAATTGAGTTTCCTGGACATTTAATGTCCATAATTCAAACCTGAACTTCAAATACATGCTCCAGTTCACCAAAATGGCTAGAAAATTTATACATGTGTCCTTGGGTGCAAGTTTAGTTCCCATGGTAGGAATGGGAACGAATTACAACCGTACCCGTGTCCTGGCTCATCCTCAAACATTTGGAATCGCAGTTTTTAAATCCCCGTAAATCCTAAACTCACCGGAAAGTCATCAAAGGTGTCATGGTGTCACATCATGGCACATATATGTCGTGGTAAAAACATTGTACAATTTGGGCCAAGCTTTGTTACAAACCTCTTACAAACTGGAGCTTCTCTCAAAGAAGCCTCGTGGTTCCGATAGGGAAATGTGTTCCCCTTGTGGGCGAAACGTAATCACTGCCTCTTTGCGCCTTATATTTTCTTCCACGGGCAACATGGAACGACATGATATCCGTGCTGAAATTTAAACTTATTCAGGGTTCGTTTGGCCTTTTTATACACTAGTTGAGTTTCCTAGGCATTTAATGTCCATAATTCAAATCTGAACTACAAATACATGGTCCAGTTCACCAAAATGGCTAGAAAAATTATAGATGTGTCCTTGGGTGCATGTTTAGTTCCCATGCCAGGAATGGGAACGAATTACAACCATACCCGCATCCTGGCTCATCCTCAAACATTTGGAATCTCGGTTTTTAAATCCCCGTAAATCCTAAACTCACCAGAAAGTCATCAAAGGTGGCATGGTGTCACGTCATGGCACATATATGTCGTGGTAAAAACATTGTCCAATTTGGGCCAAGCTTTATTACAAACCTCTTACAAACCAGAGCTTCTCTCAAAGAAGCCTCGTGGTTCTGATAGGGAAACGTGTTCCCCTTGTGGGCGAAACGTAATCACTGCCTCTTTTCGCCTTGTATTTTTTTCCACGGGCAACATGGAACGACATGATATCCTTGCTGAAATTTAAACTTATTCAGGGTTCGTTTGGCCTTTTTATACACTAATTGAGTTTCCTAGGCATTTAATGTCCATAATTCAAATATGAACTACAAATACATGGTCCAGTTCACCAAAATGGCTAGAAAAATTATAGATGTGTCCTTGGGTGCATGTTTAGGTCCCATGCCAGGAATGGGAACGAATTACAACCATACCAGTGTCCTGGCTCGTCCTCAAACATTTCGAATCTCGGTTTTTATACCCCCATAAATCCAAAACTCACCAGAAAGTCATCAAAGGTGGCATGGTGTCACGTCATGGCACATATTTGTCGTGGTAAAAACATTGCCAATTTGGGCCAAGCTTTATTACAAACATCTTAAAAACCGAAGCCCGTCGCAAGAACCCTCATGGTTTTTATAGGGAAACGTGTTCCCTTGTGGGCCAAACGATAATCGCTCCCTCTTCTAGCCTCGTATTTTCTTCTACACGCAACACGGAACAACGGGAGATTCGCGCTGAACTTTGAAATTATTCAGGGTTCGTTTGACCTTTTTATTCATTAATTGAGTTTTCTAGGCATTTAATGTCCATAATTCAAATCCGAACTACAAATACATGCTCCGGTACACCAAAATGGCTAGAAAAAACGTACATGTTTCCTTGGGGTGCATGTTTAGGTCCCATGGAACTAATGGGAATGAATTCAACTGTCTCACCATCCTGGCTTGGCCACAAACATTGCGAATCTCGGTTTTAAATCTCTGTAAATCCAAAACTCACCAGGAAATCATGAAACTTGGCATGGTGTCACTACATGGTACATATAATTGTCCAATTTGGGTGAAGCTATATTACAAGCCTCTTACAAACTGGAGCCTGTCGCAACCCTCGAGGTTCCAGCAGGGAAAGATGCCCCTCTTGTGGGCGAAATGATAATCGTTGCCTTATCTCGCCTTGAACTTTGTTTTCTACAGGCAATATAGAATAATAGGAGTGTCGGGCTGAACTTTGAAACTATTCAGGGTTTGTTTGACCATTGTATATATTACTAATTACTAAGTTTTCTACGCATTTAATGTAGTCCATAATTCAAATTTGAACTACAAGCACATGCTCCAGTGAAGCAAAATGTGTGGGAAATCGTACATGTGTCATTGGGTGCATGTTTAGGTCTCATTTAAGGAATGGGAATGAATTACAAACTTGTCGTCGTCTTGAAACATCGAGAATCTTGGTTTTTAAATCCAAGTCACCCAAAACACATGAAACTTGGCATGGTTTCATGACATGGCACATTTATGTCGTGGTAAAAAAATCGTCCAGTTTGAGAAGAGGCGCACACATTAGTAGCCAATGAAGTACTTTTTGAAACAAAAAGCTGACACGTTAATATCGCAAACTGTTGTATTATATTAACCGTGTCGAAATTTAACCATACTCAGTGGCGTGCGTGCAGCGGTTTGATTAGACGGTACGAGCAAGAGAAGTCCGCCATGCAGACTCGACGGGACGCACGCGAGCAGTCCGCTGCGCAGGCTCGACGGGACGCGTGCATCCTGTCCACCTCGCAGGCTCGACGGGACACGTGCGGGCAGCAAGGCCACCCATGCTCACTGGGAAGCGAGCTCTTTGACCTCCATGCACCAGCCGCCGCTTGCCCCGCTCACAACTTCTCCATCAATGGGTTAATTAAAGCACCTGGACGGAGGGTGTTTGCTTGTGATCTCATGGCAGCATTTGCTTTGTTCGTGTTTTCAACTCGTATTCCGCCCTAATTTAAATTATCACATAGGGCAACGGATAATACGACCACAAATAAAATGGCAACGGATAATACGATGACAAATTTACAATGGCATAGATAATAATTGTCTTACATATTCCGGATAATTTAAAATGCCACATGCGGCAAAAAGCCCGGAAGACACGGGGGCAAGAGAAGAAGGAAATTGCAGACAACGATCTGGGTCGCTACTGTCTCTACTCGTCAATGGATCACCGAGCGACGAAATCCTCCAGCTCCTCTTCAATTCCTCACGACTTTGCTTGAAAGCAGCCACGGATTCCTCCGCCTCCTGCTCGCGCTCGATCCGGAGCTTCCTCAAGCCACCCATCAGTTCCTCGACGACCGCTTTCAGTGTCATCTCCAAGGCACTGCTTTGCTCATGCAGCATCTTCCAGCCGGCGGCCTCCTCCTCCTCAGCGAGCAACTTGACGAGCTTCGCATTGTCACCCATGAGTTGCTTGACGAGCCCGGTCGCCTTGTCAACTAAGGCATCGCTGATCTTGAGCAGCTTCATCAAGCCGTCGACCAGCTCCTGCTGTGTAGTGATGCCAGCAAGAATGTTGTCGTTGCCGGTGAAGGACTTCAGGAACGCCGGCTCGTCGCGATGGCCGACACCGTGAATGCGCTTGTGAGAGCCCTCGCGTGCCCGTGAGAGCTCGTTCGAGGGCTCCGTGGCGTCCCAGGGCATCTCTGTTGCAGCTGCGGCTTCGCGCCGGGACCTCTCTAGTGCTTTCGCGGCCTTGGTCTTTGCTGCCTGGTTATATGTCCACCCTAAAATCCTCCTGCCGGTCATGGCGGACCGACTTGACAGGAAAGACCAGTTTTGTGGGTGATGAGGAGACGAACTGTGAAGTAATTTTCGAGTGGGTAGTTTTTATAGCCCGGTGCTAAGTGTGTACACATATTAGTTTGATAGGTCTGAATAGATTTGTAATTACTTATTGCGTTGTAATCTGCAATGTGACGAGAAACAAGGTCAAAATTTATTGATGGTAGAAGGTTGACCATGTGGTTGCTCGCCGTTGAGGCGGCCGCGGTGCGCTCCGCTCTGGCATCCCTGCACGCGCTCTGCTCGCCGTTGAGGCAAATTTACAATGGCAACGGTTAATGATTCTTAATAATTATCTTACATATTCAGGATAATTTAAAATGCCACATGCGGCAAGGCCCAGAACACTCACGACCTACATATGCATACAATTATAATAAAATATAAGCTAAAAGGCTGAAATGGCAGCCTTCCGACGATGGTCTTCTCGAACTCCATGATCAGCATAGCACCCTTGCGACCGTTCACTCCAAGTGTCCCGACCTGCCTCCGCCTACAGAGCTGCTGGCGCTGGGAGGCTCTTGGGACTGCTGGGCCTCTTCCAGAACAGCTTGACATCGTGCAATCGCACGCATGACAACTCCGCGGAACCGCTCCATTTCCATGTCTCTGGCCTGGTAGCAAATTCCGTCCATCACCTGCATCTTCAAGATATCACATTGGTGATGTTCTACTTTGTCGGGGACGTCAACTCCTCCAAGGATGCGCTCGAGCTTGGCCACCACATCATCGGGATCGAGGTTGACACGGCCGCCGCGGGCAATGATGAAGCCGCAGGCTGCCTGTGTCTTGACTGAATCACAGAGGTCCTCTGCCCATTCCTTGCGGGGCATCAGGCTCTCGATGAGCACTGGTGACAGCGGCTCTTCGGGTGGGTCGTCGATCATGCCGCCGAGCAGCTCTGGATCTTTTGCACGGTGGATGGCAAACTGCTCATCACACCTCCTCTGCAATATGTCGATTGTGCTCCCAAGGACTATCACGCTGATGTCGCTGCCGATGGGCCATGGTGCCTGCACCGGAAGATGAAGCTCTTGCTCCCCGACCTGCTCCGGCTCGTTCTCCTCGCCGAAGATGTAACGCAGGTAGGCGTCGACGTTGAAGCTTTGGTTGTTGCCTGGCATGCTTGGAATAACTAATGGTAGATGGGTGAGGACTAGATCTGCGCAGAGTGTCGCGGCGGTGCGTTGCCGCCTGGGTTATATGCAGCAAGCCGTTAGCTGGTGGCAGGAAACTGGTGAGGTAAGAGGCGTGGATTTTACAATTCACCCATGTGGAGCGCGGGAAGCATTCTCTGGAGCGCGGGAAAACTAAGTGGAGCACACACACAACCCGAATACCGTATCCGGTGCCACGTGTTATTTATCACACAAGTGTTAACATAAGGAAACGTATGTGCAACTTACTAATCATCGCACACGAGTACTCGCAGACGCATCGTGTGCGATACTCCTAGCAACCGCAAGCAACTAGTTTGCATTTTTCAAAGTTTTTTGTACACACAGAATCGCACACGAACTAACTGTATTAACCGTATGTGTTGTAATTTCTCATCGCAAACAGTTCATCCGAGTCGGTTGTTTGCCACGTATCACACACATCTTGTTAAGTTGAACCGTTTCTGTTGTGTTCGCTAATCGAAAACAGTTCGTCCGAGTGAACTGTATGCCCTATATCACACACACCTTGATCTGGCTAACTGTTTCTGTTGCACTCCTAATAGTAAACAGTTCATTGGAGCGAACTGGATGCCGTATATCGCACACATAATGATATGGCTTCCCATTTCTGTTGTTCTGCCTCATCGCAAATAGTTCAAACGGGTTAACCGTGTGCCCTCACACGCAACTAAAATCCGAACCGTGTTTGATGGCTCCGCCATCGCAAACGTTTTGCACCTTTTTTGACAGTTTTTTTACATCCCCGTTTGTGATTAATGCATCACACACAGTTTCTTGAAAGGTTCTCTGATCATAGTGCCGCGTTAGCAGCATCCTGCAGTAGTGATATTATGCATGCAACTCTCTTCCAATCATATACCTTGCTCATGCAAATATTAAATGTTTAGAGCCAACCTAACAGCCATTCTAAGAGCCAACCTATTACTTAACCATGCAAAGACTAAATGCTTATATGACTATTTTTATGATGGCTCTAAGTGAGGTGGCATCTCTTTATAGCCAACAGCCGACTACATTATTAACCATGCTCTAATGCGTTTTTCAAAACCGCCTTTGACTATTGGCAAGATTAATAGTACATGAGATGTATAATGTGAAAATTATATCATTGGAAGCTCCTTTCACATACGAATTTGACCGTATGCTTTGTGTAAGTTGCATGCCATATATTATTACTCTAACATTTGGTCAAGGTTAGCCTCGAAAAACGCATTAGGCCATGTATAGATGGAAGGAGGGAGTAGTAGTGGAAGTGGATCCTCTGATGTAGGTATCCCTGCCTTACCCTTACTGCCTCTCACTTACTGGCGGGCCCCATGCTTGCTAGGCCCCGCATGTCAGTTCCTCAATGGGCTCGGCCACATCAGGGGATCCTCATCCGTAGTATACTCCCTCTGTTTTTATTAACTCCGCATAAAACAGAGGGAGTAGTAGTATAAATGACGCGGGCGGGGGAGGGGGAGGGACGTCGGTTTGCTCTCAACTGTGGTCCCACAAGTGAGCGAAAACGCAAGACGAAGCGCATTCCATTTGGTGAGCGACGTGGAGGGTCCAGCGTCCGGGGTGCAATGCGAACGCGACAAGAGCGATGTACAGTCAAAACCGATTGAACGATCGTCACCGGAACCACTATTCACACCAAAACCTTCGCTGCTCGGCCTACGCCAGCCACTGCCCCAAAACCACACCTCCTCTCCAGCCCATTCCCCCACCTTTCGATCCCCTACCCCGCATCAAGCGTCCCCTAGTTCGCCGGAAAGCCATGGTGCGCTGCAAGATCACGTACTACAAGATGCTGATGCCGGAGCGCTGCGCAGAAATCGCGGCGGAGGTCGGCGCCACACACCTCCGTTCCCAAGCTCGCTTTGCGGCGGGCCAATTGAGGGAGTCCTGGATTAAGGGCTCCTCGGGCATCCGGGCTATGTGACGTAGGCCGGACTAATGGGCCATGAAGATACAGGATAGAAGATTGCCTCCCGTGTCCGGATGGGACTCACCTTTGCGTGGAAGGCAAGCCTGGCGTTCGGATATGAAGATTCCTTCCTCTATAAACAGACTCTGTACAACCCTAGGTCCCTTTGTGTCTATATAAACCGGAGGGTTTAGTCCGTAGAGGCGATCATAATCATACATGCTAGACATCTAGGGTTTAGCCATTACGATCTCGAGGTAGATCAACTCTTGTAAATCCCATATTCATCCAAGATAATCAAGCATGAAGTAGGGTATTACCTCCATCAAGAGGGCCCGAACCTGGGTAAACATCGTGTCCGTGTCTCCTGTTACCCTCGATGCTGAGACGCACAGTTCGGGACCCCCTACCCGAGATCTGCCGGTTTTGACACCGACATTGGTGCTTTCATTGAGAGTTCCGATGTGTCGTCGTCAAAAAATTTACCACCTCTACTTCTTATATGTGAAGGAATTACTCCCCATGGGAAAGGCATATGAAACATATATAACTTCAAATTTCTGACATTCAAATCATTCGACTATTTACTCATAGGATATAAGTGAAGCACACGAGTAAATGACAAACTACTCCAAAAAGATATAAGTGAAGATCAATGAGTAGTTAAATAATTATGTAGCTATGTGAAGACTCACTCTCATTTAAGAATTTCAGATCTTGGTATTTTATTCAAACAGCAAGCAAAGCTAAAGAAAATAAAATGACACTCCAAGCAAAACACATATCATGTGGTGAATAAAAATATAGCTCCAAGTAAAGTTACTGATGAATGAAGACGAAACAGGGGATGCCATCCGGGGCATCCCCAAGCTTAGGCTTTTGGTTGTCCTTGAATATTACCTTGGGGTGGCTTGGGAATCCCCAAGCTTAGGCTCTTGCCACTCCTTATTCCATAGTCCATCGAATCTTTACCCAAAACTTGAAAACTTCACAACACAAAACATAAGAGAAGATCTCGTGAGCTCCGTTAGCGAGAGAAAACCAAACACCACTTCAAGGTACTGTAATGAACTCATTATTTATTTGTATTGGTGTTAAATCTACTGTATTCCAACTTATCTATGGTTTATACACTATTTTACTAGCCATAGGTTCATCAAAATAAGCAAACAACACACGAAAAACAGAATCTGTCAAAAACAGAACAGTCTGTAGTAATTTGTAACTAACGCAAACTTCTGGAACTCAAAACATTCTACCAAAATAGGAAGACCTAGATAATTTGATTATTGATCTTCTACAATTGGAATCAGTATTTTATCACGTTCTGGTGATTTTAAACAATTCTTTCATGAACAGAAAGTTTCTGGAATTTTCAGCAAGATCAAATAACTATCATCCAAGAAAATCCTATAGGTCTTACTTGGCACAAACACTAATTAAAATATAAAACCACTTCTAACCAGAGGCTAGATCAAAAATTTATTACTAAATAGAACCAAAAAGCAAGAAACAAAAATAAAATTGGGTTGCCTCCCAACAAGCGCTAACGTTTAACGCCCCTAGCTAGGCATGATGATTTCAATGATGCTCGCATAAAAGATAAGAATTGAAACATAAAGAGAGCATCATGAAGAATATGACTAGCACATTTAAATCTAACCCACTTCCTATGCATAGGGATTTTGTGAGCAAACAACTTATGGGAACAATAATCAACTAGCATAGGAAGGCAAAACAAGCATAACTTCAAAACTTTAAGCACAGAGAGAGGAAACTTGATATTATTGCAATATGTAGAAGCATATGATCCTCTCTCATAATAATTTTCAGTAGCATCATGAATGAATTCAACCATATAACCAGCACATAAAGCATTATTTTCATGATCTACCTGCATAGAAATTTTACTACTCTCCACATAAGAAAATTTATTCTCATCAATAGTAGTGGGAGCAAACTCAACAAAATAACTATCATGTGAAGCATAATCCAATTGAAAATTAAAATCATGATGACAATTTTCATGATTATATTTATTCTTTATAGCATACGTGTCATCACAATAATCATCATAAATAGGAGGCATGCTTTCATCATAATAAATTTGCTCATCAAAACTTGGGGGACTAAACATATCATCTTCATCAAACATAGCATCCCCAAGCTTGGGCCTTTTCATATCATAAGCATAATCACTCTCATCATTAATAGTATGGATAGTGCCAATAGTATAGCAATTATCATCATGACGATGAGTAATAGGAGCAACATCATTTGGGAGAGATGCCTTTCTACCTTTGCTTCTCCATCTTTTCTTTTTCTTCTTCACATCATGTGTGGGTTCAACCCTCTGTTTTGAGCTCCTTCTTAATGAGATTGGTTGAATAGAAAGCTCCTCCTCGTTCCCTGATTCATCATAAGAAATAATAGGAGGATATTGGGAAGTCTCTTCCCTTTCATTAATATTCTCTTCATATTCTATTTGTTTTCTTTTCTTTATATACTTCGCAATATAAGGATTTTCAATGCAATTCACCGCACAATACATATAAATTTCCTCTAGATCAAAATCAAGAACTCTATCAAGGGCAAATTTTGGAATAGCCTTAGTTATACGTTTCATTTCTTCATAACCCAAGAGCAAACTAAGTTCATTATGATGTGCAAGGGAAATCAAGTCATCACAATTTCTTGACACGATACAATCATGAAACAATTTGCATTGGGTACTGAAATGATCACGTTCATTGCAAAGTTCACAAGTACGGCTAAGAAAGTTTAAATTTTCAGCACAAACATCTAGCCTCTCTTGCAACCATTTAGTTTCTAAGTACTTGTGCTTCTTACAAAATCTATCTTCCCTTCTTGGTATGTATTTGCAAACTCTATGCACTCCACAGAAATCGACATGCTTATAGGAAACATTTTCATCATGAATAGTGCAATCATCATTAGTACCATGGATATTCAAAGAGTTCATACTAACAACATTGCAATCATGCTCATCGTTCAAATATTTAGTGCCAAACATTTTATAGACTTCTTCTTCTAGCACTTGAGCACATTTTTCCTTCCCATCATTCTCACGAAAGGTATTAAAAAGATGAAACGTACGAGACAAACTCAATTCCATTTTTTGTAGTTTTCTTTTATAAACTAAACTAGTGATAAAACAAGAAACTAAAAGATTCGATTGCAAGATCTAAAGATATACCTTCAAGCACTCACCTCCCCGGCAACGGCGCCAGAAAAGAGCTTAATGTCTACTACGCAACCTTCTTCTTGTAGACGTTGTTGGGCCTCCAAGTGCAGAGGTTTGTAGGACAGTAGCAAATTTCCCTCAAGTGGATGACCTAAGGTTTATCAATCCGTGGGAGGCGTAGGATGAAGATGGTCTCTCTCAAGCAACCCTGCAACCAAATAACAAAGAGTCTCTTGTGTTCCCAACACACCCAATACAATGGTAAATTGTATAGGTGCACTAGTTCAGCGAAGAGATGGTGATACAAGTGCAATATGGATGGTAGATATAATTTTTTGTAATCTGAAAATATAAAAATAGCAAGGTAACTAATGATAAAAGTGAGCATAAACGGTATTGCAATGCTAGGAAACAAGGCCTAGGGTTCATACTTTCACTAGTGCAAGTTCTCTCAACAATAATAACATAATTGGATCATATAACTATCCCTCAACATGCAACAAAGAGTCACTCCAAAGTCACTAATAGCGGAGAACAAACGAAGAGATTATTGTAGGGTATGAAACCACCTCAAAGTTATTCTTTCTGATCGATCTATTCAAGACTCCATAGTAAAATAACACGAAGCTATTCTTTCTGTTCGATCTATCATAGAGTTCGTACTAGAATAACACCTTAAGATACAAATCAACCAAAACCCTAATGTCACCTAGATACTCCAATGTCACCTCAAGTATCCATGGGTATGATTATACGATATGCATCACACAATCTCAGATTCATCTATTCAACCAACACATAGAACTTCAAAGAGTGCCCCAAAGTTTCTACCAGAGAGTCAAGACGAAAACGTGTGCCAACCCCTATGCATAAGTTCACAAGGTCACTGAACCCGCAAGTTGATCACCAAAACATACATCAAGTGAATCACGTGATATCCCATTGTCACCACAGATAAGCACATGCAAGACATGCATCAAGTGTTCTCAAATCCTTAAAGACTCAATCCGATAAGATAACTTCAAAGGGAAAACTCAATCCATTACAAGAGAGTAGAGGGGGAGAAACATCATAAGATCCAACTATAATAGCAAAGCTCGCGATACATCAAGATCGTGCCAAATCAAGAACACGAGAGAGAGAGAGAGAGATCAAACACATAGCTACTGGTACATACGCTCAGCCCCGAGGGTGAACTACTCCCTCCTCGTCATGGAGAGCGCCGAGATGATGAAGATGGCCACCGGTGAGGGATCCCCCCTCCGGCAGGGTGCCGGAACAGGGTCCCGATCGGTTTTTGGTTGCTACAGAGGTTTGCAGCGGCGGAACTCCCGATCTATTATGTTCCCCGATGTTTTTAGGGTATATGGACATATATAGGCGAAAGAAGTCGGTCAGGAAAGCCACGAGGGGCCCACGAGGGTGGAGGGCGTGCGCAGGGGGTGGGCGTGCCCCCATGCCTCGTGCCTTCCCTTACGTACACTCCAAGTCTTCTGGATTGCTTCCGTTCCAAAAATAACTCTCCCGAAGGTTTCATTCCGTTTGGACTCCGTTTGATATTCCTTTTCTGTGAAACACTAAACAAGGAGAAAAACAGAAACTGGCACTGGGCTCTGGGTTAATAAGTTAGTCCAAAAAATAATATAAAAGTGCATAGTAAAGCCCATCAAACATCCAAGATGGATAATATAATAGCATGAATACTTCATAAATTATAGATACATTGGAGACGTATCAGCATCCCCAAGCTTAATTCCTGCTCGTCCTCGAGTAGGTAAATGATAAAAGAAATAATTTATGAAGTGCGAATGCTAGCAGGTGCACAAGTTTGATCAATGATAATTTCAATCACCTTTTATAGCATCATCATATGTCATAACAGTAGCTCAACTCATAGAACTTTTCATGATCGAGTAACAAACTATTCACATGTTAAAGTATAGGTCATAAACTTTCTTGAAAACTAACAAACCATGTTATTAGTCATCAAACAATTACAATTCATCTTATTTTCAGGAAGAGTCTATGTCAGAGCTTTGATTCAGCAAACTTCACATACTCAACTATCATTTAGTCTTCCATGATTGCTACCACTCAAAGCATATTTTTAGAACAAATAGTATTCGTCGAACACAGAGAAAGATAGGGGCTTAATGTCTTGCCTCCCAACCTTTTACCTCAAGGGTAATGTCAACAGTAATAATTCATGCTCAAATATATTTGTATGGCCATATATTCTTAGATCTTTCCATCACATGATGCTTGCCAACTAAAGAGTGGGTTGGAATGAGAACGAATACTACTGACTCTTGCATAAAAGTAAAAGATAGGCCCTTCGCAGAGGGAAGCAGGGATTTGCGGAGGTGCCAGAGCTCGAAGCAAAAATAGAGATGAAAATAATTTTGAGACGTATGCTTTCATTGTCAACATAACGACCAAGAGTTCCCATATCTTCCATACTAGATACTTTATATGCGGTTCCCACACAGAAAGGTAAAGTTTTTACTCCCCCTCCACCAACATTCACACTCCACGGCTTGTCCGAAACAACGGGTGCCGTCCAACTATCAACATTCCTGGGGGAGTTTTGTTTAAATTATTTGTGAATTTGTTTTTGATCTTCTGATCATAGGACTGGGCATCCCAATTACCAACCATTTTCTCGTGAATGATGAGCGGAGTCCACTCATCGTGAGAATAACCCACCTAGCATGGAAGATACTGACAGCCCCTAGTCGCTACATGAGCGATTCGGTCATACAAAATAGATTATTATTTGAAGGTTTAGAGTTTGGCACATGCAAATTTACTTGGAACGGCAGGTAAATACCACATGTAGGTAGATATGGTGGACACTCATGGAAGAAACTTGGTTCAAGGAATTTGGATGCACAAGCAGTATAGTACAGATATTTTGGCTAGCAAATGATTCTAAATAGCAAGCACCACATGTTAGAGGATCCATAACAATATAACTTCTATACAAATATACCCAAGCATAACGCATTATGTTGTCTTCCTTGTCCAACTCAACTAATTTGCTCAGGTCTGAAAATAATTAATGGGGCTCACAATCATAGAAGATGTCCAAGATAGTATATTTATATGTGAAATCTCTCTTCCTTCAATATTCTTTCATGAATTGTTCAAGTGATGAATACAATGTTTGCTAACCTTCAAAAAATTTACCACCTCTACTTCTTATATGTGAAGGCATTACTCCCCATGGGAAAGGCATATGAAACATATGTAATTTCAGATTTATGACATTCAAATCATTCGACTATTTACTCATAGGATATAAGTGAAGCACACGAGTAAATGACAAACTACTCCAAAAAGATATAAGTGAAGATCAATGAGTAGTTAAATAATTATGTAGCTATGTGAAGACTCTCTCTCATTTAAGAATTTCAGATCTTGGTATTTTATTCAAACAGCAAGCAAAGCTAAAGAAAATAAAATGACGCTCCAAGCAAAACACATATCATGTGGTGAATAAAAATATAGCTCCAAGTAAAGTTACCGATGAATGAAGACGAAAGAGGGGATGCCATCCGGGGCATCCCCAAGCTTAGGCTTTTGGTTGTCCTTGAATATTACCTTGGGGTGCCTTGGGCATCCCCAAGCTTAGGCTCTTGCCACTCCTTATTCCATAGTCCATCGAATCTTTACCCAAAACTTGAAAACTTCACAACACAAAATTTAACAGAAGATCTCGAGAGCTCCGTTAGCGAAAGAAAACCAAACACCACTTCAAGGTACTGTAATGAACTAATTATTTATTTGTATTGGTGTTAAATATACTGTATTCCAACTTCTCTATGGTTTATAAACTATTTTACTAGCCATAGATTCATCAAAATAAGCAAACAACACACGAAAATCAGAATCTGTCAAAAACAGAACAGTGTGTAGTAATCTGTAACTAACGCAAACTTCTGGAACTCAAAAACTTCTACCAAAATAGGACGACCTAGATAATTTGATTATTGATCTGCTGCAATTGGAATCAGTATTTTATCACGTTCTGGTGATTTTAAACAATTGTTTTCGTGAACAGAAAGTTTCTGGAATTTTCAGCAAGATCAAATAACTATCATCCAAGAAGATCCTATAGGTCTTACTTGGCACAAACACTAATTAAAACACAAAACCACATCTAACCAGAGGCTAGATCAAAAAAATTTACTAAACAGAACCAAAAGGCAAGAAACAAAAATAAAATTGGGCTGCCTCCCAACAAGCGCTAACGTTTAACGCCCCTAGCTAGGCATGATGATTTCAATGATGCTCGCATAAAAGATAAAAATTGAAACATAAAGAGAGCATCATGAAGAATATGACTAGCACATTTAAGTCTAACCCACTTCTTATGCATAGGGATTTTGTGAGCAAACAACTTACGGGAACAATAATCAACCAGCATAGGAAGGCAAAATAAGCATAACTTCAAAACTTTAAGCACATAGAGAGGAAACTTGATTTTATTGCAATATGTAGAAGCATATGATCCTCTCTCATAACAATTTTCAGTAGCATCATGAATGAATTCAACCATATAACCAGCACATAAAGCATTATTTTCATGATCTACCTGCATAGAAATTTTACTACTCTCCACATAAGCAAATTTATCCTCAGCAATAGTAGTGGGAGAAAACTCAACAAAATAACTATCATGTGAAGCATAATCCAATTGAAAATTAAAATCATGATGACAATTTTCATGATTATCTTTATTCTTTATAGCATACGTGTCATCACAATAATCATCATAAATAGGAGGCATGCTTTCATCATAATAAATTTGCTCATCAAAACTTGGGGGACTAAACATATCATCTTCATCAAACATAGCATCCCCAAGCTTGGGCCTTTTCATATCATAAGCATAATCACTCTCATCATTAATATATGGATAGCACCAATAGTATAGCAATTATCATCATCATGATGAGTAATAGGAGCAACATCATTTGGGAGAGATACCTTTCTACCTTTACTTCTCCATCTTTTCTTTTTCTTCTTCACATCATGTAAGGGTTCTACCCTCTCTTTTGAGCTCCTTGTTAATGAGATTGGTTGAATAGAAAGCTCCTCCACGTTCCCTGATTTATCATAAGAAATAATAGGAGGATATTGGGAAGTCTCTTCCCTTTCATTAGTATTCTCTTCATCTTCTATTTGTTTTCTTTTCTTTATATACTTCGCAATATAAGGATTTTCAATGCAATTCACCGCACAATACATATAAATTTCCTCTAGATCAAAATCAAGAACTCTATCAAGGGCAAATTCTGGAATAACCTTAGTTATATGTTTCATTTCTTCATAACCCAAGAGCAAACTAAGTTCATTATGATGTGCAAGGGAAATCAAGTCATCACAATTTTTGGACACGATACGATCTTAAAACAATTTGCATTGGGTACTGAAATGATCACGTTCATTGCAAAGTTCACAAGTACGGCTAAGAAAGTTTAAATTTTCAGCACAAACATCTAGCCTCTCTTGCAACCATTTAGTTTCTAAGTACTTGTGCCTCTTACAAAATCTATCTTCCCTTTTTGGTATGTATTTGCAAACTCTATGCACTCCACAGAAATCGACATGCTTATAGAAAACTTTTTCATCATGAATAGTGCAATCATCATTAGTACCATGGATATTCAAAGAGTTCATACTAACAACATTGCAATCATGCTCATCATTAAAATATTTAGTGCCAAACATTTTATAGACTTCTTCTTCTAGCACTTGAGCACATTTTTCCTTCCCATCATTCTCACGAAAGATATTAAAATGATGAAGCGTATGAGACAAACTCAATTCCATTTTTTTGTAGTTTTCTTTTATAAACTAAACTAGTGATAAAACAAGAAACTAAAAGATTCGATTGCAAGATCTAAAGATATACCTTCAAGCACCACCTCCCCGGCAACGGCGCCAGAAAAGAGCTTGATGTCTACTACGCAACCTTCTTCTTGTAGACGTTGTTGGGCCTCCAAGTGCAGAGGTTTGTAGGACAGTAGCAAATTTCCCTCAAGTGGATGACCTAAGGTTTATCAATCCGTGGGAGGCATAGGATGAAGATGGTCTCTCTCAAGCAACCCTGCAACCAAATAACAAAGAGTCTCTTGTGTCCCCAACACACCCAATACAATGGTAAATTGTATAGGTGCACTAGTTCAGCGAAGTGATGGTGATACAAGTGCAATATGGATGGTAGATATAGGTTTTTGTAATCTGAAAATATAAAAACAGCAAGGTAAGTATAATGATAAAAGTGAGCATAAACGGTATTGCAATGCTAGGAAACAAGGCCTAGGGTTCATACTTTGACTAGTGCAATTTGTCTCAACAATAATAACATAATTGAATCATATAACTATCCCTCAACATGCAACAAAGAGTCACTCCAAAGTCACTAATAGCGAAGTACAAACGAAGAGATTATTGTAGGGTACGAAACCACCTCAAAGTTATTCTTTCTGATCGATCTATTCAAGAGTCCGTAGTAAAATAACACGAAGCTATTCTTTCTGTTCGATCTATCATAGAGTTCGTACTAGAATAACACCTTAAGATACAAATCAACCAAAACCCTAATGTCACCTAGATACTCCAATGTCACCTCAAGTATCCGTGGGTATGATTATACGATATGCATCACACAATCTCAGATTCATCTATTCAACCAACACATAGAACTTCAAAGAGTGCCCCAAAGTTTCTACCGGAGAGTCAAGACGAAAACATGTGCCAACCCCTATGCATAAGTTCACAAGGTCACTGAACCCGCAAGTTGATCACCAAAACATACATCAAGTGAATCACGTGATATCCCATTGTCACCACAGATAAGCACATGCAAGACATGCATCAAGTGTTCTCAAATCCTTAAAGACTCAATCCGATAAGATAACTTCAAAGGGAAAACTCAATCCATTACAAGAGAGTAGAGGGGGAAAAACATTACAAGATCCAACTATAATAGCAAAGCTCGCGATACATCAAGATCGTGCCAAATCAAGAACACGAGAGAGAGAGAGAGAGATCAAACACATAGCTACTGGTACATACCCTCAGCCCCGAGGGTGAACTACTCCCTCCTCGTCATGGAGAGCGCCGAGATGATGAAGATGGCCACTGGTGAGGGATCCCCCCTCCGGCAGGGTGCCGGAACAGTGTCCCGATTGGTTTTTGGTGGCTACAGAGGCTTGCGGCGGCGGAATTCCCGATCTATTCTTGTACCCGATGTTTTTAGGGTATATGGACATATATAGGCGAAAGAAGTCGGTCAGGGAAGCCACGAGGGGCCCACGAGGGTGGAGGGCACGCCCAGGGGTGGGCGCGCCCCCATGCCTCGTGCCTTCCTCGTTGCTTCCCTGACATAGACTCCATGTCTTCTGGTTGCTTCCGTTCCAAAAATAACTCTCCCAAAGGTTTCATTCTGTTTGGACTCCGTTTGATATTCCTTTTCTGCGAAACACTGAAACAAGGAGAAAAACAGAAACTGGCACTGGGCTCTAGGTTAATAAGTTAGTCCCAAAAATAATATAAAAGTGCATAGTAAATCCCATTAAACATCCAAGATGGATAATATAATAGTATGAATACTTCAATTATAGACACGTTGGAGATGTATCAGACAACAATACTCCGGACGATGCCGAAGACCAAGAAGACCCCGTCGAGCCAACCTCCGAATAGGACGATCGAGAAGATGGGAAAATTAGCCCTGATGAATAGGCTGTAAACGAAGACTCAGAGGATAGTAATTATCTTCCACTCTCTGAGGACGAGGTGAGCCTCGGCGACGAAGACTTTATCGTGCCTGAGGATCCGCTCGAACAGGAGCGCTTTAAGCACCGGCTAATAGCCACTGCAAGGAGCCTGAGAAAGAAGCAGTAGCAGCTTCATGCTGATCAAGATCTGCTCAATGATAGGTGGACTAATGTCCTGGCAGCCGAGGAATACGGCCTCGGGCGCCCAACCAAGAGTTACCCTAGGCGTAAGCTGCTACCTCAATTCGATGACGAGGCGCTGGAGCCCGTACCATCAGCGCATAACATGGCCGACCGACCACCACGTGGCTGTGACAAAACGGCAACTCAAGCCGAACACCAGCCCGTACTACCTCGCTGTAAAAGTAGAGACACAACAGCTCGGGGATATACGTATGACCACCGGCAGGACTTGGGAAATAGAGCAGGTCAGACCAGATCGATCTACGAATCGCGGGGGCGTGCCTCGGCGCGCGAGGACGGCTATCCCGCCGGGCGCGACAAGCATAACCACGTCCGGGCTGAAAATCGCAGACGGACTCCATCCGAGCTGTGTCGTGACTTGGCCCGATATAGAGGCGCTGCACACCCCCTCTGCTTCACTGACGAAGTAATGGAGCACGAATTCCGAGAAGGGTTTAAACCCGTGAATATCGAATCATATGATGGAACAACAGATCCCGCGGTATGGATTGAGGACTTTCTTCTCCATATTCACATGGCCCGCGGTGATGATCTTCATGCCATCAAATACCTCCCGCTAAAGCTCAAGGGACTAGCTCGTCACTGGTTAAACAACCTGCCAGAAAACTCCATTGGCAGCTGGAAGGACTTGGAAGACACCTTCCGCGACAACTTCCAAGGTACATACGTCCGACCTCCGGACGCCGATGACCTCAGTCACATAGTTCAACAGCCCGGAGAGTCGGCCAGGAAATTCTGGACTAGCTTCCTAATTAAAAAGAACCAGATCGTCGACTGTCCGGATGCCGAAGCCCTAGCGGCCTTTAAGCATAGCATTCGCGACGAATGGCTCGCCCGACACCTTGGCCAATAAAAGCCGAAGTCCATGGCAGCCCTCACGGCACTTATGACCCACTTTTGCACGGGCGAAGATAGTTGGCTAGCCCGTAGCAGCAACAATGCAAGCGAACCTGGCACTTCTGAAACCAGAAATAGCAAAGGCAAGCACCGACGCAACAGGCACAAGCGTCGGAACAATGGTGACAATACCGATGGCACGGCGGTCAACACCGGATTCAGTGGCTCCAAGTCCGGTCAGCGGAAGAAGCCATTTAAAAGAAGCAATCCGGGCTCATCCAGCTTGGACCGAATCCTCGATCGACCATGTCAGATCCACGGCACCCTCGATAAACCCACCAATCATACCAACAGAAGCTGTTGGGTCTTTAAACAGTCTGGTAAGTTAAATACCGAGAATAAGGAGAAGGGGTCGCCAAATGAGGACGATGACGAGGAGCCCCGTCCACCGAACACAGGGGGGCAGAAGAAATTTCCCCCGCAAGTCAAAACGGTGAACATGATATACGTTACTCATATCACCAAGAGGGAGCACAGACGCGCGCTCAGGGACGTCTATGCGATAGAGCTAGTCGCCCCAAAATTCAATCCATGGTCATCCTGCCCGATCACTTTAGATCGCAGGGACCATCCGACCAGTATCCGTCACGGCGGCTTAGCCGCACTGGTCCTCGACCCAATCATTGATGGATTCCACCTCAGGTGAGTCCTCATGGACGGTGGCAGCAGCCTTAACTTGCTATATCAGGACACAGTCCGCAAGATGGGCATCGATCCGTCAAGGATCGAGCCCACAAAAACTACCTTTAAAGGAGTAATACCAGGTGTAGAGGCCCGTTGCACAGGATCAATCACATTGGAAGTAGTCTTCGGATCTCTGGACAACTTCCAAAGCGAAGACTTGATCTTCGACATCGTCCCCTTCTGCAGTGGCTATCACGCACTACTCGGACGAACCACATTTGCTCGCTTCAATGCAGTGCCACACTATGCCTATCTGAAACTCAAGATGCCCGAACCACGCGGTGTCATAACAGTCAATGGAAACATGGAACGCTCCCTCCGTACTGAGGAGCACACCGCGGCCCTGGCAGCGGAGATACAGGGCGGCCTTATCAGGCAGAACATCAATTCGGCGGCCAAGCCCCCGGACACTATTAAACGAGTCCGGACTACTCCGCAGAATGACAGTCCAGCTCGTCAGGAGTTCGACTAGCAATTCGGCCTCCGTCTCAGCCCCGATCAAATTGCGGCGTACGTACCGCGCGTACATAACTACGCACTAAAAATACCATGGGCAAAGACGGAGGCATAGCTCGATCACGGTCCACAATACGGCTCGACCTCATCTGGACACTCATACTTTCCCCTTGCTTTCTACCCTTTTTAGGTTTCTTTTCCACGGGCCCCTCACGAAGGCCTAATCGTCGATCCTTTCGAAGGATCACATACCAAGGAGGAAAGCAGCATAGACGTGTGGTAGAATATCCAGATGATCTTCTTGATGATCACTTTACCTGTTTTCAGGACCCGCACACAGCTTCCCATTAGTCTCGGCATGTCAAATAGCCCTGTTGCATTTCACATTATTTGTACAAATACGCTCTGATGTATCAATCAAACTATAATAGAAACAGTTTCCGGCCCAATATATGTGGCACTGGTTTACTCCTTCATTATATTTCACTGTTTTTTATCGATTGCACCCGTCCCCTTTGGTACGACTTAACTCGCCAGGGGCCCCATTGTGCTCCATACGTGTACAACAAGTCCGAACACTTTTTACAGTATAATTCGGTGCCCCGAATATAGCATTATATCCATCGGCTCTGAATCATGTCTTTTGTCAATAGTTGGGTTGCCTGGCTCCTTTGCTTGCTACCTTATGTTCCATCTTATCGGCTAGGGTAGTAAAGGGAGAACTACTGCGATTGTGTTTCTGGTTCACCCAGATAAACACCTCAGTAGAGAAAGCTAAAAATTGACTGTCATGATGTGGCGAGAGCTGGTCAGCTATTCGGTGGCTAAACATAAATCTCTTTCGATTTTTTCCGCATTATGCGATGGATCGGCCTCCACCCGATCAGGTGTCTACATCGCCCTAGTCCGGATAAACAAATACTAACTAGGGGCTGCGCCTACACTCCTATTTTCAGACTCCTATGGCTAAGTGAGGGTGATATAGCCACATAGTCCGATTGCCTGGTTCGCTGCACTAAACATGTAGCGATCCGACCTCAAACGGCCGAATCTCTATGCATAAGTGTCATCCCTGGATCGCTAATGCTGACACACACAGTACTTGAAGGATTTATAACAGAGTGCAATCACACACTTATTACATCGAATGTCTCAATAGAGAACTTATTACAATAATATGGCTTAAGGCCATCTAAATAAGATAACTGCGGAAGCATTGAAGGTAAATGAGTCCATCAACTCCAACGGCATAGCTGAGTGCACGACAACGACCTAGCGCACCTTACTCTTCGTCTGAAAAGTATGCAACATAATACATTGCAGCCCGAAATGGGTCAGCACATGGAATATGCTGGCAAAATAACACAGTAGAGCAATGAAAGGTAAAAGCTATCACTACATGCATATATGGCTGGTGGAGGCTCTACGGTTAACAAGTTTTTGCGAAAAGCCAATTTTTCCCTACAACAAAGGAATATATTTTGTTTAACTATCATGGTAGTTGATAAACATTGAGAATGGTAACCCCATCTCAATCCCAATTAAACAATAATTAGTAACCCAACAAAATTAATTAAGAGTGTTGAGATCAACATGATAATCCAAGAACCAGATACTCAAGATGTCCATAACCGGGGACACGGCTAACCATGATTAGTTTGTACACTCTGCAAAGGTTTGCGCACTTTTTCCCACAAGACTCGATCTCCTCCGTTGGTTTTCTTGCACTACATGGTGTTTGAGAAACGGATGACAGAGACATAGTCTTTCAGAAGCATTAACTCTTTTGACGGGTAAACCGTACCACCTACATCCCCTACATCTGCTAGTTTACCACTAAAAGAGGTCACACAACATACTCAACTATGCCAGAGCCCATAATGTCTTGTGGCTACACACGGAAGTTTCTAGCATGAATAATCTTATGATCCCTTTGAGTCTGGGTGGCGAACCGTAGGATGATCACACGGATGCCTCGGGATCTCCTTGGACAACACTGGATTCCCCAGGTGCCCACAAACAATCCACCCAGATGTGTGTTAAAGTATCCACCTTAAGTAAACCCTTAGTTCATAATAATACTCACAACTGTCATGAATCACTCAAACCAATCCACGTCTACGAGCATATCATGGCAATATAAGCATAACGTAGAAGTAACTCCGAGGGTTTGGTAATAAAAGGGCAATGAGTTCTACCTCATCAACTACTTCCCAATACCCTCATGTCAAGAGATCCTACTCATGCAATATTTGAGGGTTGAAACTAATGCACAGAAGGTAATAAGGGATATGATCAAAGTGTTACTTGCCTTGTTGACGATCTGCAAACCCTAGAGACTCGTAGTAGCACGCTTCGCACTTCGGGAATTCTATCGCAAACAAAAAATAGCATACATAAGCACTCAAGCATAGATGCAAGGGTAAAACTCAGATAAAGAGATCCAAACTGAAAGTTCAACAGAAGAGCTTCGATTTGCAAAAAGAATCAATCGAATCGGAGCTATGGAACTGAAACTATGATCAAAAGAACTTCAAATTCAAATCTGCTTGAAACAATTTTAAATTATCAAAACCTTGTTCAAGTTGATTAACTGGAAAGAGGGGTTCGAGATGAAGATTTTGGCGTTGGTTTCACTGGATTTGGACGAACGGTTAAAAAGTTGCGAGGGTTTGAAGATCAGGGGCTAAACTGCGATAAAAATAATCGCGGATAGGTCCCTGGCCAAAAAAAGAAAATACTACGGCGCGAACGTCCGCTAACAGAGGCAAACAAACGAATTCGTTTGTTATCGGATCTAAACGAACGAACGTTCGTAAATTAGATCTGAACCAAAAAACGAAAAACCGATCTAAACCGGCGTTACCGAGAAAAACCGAACCGATCTACTCGAAATAAAACCGGATCTAGGGTTTACCGGAAAACCGAAAAGAAACCGGTGGCGGCGCGACGATTCTGGTGAACTCCGGCGAACGGGCGGCGGCGGCGGTCGGCAGAGCAGCGGCGACGGCTAGGGTTTCGGGCGGCGGCTTTGGGCTGGGGCGGCTCGGGGCTAGGGCGGCTTTGGGCCACGCCTTATAAAGGGGCTGGGCGGGACGTGTCCGGCTCGGGCACGGCCCAGAGTCGGTTCGCGTTTTTTTAAATAAATTCCGCCGAAAGGAAAAATCCTAAATAAATTTAAAAAAATTCTAAAAATGCCAAAAACGATTTTCACCGTCTAAATAAAATATTTAGCACAAAGTGAACATTTTTCTGGCATAAAAATGCAATTTTGAAAAATGCATATATTTTTTCTAATTCAAATAAAATAGCAATAAAATTCCGAATAAAATATTTATTTGATTTTAACATTTTTCCTCCAATATTTCTTTTATTTTTGGAGAAGTCATTTTATCTCCTCTCATTTATTTTTATATTCGAAATATTTCGGAGAGAAAAATATTAAACCAAAATGATCATCTTTTCAAATTTGAGAAAATTCAAATATGAAAATAATGAAATCCCCAACTCTCTCCGTGGGTCCTTGAGTTGCTTAAGATTTCAAGGATCGCAAACGAAATGCAAATAAAATATGATATGCATATGATGACCTATGTATAACATTCCAAATTGAAAATTTGGGATGTTACAAATCTACCCCCCTTAAGATGAATCTCGCCCTCGAGATTCGGGTTGGCTAGAAAATAGGTGCGGGTGGTCCTTGCGTAGGTCTTCTTCTCGCTCCCAGGTGGCTTCATCCTCGGTATGGTGGCTCCATTGAACTTTGCAAAACTTGATAACCTTGCTGCGTGTAACTCGGCTTGCAAACTCGAGAATCTTGACAGGTTTCTCCTCGTAGGTTAAATCACTATCCAACTGAATTGCTTCCAGGGGCATTGTATCTCTCAGAGGAATATCGGCCATCTCAGCATGTCACTTCTTCAACTGGGAAACGTGAAACACATCATGAACTCATGACAGTCCTTCGGGTAACTCCAACTTGTAGGCCACTTCTCCCATACGTTCCAAAACTCGGTATGGTCCTACAAATCTCGGGGCTAACTTTCCCTTAACTCCAAAGCGTTTAACTCCTCGCAGAGGTAACACACAAAGATATGCTCTGTCTCCGATTTCATAGACTACCTCCTTGCATTTGGAGTCTGCATAACTCTTCTATCTGGACTGAGCTACCTTTAGTGTGTCGCGAATCAACTTAACCTTCTCTTCTGACTCTTTGATCAAATCTGGCCCAAACAACTAACGGTCTCCAACTTCATCCCACATCAATGGTGTCCTGCATCTTCTTCCATACAAGGGTTCGAACGGGGCCATCTTCAAGCTGGCTTGGTACACTACAAAAAATACACTTCCGTGATGATACATGTTTGTCATAGTAGGTCACGTTTTCTGTCATGCATGTACATCCATGACAAATTTATGACAGAATCAAGATAGTTATACCTGTGCTGTCGTAGAAGTGTTCCATGACATTACCAAAATTATCATCACGGAAGTGTCCACTTCCATGACGATAAATCGCGCGTCATAGAAGTGTTTCGTCAAGGGTGATCGACACGTGGCATCCACCGTAACGGAACACCGTTAAGCTATCGGGTCTGGTTTTGGATCCGATAACCCGTTAACAGCCCTGACCAATGGGGATTTTCCACGTGTAAAATCATCATTGGCTGGAGGAAACACGTGTCCGCTCACCGTTGGGATAGATGCCATCCACTCATTGGAACCAAAGCGCCTATGATACGCCGACACGTGGCACGGCCCAATAGAGGCCCATTCCTGTGAAAAGGCCGGCCCGTTTGACTTGGTCAAAAGGTGGCGGGCCGGCCCACGGCAAGCCTGTTAACGGCCTGTTCGCATATAGCCCATTTACAGCCCGCTATCCAGGGCCCGTTTATGGCCTATTCGAATTAGGCCCAGTAGCGTCCTCTGGGCTGTCCAATATAATTCCAGCCCATTTTAACTTCCGGCCCATGTATGGCCCATGACGTCTTTCGGCCCATATGAGGCCCTTAGTAACGATCGGCCCCTTAACGACCCGTGGTAAAACCGGCCCGCAATGAACAGTGTATCATTTTATACCCGTTAACGGCCCATTATTCCGTTGGGTCGTTTCCAGCCCATGATATCTTTCGGCCTTCTCAGGGCCCATTTATTCTTGGGCTCATTTCCAGCATTCGGTTACTTACGGCCCGTTACTGTAATTTTCTGCTTGTGGGCCAAATTCAGCCCGTGGTTACAGTCGGCCCGTTTGTGGCCCGTTAATACGTTGGGCTGTTTTCATGTCGAAAAAAACATGTTGGGCTGTTTTCATAGAGTTATCAAATACGTCCAATAAATGGCCCGTTATTGTCCACGAATAGTACGACCCATGATTGGCGAAATGACGATACGCCCCGTAGAAGGCCCATGGATCCTACGGCCCGTAAAAGGCCCATGGATCGTACGGCCCATGGATCCTACGACCCGTATAGAAGGCCAATGGATCCTACGGCCCGCAGGAGGCCCATGGTTACAACAGTCCGTCTGTTGCCATGATTATTTTGGCCTTGTTTCCAAAAATAGGTTATTGTCGCCACTAGAAAAACACAGAAAAAGAACAGCAGTGACTACAAGCAAACAACACAAGACAATAAGGAAATAAATAAGCAAGCAATTAATGCTAGCCTATTACCGCTATTACACATATTACATCCACTGGGCATCAAAGTTCGCCACCAGTGCAAATATAGGGAACAAAGCAGCATATTACATACACTGGCCGTCAAAATTGGCAACCAGTGCAAATAAACGCGGCAGCAAAACAAGAGCATAACTGAAACAACTTCATAAGAGCTCAAGAAATGTGGTATCCACCATGCTGGCAATAAGCTTAGCAAGCTTACTAGCTTTGTCCTATTTGGCACTAAAATCCTCCAACGCTTGCTGTTGCACCAGAAAGTATGCATCTGAATGCTCCAGGGACTTCCGCAGTCCTTCCGCTTCTTGTCGCAGCACAGCTGATCGATGTCTTTCAGCTTGTAGTTGAGACTCAAGAAACCGAACTGATTCAGACAGTGAGTTTGAATAGCTTGTGCAAGCGGTAGTGGCTAGTAACTCCAACACTAAACCAAGACAAGACTTTGGGGTTGTCTCACTGTCTTCGAGATAGTCTTCCTTAGCTGTTTTATCAGCTTTGTTGGAGACCAACAAGGATGTGTCACTATCCTGAACCTTATATGCATTACTTCCTTTACCATTGCTTAATAAGGCACTCTTCCCCAATATTATGTTAGCATTTTAAAAGAAGAAACAAGCAGACACATAACAGTTTAGCACGTACTAGTATATGAAACTCATTTCGGTGAACTAGTTCATTAGTAAGGTGGACAGGATTAAACTACCAAGTCTTCTATTGCCAAGTACTAGTACATAATAAAAGCATCAAACAAACATATATCTATGTCCTATGGTCACTGCATTGTCTTGCCAAATCAAAATAGAGACACGATTCAAGTCATATCAGTTCAAGGCAAAGCAGCAGTGAAAGAATTCAAAGCATGGGAAACTACACGGCACAACAAGATTTCAGATGGGTACCACGGGTCTACATGTACAACAAAACTATTGGCTTTGTTGTGATGCTAGTAATGTGCATGATATGAGAAGTCAACTATATACATAATTGAAACTGAAATCAACGGAGCTATTGATAAGAGCAAGCCTGTTAAAGAAACATGCGTGAACATACCTGTTGTGCCATTGAAGTTTCGATTGGATCCTTCAATTTACAAATAAGTTTGTATGAGTAAATACAGTGATACAAGAGCAAAGCAGTGTGCACAATAGCAATCATAGTTAAAAAAGGCGCGCCTAAGCGAGCGCTTAAGCGCGCCTAGGCTCTAGGCGTTCGCGAAACGCATTGCGCATAACTACGCTTCATCTGTGCATAACTACGCATAAGCATGCGCTTTGGTCAGTAAAGCGCAAGGCGGTGGCAAAACGCACAATTAACGCCTAGCGCTTTTTTGAACTATGATAGCAATGGAATCTTAAATTAGAATAGTCGTTCTTCAGGTTTAGGCACTTGTTCTACATGAACAGATTAAAGTAAGACGCAAGAATATAGTACTTAAAAATAGAAAATGAGCTCATAGACCTTACCACATTCTTGGTTCGGGACCAGTACAGAACAAGGTGTTCCCAGTCATCATCCAGTAAATGTGTCTCAGGAGAACGTAAGGGAATTTGATGAGTTTCTTTGCCGGTGAAGTACGTTTTCTTCAGGTAATTCCGATACTGCCACCAAGAATTCTTGAAGATAGCAGAGGTATTAGCACAGGTTACCTCATCCTGAGTTTCCAAATCGGTCCTTCTCTATAGAGAAAAATGGGAAATTTTGTTGTATTATAACCATCATGGACGTAGGATGTATGGGACAAAGCAAAGTAATTGCCATGAATAACATTACTTACACATAACTCCTGGACAAACACCTGCAATTGGCATTTTCCTTCATCTTCAGTACAATATTTCCAAGATGGGAAGATACGCACATACGATTTAACAACATCAAATGCGATAGATGCTAAACTACGACTAGCTGGTTGTGCTTCCTCCATAGGAATAGGCGTACTAACTGGTGGAGTTGGGGTTCGCCGTGGTAGTACTTGCCCTTTGGGCACTGGAGCTTCCTTACTAATTGCTCTTGTTTGGGAGCTCTGTGGTGGAGATGGTGCTGTGTCAACAGGAACTGGGTTACTATCTACTGGGGTTGGGGTTAGATTGGGTGAAGCTGGTTCTCTGTCCATCGCAGTAGGGGTACAATCTGCGAGAGTTCAGGTTATGTGTGGTACGGCTGGTTCTCGTGCAGGTACAACCGGGGTGCTATCTCCACCAAGAGGTAGCACTGTTTTATTTGAAGACCGTGTTTTTAGTCCGCTAGATGCTGGCATCACCCGCTCCAATTCAAATGGCTGATAAACAGGAAACATAGTTGAATGTACAGACATTGTATGAGAGACAGATGCAATAAATAGTGTGGAAGAAAGAGGGCATGAAATAGTTGACATGTATATTGTTTAACTAAAATGGATAGCATGACATAATTTCACATATATGATGTCTATCTAAACTGGATAGCATAGCATAACATAATTGAAAGATATGATGAATAACTAAACAGGATCGCATGACATAATTCACCTACATGTTATCTAAGTAATCAGGATCGCATCATTTAATTCACATATGTGATTTATATGCTAAACAGAGGGCATTAGATATGATGTCTGAACTAAGAACACAGTGTTGAATATTGTGTATATGATGTCTAATCTATGCAATGCAAGACACCATAGGCATGATATGAGTAGTATAACCGTGCCAAGTTAGAGCATACACCTCAGTGGGGGAATAGGACTGGTCATCTGTCTCTGAATCCATCTCTGAGGAGCTATCGGGACCCAACAAGAGATCTGCTTCGACAGGTAGCACTGTCTGCGTTGAAGGCCTTGTTTTCACTCCAAATTTTTCAATCTCCCACCCAAATGGCTGATTCACAGGAAGAGTAGTTTAATGTACAAACATTGTCGACAAATGGAAATGTAATGAAGAAAAGGATGGGCAAGATATCATTCAAATATATGATGCCTGGTTAAACAGGATGGCATTGCACATTTCACGTATATTATGGCTGGCTAAAAGACATGAGACTACACAATTCCCATATATGATATAGAAACTAAACAGGTGGCATTACAGAACATGTCTAAACTAAGCAGATGACATATATGATGTCAAAAGTAGGCACTGCAAGGCAACATATGCCTGATATGACTAACATCATCATGCCAAGGTAGAGCAAACACCTTGGGGGTAAATAGGAGTGGTCAGCGCCGTCTGAATCCGCCTCAGAACAGATATCTTCCTCTGGATTACAATCTGGAGAGGGGTGGGGAGGGTTTGCCATTGAACCCACCATGGAGGGATGTCTGCATGACATTGTATTGCCGCGCAAAACTCTTCTCTTTTTCTCTACATGTTCAACATGACCGTGTACAATATCTGATATGCATACGAAAAAAATATGGTGAGATTATGTAAGGAGAGCATGCAGAAATTTAGAGTGATGGTAACAACCAGTGGATGGATCCAAAAATAATGATAGCAGGCTGATGATTGCTTTAATTTAATAAAAAGACAGATGATGATTGCTTTACTATTTGTTTCCCACCCAAGATGAACAACATAGGCATACCCTAGGTGAACCAGATATTAGACAGAGATACTATTCATTGCTTCCTCGATATGTGGCGTAAGACGTCAAGGCTGAAGCAGCCCCGGTGAGCCGTAAGACGTCAAGGCTGAAGTAGCACAAGACAGACATCGTCAATCTCAAGTGGGATTCTAATAGCATCTCCAATAGATGATGTAAAATAGATGTAAAATTTACATCACCAAAAACCACCTAACTACAACAGATGAGGTAAAAACTGTTGACTCTGAACTTAACTGTCGAAACTGAAATTTACTGTGGAATCTGAATGTTACTGTTGAAACTGAACGCAATGGTAGCAGAGAGGCACTTGACATATAGTTTAGGGAGGGCCTGCAGTTCATCTTCAACCTGCACCCCCCTGAGCCGCCAGCCTCCACCGGCCTCGCCGCTGACCCCAGCGCTGCCTCGCCGCCCCGAAACAACTCCCCACCGCCGGTCCGCCGCCGCCCCGGCTAGCCCTATATGCCCCCGCCCCCACCCTGAACCCTAAGATAGATAGTGGGGTACCTCTCTGGCGATCCCCCGTCCCCGCTGCGGGTGGTTCTTCCTTAACTCCAGCGAGCCCCCCACCCCCTGAAAATCGACTGACCCAAAAGTCGATTCAGTCGACTGAAGTGTAGCTAAATAAGAGTAGAGCAGCAGCACAAGCGAGGGGGAGAGCAGCAGCAGCGCGAGCGAGCGAGCGAGAGCCGGAGCAGTAGCAGCAGCAGCAGATCCGGCTGGTATGGACGCCGCCGCCGAAGGGGCCTCGCACTGGGGGAGAGCCGCCATGGAGATATCGCCCGCGGCGCCGGCTTCAAGGTAGCCGCTCCATGGGGGTGCGAGATGGAGCACCGTCAGCGTCGGGAGGTCGAGCTAAGGAGAAGGTGCGATGCGATGAGTGTACAACCTCTTTGGTGGCGCCGAGTAGGCCTCGGCTTCGTCCGAGGAGTCGGTGAGGATGCTGCGGTTCTGGTGGAGCAGGTTAAGGCGGCGCGGTGGGGATGGAGCAGCCGCAATAGACGAGGCGATCATCAGAGCAGCTCCTTGGAGGTGGAGGACGGGGCGGCTGAACCGGCGGGACGACAAGATGGACGACGGATCCTCATCCGGGGAGGTGGACGAGGGACGTCGAGCTGTTGCAGTTGACGACGTCGTCGGGGAAGAGGCTTCGGCTTGGCAGCGGTGAGGTGGCGGACGGAGGAGGGTGGGGTTTCGCGGTTGGAGCGGGGAGGTTATGGCGGCCTGGAATTTCGAATGGCAAAAAGGAGGCGATGGGAGGGGGTGAACCATGACTTAGGGACGCGCTTGTCCAAAATGTAGGGTGTGTTACAAAAGTACCCCGCACCGATTTGAACTAGCGGCCCTTTCGGCTCAGGGTTAGAAGGGGGATTTCGCGTGTTGGGATTTGGCAGCTGGAGGGAGTTTTCGCGCGCGTTGTCATTTCGGGATAGCAAGGCGCGGGTTGTGAAGGCGCTAGTTTTGGGAGCACGATATCTGAATTTTCGGGATATAACAAGGCGCGGGTTGAATTTTAGGGACAAGCCTAACGTGTAATATTGTACTTGTACGTAGTACCAAATCAATTCGCACTTCCCTCAACCAAAAAGAAAACGAAAAAAATAAAACTATTCACACCACACAAAGAGAGAGTCTTGCCCCGTTTTACTATAAAAATGCTATTTAAAGCTACTCATACCAACAATTTAGTGCAATTAAATGTTATTCGGTAGTATGAATCCATGTTATGTCCAATTAATTTTTTTCGCTTGCTATATAATGCATGTAACCTACTCATACCAACATTTTAGTGCATTCCAAATGTCTATACTACCGCTGCAATTCGAACTGAATTTGAATTCGTTTCTCTATTTCAATAACAAATCTACAATCATGATTGTTGCCAACTTCAACCATCATTCGTGTATTACCTTAATAACACACCACATGATTACTATAGAGATAGATATGAACTATGTGTACTACATGAACTCGAATTCTATTTTTTGAATACACTTGATGTTGATTCCAAATAATAGTACATTTGATGTACTAACTATATATTCATAATCTAAACCATGTTCCATACGTGTACACCGTGTTTATCACACATAGTATAGTGCCCCGCCCCCTACATTATGACAAGTATTTAGACCTCAGCTGCAAAAGCCACACATTAGCCCAAATTATGATCAATGTTCTATATGTTATACGTAGTACTAGCAAGATGCTCATGCGTTCCACAGAACATCAACATGATCAAGGGGAGGCCTAATTGCCATAGTTTCCTTCCTATCCATCAGATATAAATCGGACGGCCTATATTGCAGGATGGCACCATCATCAACAACTCCTTTTTTTATAAGAGTAGAGATAAAGTATATTATATGTAGTATAACATGTTCATAACCACACCATGTGTATCACCGTTATATATATTCACACATACGTCGGTTTAAAACACTATGATAAATTCTTCAAATATCCGAATTCGCTTTTTATAATGAAGTATGATCTCTGTTCGTCCTTTACACCCACACAATCCTCTTATCTTTGTAGCTAGCTAGCGCTAACTTTCTCTGGTGCATGCAGACGCCTGCATCCCTCTAACCCTCCCTCAACATTCTCTAGCTCCATTGTGCAAATTCGCCTTTTCACTTTAGGTCGTTCACCTACGGTGTGTGTAGGCCCCCCAGCTCCTTCTTTACGGCATACATCGATCGATATGCCTCTCTAGCCAGGTGTTCCTAGCACAAAACACAAGCTTCCCCTCTTCTTTTATCACCGTCCATGCCTCACTCCCACCACTCTTTTCATCAATCTCGTACTCGCACACTTCTCCCCCCTCGATATAGTATGACTCTCGCACCACCTCCTAGATGCATCCCTCTCTCTCTATCCTTCTCACTGTGCCTCATTTGCTTCTAACACACACATGCATGTATACCGATCGATCTCCCAACATATACCTAGGTCGACTTTAACTATTCCCCCCCCCCATCGATCGACGTACCTCACAAGTTATGTCTCTCCTTTCTCTGACAAAGGACGATTGATCTTCCTATGTAGTTATGTCTTCTTACCACATCCATATCGCCCCCCTCATCATTCGTGTATGCCTCCTGACCCGTCTCTCACACACACGTGCATAGACAGGCAGCCATCCCCTCTCTTATTGATATTGCAGGCGTGCTCTCCGGTTGTCTAGCAAGCCTATCCCACCATTTGTTAGAAGCAACTCCGCTACCACCCCCTCCAACACTCTAGCTCTGTCTCTCTCCCAACCTTATCCTCTCCTACACATATGCATGGATGCCGATTGATCTCCCTTAATACATGAGGTAGATCGATCTCCGCCTCTCTCCTCCTCCACACATATACCAGCCATTGTACCTCTATAGTTAATTAGGCCTCCCTCCCCCCCCCCACCACACACCGATAGTCGAGCGCTGTAGGTAGGTATCCATGCCACAGAGACAAACTGCACCTGTCCCCTCTCACGTTCCAGTAGGCCAGCCACTCTATATCTTTGACGTGGGCACACACAAATTCGATGGCACTCTTTATCGATCGTGCGCGCGCACACACACACATCATCCCTCTCTTCGATTCTATGGACACCTTAAGCCGATGATACCTCCAGTCTCTTCTCGTGGATCGCCCCCTATATATATGATATATCCAGGACTCTATTTCACACACATTGCATATGTTACATTTTTTGATTGACCCCACCCCCCAAAAAAACTCTCACAAACCCACACACTATATCTCTGTACGTTTGTACCTCTCTCACACAACCCCACGTAGGTGGTGTACGTATACAAGAAGAGAATAGGTGCACCGTGCACGTACTCATGCTTCGTGCCCAGCCACACCCGCGCGGGTACACGGTGGAGCTCATTTCTGTACGAAATGGCAGCCCACGTGCTAATTTGAACACGTGTAGCGGTTGTTTACGTACGGAGGTCGTGTACCACGCGTGCACGAAAAAAAGTTCGACTTGATGCGTTGGAGCGTTATTTTTAAATAAAGTTATATCGCTCAATGGCACGTACACAGAATATAAAACGATTTTTATGGAGAAAAAGGTAGTCCGCTCCACTATATACAATGGAGCATGCCTGCCTGGTTTGTCTCTCGTCAGAGTATCTCACACAAGGCTGTGGTGGCCTCTCTCTCTCTCACCGTTGGTCACTGATCCAGCCGTATCCCGTCCGCCGGCGGAAAGGGAGGACGTGCATCGTTTCTCCGTTCGACGGCGCCGAGGCAGCACGTCCCGATCTGCGGTACATGTCGTTCTCTCTGACCAAGCTCCGGCGTGGTAGGGCCTACGCCACCTGCTCGCTGCCGCAGTATGGGCAGATTCCACCCGCCGCCGCTCACCTAGTTACATCCCGACGACCTCCAGGTATCCCCTCCGGCCTTGCTCCACTGACCGTCTTCCCACGTCGCTGCATGTGGATCTTCCATAGTTCTTTGCCCAAAACGTAGCTCGTCCGACGAACTTTCCATATTGCAATCTCGTCCTCACACTATTTTAGACAAACACAACCGTGTTGTTATCTTCCCTTAGGACAAGGAATATGCTTCTTTTTTGTTGTCGCATGTGTCATCAACTGTTATTGGCCAGTAATTGTTTCCTTTCTACCTCTTTTTTGCAAACAGGGCTATCCATTTCACCTCGTTGATATTGCGACCTTTTGGTGAACTGCACAAATCACTTTTTACTTAAGAGTGTTTTTGCAGTTCTGCCAAAATGTCACACGGGCAACGTCTCTACATTTCATTGCGACTGCACAAAGGGAGATTGGTTTTGCTCTATCCTCCTCATCCAACTCCGAGCCTAATCTTCTCCAACTAGTTAGTCTTAAGAGAGACTGCAAAGGTGACCTACTTCTATTTGTGTGTTTATTGTTTCATCAGCAGTCCTCTATTATCGTAATCACACTTAATATCTTTGGAACAGGGACGCTCAGCTCTATTTTAGTGGAACTGCACAAAATGATCAGAATGTTGCATGCTCCAGACAGCTACTTTTTTCCCAACATGCCTTGTTGATTTAGACAGAGCTGGGGGGGACGTTGCTGCCAATGAAAGCATGGATCAATTTTAATTTAACACCTTCTCACAACTTTGTCTTCAGTTGTGATGTAAATATTAGCTCTGATTAGCAAGGAAGTTAGTTTTTTATTGTTTCCAAAAGAGCATCGATGGCAAGACACACGAAACAAAAGCTGAAAGCTCACACCATTGTACAATTTCATGTCGCTGGAAAATTATTTGTATAGTACGTCAATTATGTAAACAAATGCTGGAAGCTTGATAGCATTGCCAGAAGCCTCTTCGGCATCCGGGTCCATGTGCCATGCACAAAATTATACTCCTTCGTTCCTAAATATTTATCTTTTTACAAATTTCAAATTGGCATATTTTAGAGTGTAGATTCACTCATTTTGCTTCGTATGTGTACTCCCTCCGTTCCTAAATATTTGTCTTTCTAGAGATTTCAACAAGTGACTACATACGGAGCAAAATGAGTGAACCTACACTCTAAAATATGTCTATATACATCCGTATGTAGTAGTCCATTTGAATCTCTAAAAAGACAAATATTTGAGTAGTCACTCGTTGAAATCTCTAGAAAGACAAATACTCCGGAGTATATTTAAGAACCGAGGGGGTAGTGCACAGCCGCATGGGAGACTCAGACCGGTCGTTGCGCCGCATTAATACTGAGTAATGAGCAGTCAAATCATAAGCCCCACCTTTCCCACTGTAAGTTGCTCGGAAGAAGCAACCACCAATACGCTCTTCTTTGAATCCGCTCATACTACTCCATCCGTCACTGTTTATAGAGCGCGCTTCAGAAAAAGAGAAAATCTCTGGTACCAAGGAGACTAGCGATTGGCCTGAAAAATAGCATTGGTAGTTATAGAACGACGTCTATTACTAGAGGAAATAATGCGTACACACATGCATGCAGTGCTTCCACCCCGGGCAGACACATGCATGCACTTACTCCACTCCGTAGTACTACATCGAGAGAAAATTGCGGTTAACTAATCAATTGAGCATTAAACCAAACGCGTCTAAAGTCTCTCTGGTGGTGGAAATGCATTGAGAAAATGCATCATAATGAAGCGCGCCCTGTAAACTATGACGGAGGGAGTAGTAGTATGAAGGTGCGAAACCAAGTACGTGTATGGCCAGTCGGTCAACGCACCTCCTCTTGGCATATCACTGACATGTGGGACCGGAGTGTGAGCAAACTGATCTCAATTGATGGCAAAATGGCCAACCCGTCGTTCTTTGAGAGAGACGAGGAGCGAGAACACACAGACGGGCTCGCACGGAGGCCAAGATATATTTGAGCATGGTTGATCGATATCATCATTACAAGTTGGGCTCCCATTTTCCGCCCTTCTCCGGAATAAATGTGTACTTTATCAAAGATTAAGAAAAATAAGAGTACAGAGGCTCCACCATGCGGTTCTAGTAGTAGTACTACTCATACTAGTAAACCTTGCGCTTGGCTCTTCGCCTCTTCGTGAAGTCGAACAATGATGGTACTCCGCATGTTCGGTACTACAGTGTATGCCTCTGGCAATCTGACACCGAATGAACTGATGCATGTCCACCGCCTGGGCGAGGGTACGTTGCATTAGTCAAAAGGTGTAAGCGAGCTTCACCTTGTCCTGCAAGCTTCTCCTCGTTCTGCGAGTTGACAGGACACACCAACAAGTAGTGCTAGCCCATACTCCCTCCTTTCCGGTTAACATGGCTTAATCTTTTTTGCGGGTAAATGAGAGAGCTTTATTCATATATAAGCATTCTTAGGACGATCAGCCAAGACACTGGTCACTAGGAAGCGAGGTACCCCGCAAAAAAGAAGTAGGAAGCGAGGTGTTTCATCAAGCCAACTCTCGGCCACATTCAAAGTGCAGCAAGCACGGTTCGCTCAAAGATGCGCCGCAAGGTTTGCTGACCTGTTTACATGCTGAATAACAAAAAAAGAGGAAATATTACCGAGCGCTCCTATTTGTAACAAGATATGAGCATGAATTAAGCGATAATTGTGGCGAGTGTTCCATGCAATCAACTTCCATTATCACATGCGAGAACCCTCGAAGAGAACCAAATGTGTTGAAGATTGCTTTATCACATTTTAAAAATATAATAAGAGTGCAGACGCTCCTCCATCCGGTTCCTAGTACTTGTATAGTACATCTATAGACTATAGTAGTAGTACTAGTAAACTTTGCGCTTGGCTGTTCGCCTCTTCGGGAAGTGCAACAATAATAGTACTAGTATAGTGTATGCTTCTGGCAATCTGACACCGAATTAACTGTTGCACGTCCACCGCCTGAGCGAAGGACAGCTTGCATTAGTCAAAAGTTTCTCCTTGTCCTGCGAGCCACCGCGCGCAAGCTTCTCCCGTCCTGCAAGCTTCTCCTTGTTCGGCAAGTTGACGGGACACAGCAAAGTAATGCTAGTCCATACTGCCTCCTCTCCGGTTAATACGGCTTAATTTCAAATGAGATAAATATACTGTCTGTCACTGTATATTTGTAAAAATACGGTCAGTTGACTTCATAATACGCTCATTGCGCTCAATATATACATTTTCCGGTGTTTATACGGTCACTAGCTCACCCTGGCTAAGTATGTGTGTGCATGCACGTGTAGGTGGAGCACTTGAGCGTGACCGTGTGTGTTCCGTCGTGTGCTCGGACATGCATGCATTAGGGCGTCGCGCGCGTTTTTGCGTCCATGTGTACGTGTGACTGTTGCATACACGTAGGGGGAGTACATGTAGGGGCCACTAAAGGAGCAGTTAAATCACACAGTAAGTTAGTCGGAAGAAGCAACCATCATTTCACTCTTCAATGACACGTACGCAATATAAAATGGTTGATATGGAGAGAAACAGAAAACCACTATATATACACTAGCAGGAGCCTAAGCTACAAGCCTGCTTGCTTGGGTTGCTCTCTTCACAAGCATAGAACAACGGTGGCCACACCGCTGGTCACATATCCGGCCTGATCCCGCAGCTGGGGGAAGGGAACAATGTTCTGCGTAGACGCGGTCGACATCGGCGAGGGAGAAAATCCACAGTCGGTGCGTCCCAATTGGGGGTCACCGCGCTATGGGCTGATGCCGCGTCCCAACCGCCCTTCTAGCTACAGCCCGACGTCCCAGGTAGTCCATCTTCCTTTTGGAGCCGGCTTGCTCCACTGCCGCAGCTCCCCACGTAGCTCCATCTCCATGTCGATCTTTCTCTACTTCTACCGGCTTCTACCTGTGATGAGTTTATGTCTCATGAACTAGTGCCCGTACTATTATTCTAATCACACTTCTTCAATATCTTTGCCATCAGGGATGCTCAGCTCGATTTTAGTGGAACTGCACAAAAGCATCGTATGATCCGAGGGTGCCAGCCGTCTTTCCTTCGACAGGTTCTACCTGGCCAGGAAATTAAATCCTGTTTAGGGTTTAGGGTTTAAGTCGTAGTGACCCCATCAGTAGTTTTTCTTTCGTACACGCTCTCGCAACTTTTGTCTTTAGTTGTGAAGTAAATATTGGCTATGATCTGTAAATCATTGAGATGCATCAGCATGCGTGTTAGTTTTACTTTGTATTTGATGGAATGTTGTAACGGTGCAACCTTGGAGTAGGATTGAAAATGGAGTGGAAAGTTTCCGTTTTTCCGGAGAAAAAATGGAAACGGAGAGAAACCAACGTTTCGTTTCGTTGGATCGCACCATCGAGCAAAACCAATGTTTAAATCACGTCTGTCGCGTTCGTGTCTCACCCTCCTCCATGGCTCGACCCCACACGGTCACTCGGCATGCCACTCACCGCAAACCGAGTATACGATAACTTTCCCGCCTGCTTGTCGATGGATCACGCCATGGAGTACTAGTACTACTGGAAGAGATTGACGAGTTGGGGAGGACAGCTAGCTATAGCATGGACTACCAAGAACTTTTTACATGCATGTTGTGGCCGGCTATTGCGACCTTTGAACGCGGAGCAGTCGCGTGCACCAGGAAGCGGCGCGGGCGACGCTCTCTCGGCCGGCGCGCCGCTTCAATGCCGGCGCCAGTGAGAGGTCGCGTCCGCTCTGGCCGGGCATGAATGCGGCACTGACCTTTTCAGGCGGGAAGCACGCGCGGGTGATGAAGAGGGTTTGGGTTGGTCAGGAGCGGCCGTGGCAGCGGTCCAGACGCCCACAAACAAGAGATGTTGTACGTTAATATTGCCGCGTATATAATTAACAACGTAAATAATGTGCCAGTTGGACAAATATGATTGGAGATGGAGATGGAAATGGAATTTTACGTAAACACGGATATGCATGTCTATGTCTATGTGTGTGTGCGCGGCGACTCTCGCGACCTGGAAGCGGGGATGTGTTTTTGATCGAGTTTTCTTTCTTGCTACGTTAAAAAATAGTCCGCCAGTTTTTGTTTCTTTTTTTCGGGAACGTGCGTATTCTATTTAAAACCACTGCTATGGAGAGATTGTTTTACTCCATTATAGCCTCTTGTTTGATAGAGTTTCTCGTGTCTCGCTCTCTCACCCTCTCCATATCAAAACAAGATGGCAGTGTCCACACTATCTCTCTCCTCACCGGTGGTCACAGATCCGGCCGAATCCCGTCCGCTGCGGGAGGTGAGGAGGTGCAGCATTGACGTTGTCGCCGTCGGCGATGGAGGAAGCCAGTGCGCACCGTCCTCTCAGAGCCGGCGCTGGCGCGGACGAAGGTCCTCCGCGCCCTTGTTTGCTGCCGTCGTGTGGGCAGATCCCACCCGCCCGCCTAAGCGACATCTCGCCCACCTGAGGTATAACTTCTTGTACTGGTCCAGCTCTGTCGGATGTGGGGTTCCGGCAAAACCCTTAAGGTTCGAACTCTGGGGTGCACGCGAAGTCTTTCCCTCCTACCGATCCACGCCCTAGCTCACTTAGATCTCGCAGACGAACTCGACAAACTCGCAACACAGAAAGACACGAGATTTATACTGGTTCGGGCCACCGTTGTGGTGTAATACCCTACTCCAGTGTGGTGGTGGTGGATTGCCTCTTGGGCTGATGATGAACAGTACAAGGGGAAGAACAGCCTCCTGAGGTTGAGGTGTTCTTGTGGCTAAGGTAGGCTCTCGATCAGATCAGATCAAGCTGAGTTCAAGCTCAGATCAAGCCGAGATGCCCCGATTGTGGTGGCTAGTTCTACTTATATAGGCCCTGGTCCTCTCCCCAAATATTGAGCGGGAAGGGAGCCAACAACGGCGGGCGAATTTGAAGGGGGACAACTAGTACAAGCTATCCTGACAAAAGTGGTCTTCGCCTGCGAAAGGCTCTGGTGGTGACGCCGTCTTGGGCTTCATGATGACCTCCGTCCTGCCGTCCTTCTGGTCTTGGTCTCGTTGCACCGATATGCCAACCTTTGCCTGATGCCTCGGTACTCCTCACCTGTGCTCGCCTCCTTAGCACCAAAGAGGAAACAAGGACGCTGCGCACGCTGGCGCCCACCTGGTGCCGATCGTCATGGCTCACGTCACGAGAGCCTCGTGAGGTTTGCCCCGCCTTGATGTTTCCAGTCCTCGTGAGCGTGCCTGGCTAGGCCACTCCTGAGGAGGTTTTGCGTTGTCCGCCTCGCGAGGGTCTTGGGTGCCTTGTTGATGAAGATGGGCCGTACGGCCCGCTGACTTAGCCACGCCGTGGGCCGCAGGCAGGCAAGTCTGGGGACCCCCGTTCCCAGACTGCCGACAGTAGCCCCCGGGCCCAAGGTGCGCTCGGGCTTGGCTTCGCGGCGAAGCCAAGGGTCAAGTACGGAGCGCCCCGGGCCCCAAAAGCCTGCAGCCTCGGTTGACGCGTGGCGGTTGATTGGACGTGAGTGTCTCCGCTTCCCCACACTGCCTCGGCAACTGCTCGACTTGACAAGTCCCTGCGACATGCAAGGAAAACCATCATTACCTGCGATCGTGGGAGGCACTGGTTGGCCTTCTTTTGCTATAAATGGGGAGGGGGGGAGCCCCCGTCGCCCATCTCTTCCTTGCTTGTTTGCTTCTTCCTCCTTGCTCCACCGCCAGTGGCAAAGGCGCCTATCAGAAGGTTCTCCGCTGAAGATAAGGGAAAGGCCCCGCGCGATGATCCGGGGCCGCTTCCACCGAAGAAGAGGTCGGTCCACCGCCGTGATGAGGCGGCGATGCAGGTGGTGACGAGGCCTTGGTGTGAGCGGCCTCCTCTAGGGTATCCGCTACCCTTGTATGCCCAAGCCGAGGGCTCAGGAGGACGGAGCGACGAGCGGCGTCACCCGCGCCGCGCCCGTGGTCGCCGCGCCACGGTGACACGCGCTGTCGTCCCTGGAACCCACGCCGCGGACTCCTCGCGCGAGCTTGTGCTATGGGCGCCGAGGCCTCCAAGCTCTTGGATCCGCTTCCCGTGGTTCTTCTCCGACGTGATGCCGCCGGGGGGCCCTCTCGAGCTCTGGTTGCAGCACGCCGACTGCGACACTCCGGCGACTGGAGCCGCGATCGAAGCGGTCCCCTCCGGCAAGATCTTCATGACTCGTGGCTGGGGCGAGGTCGCGAGGGTCTGCCGTGCGAGGGGCGCCCTCGCGATCCACTTCGAGTACGACGGCGCCTCCACGCTCCTCTTCAAGGTCTTTGATGCGGAGGGCCGCCGCCTAGAGTGCTGCTCCGGAGAGGAGCGTCAGGCTGACGCGCGCTCCGCTTGAGGCCTCTCCAGCAGCAGTAGCCCTTGGGAGTCTAGTAGCTCTCCTGAGATCTACGAGACTCCGGAGACGAGCGACGACAGCTACGTGCCCCCGAGCTCTTGCCGCGCTCGGTGCAGAGCCGCGGCGTCCGGCCGTCGTTGCCACTGATCTGGATGGGGTTGGCGCCGGCCTCCCGTGGCCCACTGTTGGTGATGGCGTCCGCCGCGGGAGGGTATAGATAGGATCCCTCTTAGTTATAACTTTTGTTCCCTGCGAAGAATCATGAAGTACCCCGTGGGGGCGTGTAAAGGGTCTGTAATGTCTTTTGCGCCCATCTTCCCCGTTATGAAAATTTGGTGAACGCATGTCCTGTTAAGGCTCGGTCCCACCTTTCTTCCCTCGCGATAGCTTGTTGCTCTACGCTGACAGGTCCTGGTCCCCAGGCAGGCTACAGCCGTCGCTGGTATGCCAGGTCGCCTGCCGTGGTCAAGGCGAGGAGGTGTGCGGCCCGAGGTCCAGTAAGAGCCCCTGAGGCGCGATGCTCAGGAGGTCCCCCTTAGCGCTCAAGCAGCCATGGTAAGGCAAGAAAGGGAGTTGACGTGGCCGCAACAGGGTTGCGGCAAGGCGAGGGTGACCCTTAGGCCCCAACGTTTAGCCGATCCGAGAGCGGGACTTATCTTGTCGATTTCGTGGCGATTCTTGGTGGTGCGCTAGGCCTGCGCGCCAGCTTGTGCGGCATAGCCAGGCCGGCCCATATGAGTTTCCCTCCTCCCATGCTCTCCTTAGTGCTCTACGTCCTCAGGTCCCGGCCCTCGAGCGAGCTCAGCCGCCGCTGGTATGCCAGGTTGCGATGCCGTGGTCAAGGCCAGGGGGTGAGGGCTGGAGAGCCAGTAAGAGCTCCTGAGTCGCGATGCTCAAGAGCCCCCCTTTCAACGCACAAGCGAATTGCGCGAGAGAAAAGGAGACTCGCGGTGCCGCCTGCTATCCTCCTCATGGGATCCCTTTGAACAGGCACAAGAAGAAACACGGTTTGCCGTTATAGCTGCCAGCCTGCCGTTGGTTGTTCCGCGAAGAGGCGAGGGCACTAAGGGCCTGGTGAGGTGACGTGCGCGGGGCGTGCCGCGAGCCAGAGCACGACCGCTCAGGTTTGTCGACATGGCAGGGATGAACCCATGCACCGGTGCTGTGCCAATGTGAGGAGGCCCCGTGGGAGGCGACGATCGAGCAGGTGATAACCATAGGCAGGTTAAGCATGGGAGGCAAATCAGCTTGAGTAAATCCAGGAAGACACATGCCACTGGGTCCGGCCCGAGCGGCTTGGGGATGATGCAGCCCGAGGGGTGCCCCAGCAAGGTAAGCTAAATACATAAGCAGAAGGGATACATGCCATAGGGACGGACCCATGCGGCCTGGGAATAATGCAGCTCGAGGGGCGCTCCCAGCTAAACGAGCTTGGAAAATGTCACCTGGTTCTGTAGACGAAGTAGAGTTGGTGCAGCTGAAGGCATGCGTCGAAGGAATGACTCTTCACGAGCCACCGGGGCCCTGAGCCTCGGGAGGCTATGGGGGATCGGGAGGCTCCTTGAAGACCGTCTCCATTTCTTCCAGGACGGTGTGGTACCTAGCCTCCTGAGCCACCAGGACGCGCCGCATGTTGTGCTGATAGGCTGACGCCACACTCGGCAAGCCGAAGGGCATGCGAACGTAGCTGTGTGGCGGGCCCTCGCAACGGCCCACACGCGAAGGCCAGAAACGCTCCTGAGATGCGGCCCTATTGAGCCCTGGGATGTCGATGCAGACATGCAGCCCAGCATCCTCGCCTGGATGGGAAGCTGCGCCTTGTTAGTGGCTGTTGTCGTGCATGGCTCTTGCGTCTTGCAGTTCCTGAGTGGTCTTGGTGATGAACTCCTGAGTGGTGGGCACTCCTTGCCCTGTGTCCTCCTGAGGTAAACGTGCCGCGAAGCACGCCTCCAAGTGGTGCCCAAGCGCCTCCCTCGTGAGGTTCGCAAGGTCCGAGGCCCTCCAGAAGAGAGCCCGCGAGCCCTGCCCGAGGAGGGCGCCGGGTGCGCCTTCCTATGCGATGGAGGGAGGCACGCCTGAAGCAGGTGCTGACCCTGATGAGGCTCCAGTTGCGTCGCCGCCCTCCTGAGATCCTGCTCGGCGCAGCTGCTTCTTCTTCTTGGGGAGGGCCTGAGGAGGGCCCTCGCTTCTGCTGTCGGGGTTGTCGATTGCTGCAACTTGGAAGGCGTGTTCGAGGGAGCACACCGCATCTCTCTCTCTTCACATGGGACCGTGATGATTCCGCCGCTTCCCGGCATCTTGAGGACGTTGTAGCCGTGATGGGTGACTGCCATGAACTTGGCCAGGGCTGGATACCCGAGGATGGCGTTGTACGGCAGGCGGATGTGCGCGACGTCGAAGTCGATGAGCTCGGTGCGGTAGTTCTTGTGCTCTCCGAAGGTGACAGGCAGGCGGACCTGTCCTATCGGTGTGGTGGAGCCGTCGGTCACTCCTGAGAAGGGCTTGGTAGGCTGAAGCTGCTCATATGGCACTTGGAGGTTGTCGAACGTGTCGACGGACAGGACGTTGAGCCCTGCGCTGCCATCAATGAGGGTCTTGGTAACTTGCACATTGCTGATGACTGGTGAACAAAGCATCAGGAGAGCGCCAGCGGTTGCCGCGCACTTGAGCTGATCTGCCGAGTTGAAAGTGATGGCGCATTGGGACCACCTGAGTGGGCGCGTGGCCTCGAGCTTGGGGAGCACCGCGTTCACTTCGCGAGCGAACTGTTTGAAGATGCGTTGAGAGGCTGGGGCCTGCGTGCCGCCCAAGATGCAGGCGATTGCACGCGGCTCCTGGAAGCCCCCAGCCCCCTCATCCTGATGGTGATCGTCGTTCCTTCTTGGTGGCGGCAGCGGGGAAGACCGGCGTTGCCCTGGGGGCGATCCTCATGAGGCTGGTCCCTCCAAGCGCCCTCGCGAGGATGGTCCTGCCAGCGGTCCTCACGAGGCCTGTCGCGCCACTCCTGGCACGGGCCACGGTCGTCCCAGCGTCCGCCTCCACGTGCTCCTCCATGGCCATAGCCCCGGTCGCTACGCTCGGGGCGTCGACCGAAGCGTCCTTCACGGATGGCTCTGAGCACTTGATAGTCACTGGTGTTGTGGGTGTTCAGATTGTGGAAGACGCAGAACGGTCGGCTGTTCTTGGATGACTCTGGCTGATCTCTGCCCGCTTGGTGTCGGGCTCCGCTGCAAGCACTGCCACTTCCTTGCGCTTCACGTCCTTGGCCTTGGCTTTCTTCTCCTCTGTGCTCGTGGTGGGCAGCTCGAGGAGGGAGAAGGCGCCCCTCCTCAGCTCTTGTGCACTTGGTCGCCAGGTTGAATAGCTCCTGAGATGTGCACAGCTCCTCATGGATAGCAAGCTCCTCCTTCATCTTGACGTCACGGACGCCGTCTGAGAATGCGGAGATGATGACCTCGTCCGTGACCTTGGGGATCTTGAGGCGAGTGTTGTTGAAGCGCTGGATGTATTTCTGGAGGGTCTCCCCTGGTTGTTGCTTGATGCGGCGCAGGTCACCCGCGGCCGGCGGGCGGTCGCGGGTGCCCTGGAAGTTGGCGATGAAGCGGCCGCGCATCTCGTCCCAGGAGGAGATCGAGCCGTGCTGCAGGTTCAGGAGTCAGGAGCGGGCACCATCCTTGAGAGCCATGGGGAACCAGTTCGCCATGACTTTCTCGTCGCCGTTGGCCACTTCGATGCTCAGCTCGTAGAGCTGCAGGAACTCCGCGGGATCGGAGGTGCCGTCGTAGCGGGGAGGCAGATCGGGCTTGAACTTGCCCGGCCAGCCGACGCTACGTAGCTCGGGGGTGAAGGCGCAGCAGCCGGCCGTGGTTGCCGGGGCCCACCTCGGAGGTGGAGCTTGGTCTTGATGAGGTCCGCGCGGCGCCACCGCAGGCGGCATGCGGTCTTGACGAGGCGACGCGGGGAGCGCAGGTGCAGCTTCTCACGGCCGTGGGATTTCTTGGCAGCTCCTCTCTTCGCGCGCGGGCACCGGACGTGGCAGATCTCGCCGTGGGGCCGCGCGCCTTGGCGCCAAGGCGCAGTCTGGGGCAAAGGTAGTGGAGGCGCGCCATGAGCCACGTCGCCTGTGGCTGGCGGAGGGTGGGGCAGAGAGAGGGATGGCGCCGGGGAGCCCCCTGCGGCGCGAACGAGCTCGGCGACGCGGTCGAGCCACTCCTCGTAGAGGTCGTCGACTAGACGGTAGCGCAGGAGCTCGTTGGCCGCGAGAAGCGTGGCCCGCGCCACCATGGGAGCGCGACGTGCATGAGACAAAGAACCGGCCAGGGTCAGCGATGGAGTGGCGGTGTGGCCGTCCTGCCGCACCGATGGATGCAGCGAGGACGCCTGTTGCTCGTTCCCCCCCGGGCCGGTGGCGGTGTTGGCGGCGGGAGACGGAGAACGACGGGGTGGCCCGCCGACGGGAGCCGTCTGAGCAACGCGGGCGGTGAGGGCAGCCCGGCGCTCAGCTCGAGCGCGGCGAGCGTCCGCCATGGAGACGACGGATTGACGGAGCAACGGAAGGGAAGCTACGGCGCACCCCTACCTGGCGCGCCAAATGTCGGATGTGGGGTTCCGGCAAAACCCTTAAGGTTCAAACTCTGGGGTGCGCGCGAAGTATTTCCCTCCTACCGATCCATGCCCTAGCTCACGAAGATCTCACGGACGAACTCGACGAACTCGCAACACAGAAAGACATGAGATTTATACTGGTTCGGGCCACCGTTGTGGTGTAATACCCTACTCCAGTGTGGTGGTGGTGGATTGCCTCTTTGGCTGATGATGAACAGTACAAGGGGAAGAACAGCCTCCTGAGGTTGAGGTGTTCTTGTGGCTAAGGTAGGCTCTCGATCAGATCAGATCAAGCTGAGTTCAAGCTCAGATCAAGCCGAGATGCCCCTACTGTGGTGGCTAGTTCTACTTATATAGGCCCTGGTCCTCTCCCCAAATATTGAGCGGGAAGGTAGCCAACAACGGCGGGCAAATTTGAAGGGGGACAGCTAGTACAAGCTATCCTGACAAAAGTGGTCTTCGCCTGCGAAAGGCTCTGGTGGTGACGCCGTCTTGGGCACCACAATGACCTCCGTCCTGCCGTCCTTCTGGTCTTGGTATCGTTGCACCGATATGGCAACCTTTGCCTAATGCCTTGGTACTCCTCGCCTGTGCTCGCCTCCTTAGCACCAAAGAGGAAACAAGGACGATGCGCGCGCTGGCGCCCGCCTGGTGCCGATCGTCATGGCTCACATCACGAGAGCCTCGTGAGGTTTGCCCCGCCTTGATATCTCCGCTCCTCGTGAGCATGCCTGGCTCGGCCACTCCTGAGGAGGTCTTGCGTCATCCGCCTCGCGAGGCTTGGCCCCTCGTGAGGGTCTTGGCTGCCTTGTTGATGAAGATGGGCCGTGCGGCCCGCTGACATAGCCACGCCGTGGGCCGCAGGCAGGCAAGTCTGCGGACCCCCGTTCCCAAAACACCGACAAGCTCCCCAGGTTGCTGCATGCGGGTTTTCTTCTATGCGACTACTCCCCAGCTCCCCATGTATAGTAGCTAGGGTTCGTCGGCTGGTCCAACATCACCTACTATTATAGAGGAAATGCCACTCGAAAAGTTGTCCTGGTTTATGCCTCGGTGGAGGTATACATTTTTTCCGACAAAAAGTACATGGTGGTTGTGCGGTCATTGTCCATATGCTCCTATTGCTGCTGCTAATCTAATACTATCACTGGTTAAATGAAGAAATGCTTTTTTTTCTCAGGTATCCTGGTTTAGTTCCCATCAAGATAATCATGATGCTTCTGTTTGTTGGTGTACTTTTCATAATTATTATTGACAATTGAGATGTCGTTGTTAATCTTGTAAAACAAAGTAACAACACTATATCCCTTTTTTATATTTTTGGAAACAACGATGCGTATCTCCATACCCGGGCATGTCTTCCTCAATTTTAGTGGAACTGCACGAAATTGGATGGCCATTGTTGTTCCGCCTCACTGTCCTCTGCCACGTGATTCTTCCTTCCTCGAGCTTGACTACTGAGAAGAAACAGACCACAATGAGGATTTGTCGAACTTCATAGGTGCCTCACCCAAACTTGATGCCAAATGGATGATGCATCACCACGATGACCTATCGATGCTCATGGTAGCGTCGGCTGGTGAAGCTGATCGATTTTCAATGAAAAACAAGCTGTCTTCCATCAGTGCTCTTTGCTTGTTACCCACAAAGATGATATCCTTCGTCAGTTCACCTTGGTTGCGTTGGAGACGCAGTCGTCTTTCACGTTGGTGCAATTTTATCACACAATTGTCTAGAACCAAATGTTTCCTCGAAGAACGATCGACGTTGGTACTAAGAGCATAAGTTTTGTATTGATTTCTAAGCCTTCTCACAACTTTGTCTCCAGCTCCCCTGTAATTTTATTTGTCCAGCTATTAACTTTGATTAAAAAAATGGTGTGGACTAAAAACCCGGATGGACGTAGTTGCCCTCCATTTTTATTTACTCCGCATATTAGATTTGACTGAAGTCAAACTTTGTAAAGTTTGACCAAGTTTAGGCCGAACACAACAAACCATAATTATTAGAGAGGGCAAACTGTACATACTCTCAAACCTTTTCGATAATTGAAATTAAAATTCTTTATTTGTACACACTCTCACACGTTTCCGATAATTTGGCGCATGTGTGGTTGTTCACTTAAGGGAGGGTAGTGTACCGCACGTGAAGGACAGGAAGTGCGACCAGGACGCGTGGATCGCTAGTTCATTGGAAGTACTCCCTCCGTTCCTAAATTTTTGTCTTTTAAGTGATTTGCAATGGACTACCACAACGGATGTATATAGACATTTTTTACAGTGTAGACTCACTCATTTTGCTCCGTATGTAGTCATTTGTTGAATCTCTAGAAAGACAAATATTTAGGAACAGAGGGAGTAGTAGTTTTCTTCACTGGTACATTAAATAAAGAGTTTCGTTTCATACTTACACAATTTAAAATGATTGTTATGGAGAGAATAATAAAACCACTCCACTATATATTAGTCGTATACACGAGTACTATATGGACGCAACTTCATTGACTTTAGTGCACCTGCCTTTGGGTTTATGACAGGTGGGCCCAAAATGTGGCTGGCCCACCTGTCATACAGCCAAAAGCAGGTGCAGTTAAGGCACTGGAGCTCAGTCCGTACTACAGTATATATATAAGCTGGAGCCTCAGCGCTTGTTCGCTAGGGTTTGCACTCTCCACACTCTCGCCACACTACATATATATATACACGCTGGAGGCTCAGCGTTCCTTTCCTAGGGTTTTCTATATTCACTGTCTCTCACCCTCTTCACCAGATCTAAACAAGACTGCGTTGTGGCCTCTGTCTCTCTCACCCCCCTCACAGACAGCTGGCGAAGGAGGCATCCGGATCCCGTTGCACCGGGAAGGGGAGGAGGTGCGGCGTTCACTCTATCGCCTTCGGCGAGGGAGGCAATCCACTGCCGGCTGCGCTTTTCTCTTTCACCCAGTGCCTGTGCGGGAGGGCCACCGACCCCTTCTTCCTCGCTGCCGTACGTAGTGTGGGCAGATCCGACCTCCCGCCGCACGCCTTGCCACATCCCGACGACCCTAAGGTATAAGTTTCTTTGAAACCGTCATTGGTCTAGCTGCATGCTGATCTTTTTCGATTCAGTAGTCGAATCTAGGTCTTGGTTCAAAGAGGAAAGTAGGGTGCGGTGGGGTGGAGCATGAATCTAGGACGTGGTTTAATGAGGAAAGGAGGGAGGGAAAGTAGTATAGACTAGCTATCCAGCCGTTTTGTTGGTCGAAAAGGGAAAAAGGGGGTAACACAGTACACACATCTGTAAGGAACCCAACTCTTTGTTGAAAAGGGAAAGAAGCTGGGGGGTCGGGTAGTTTGTGCAGGACTAGATTTGCTGCCCTCACGTCGGAAAAAGTTTCAAAGAGAACAAATATGGGACCAACGTAGATATGCTGCTTGTCTACATACTCTGCATCACCCATTTATACGTGTGGACGCACATGGTGCTGGCATGTCCCATGTCCCATTCACATGATCGTGTAGTGTGTTTTGAGATGTTGTGCTACTTGTATTGGTACTATTTTAAATAAATGTTGAATTGAAGCTATTGTATTTTAAGCAATGCCACTCTCAGAATTAACTACTGAACTATTTTAAGAGAATTTCTCTGTTAATATGAATCAATGCAACCGTTTTAGAAATGCTACTGTCCTATACTTTGTTTTCCATCAAGATAAGGTAGATGCTTCTTTTTGTGGCCGCATGTTTCATCCTCCTTTATTGGCAGTAATTGTTTCCTTTTTTGCCTCTGTTAAATCAGGGATATCTATTCAACTTGTTGCTATAGCAAACTTAAATGTCTCACCGGCGACTTTACTTGATTTCAGAGTAACTGCACAAAATGAGATTGGATTTCCTATTCGTGTTGGCAGATTCGTACGTGATCTTGTGTGCGTCATGACAGGTTGGTACTTGCCTTAATCCACATGATCGTGCAGTGTGTTTTGAGATGCTGTGCTACTTGTATTGGTACTGTTTTAAATAAATGTTGAATTGAATCTATTGTATTGCTGTCTTTTCCCATTAAGTAGTGAACAAAAACGGGACCAGCCCAGACATTATGCTTGTTGCTTTGTTACGACAAACTCTGCATCACCCCCTTTTTAAGTAGATGGAATTACATGTTGTTGTTGTGCCCACTCTCCCCTGGAACTGTTTATGCTTTTTGTTAATCTAATGCCGCTGGTAAAATTAAGCAATGCCACTCTCAGAATTAACTACTGAATCTTATTTCAAAACTGCAACACTTGTTAGGGATTGGCGGGATTACCATTTTTGTGGCCGCATGTTTCATCCTCCTTTATTGGCCAGTAATTGATTCCTTTTTTGCCTCTGTTAAAACAGGGATATCTATTCAACTTGTTGCTATTGCGACATTTTGCTTCGCTTAATTTTGGAGGAACTGCACAGAATGAGACCGGAAATCCATATATGTGTTGAGATCTCTTTTAGATCCACCTCAGGCGTTGTTTCAAATCTTGGTCTTGAAAGGTCAGTACCTACTTTCCTCAGAATTAACTACTGAATCTTAGTTCAAAACTGCAACACTTGTTAGGGATCGGCGGGAGTACCATTTCTGTTAGGGATCGGCCGGAGTACATGTTTAAGAAATGTATTGTTCAGATAATGTCTGTGTTATTATATATCAGTTACAGTGTTTTACAAATGGTACTATCCTGCTTTGTAGTTCTTTCTACATGTTTAACCAAGGTATTGTTAAGATAATGTCTCTGTTAAAATGAATCAGTCGCATTGTTTTAGGAATGATACGTTTCTACTTTTTCGTTCTTTATACATGTTGAAACAAGGCATTGTTAAGATAATGTCTCAGTTAATATGAATGAATCACACTGATTGAGAATTGCTACTCTCCTGCTTTGTTTCCCATTAAGATAAGGTAGATCAGTAGATGTTTTTCTTCTGGGAGTACAAGTCATCAACCGTTATTTCTCAGTAATTGTTTCCCTTATACCTTTTGTTGCTTACAGGGATATCAAAATTAAAGCTTGGTTTTATTCTGACTTTGATTTTAGTTGAACTGCACAAAAGGAGCCAATGTGTCTAAGGCAAACTGCTGCATTAGTGGGTCCAGTTGGTCTTACCACTTTGCAGAAAGAACCAGTCACTGTTTGCGCTACATTACACAAGGAATGATCGAGAAGCTTTACAGAGTATTAGTAGACGCTGGTGACATGACTAGTCTGCAGAGATGGCTGGTTTACTTGTGGTTCGGAGGAACACTGGGCAAACAAGTGCCCAAACAAGTACCAAGAAGCCAGGATAGGACTCCAAGTCTGTCAATGTCACTCTAAGCAACAATGATGGGGCATCTGGGTATGGTAATCTGTTTACCGTACTTTCAGTTTGTTAGTCCACCGATTGGTGGGTTGACACTGGGGCCAATGTTCATGTGTGTGCTGATGTGTCTTTGTTTTCTGGCAGCATATAAATACGAAATCCACAGGGATGCTCGGCTTGATTTTAGTGGAACTGCACAAAATGTTCAGATGGTTCGTGTCCTCCATAATAATACTTCATCATGCACAATACATCGAATGGTTCTCTAATCATTCGTCGTCACCTTGAGCCATCGGACTATCAGATGACAAACTGATGACAAACCCTGCCGTTCCACAATCATAGGCATTACATATTTTGAATGGGAAAAGCTTGTCAAAGTTGACATTAGTTTAATATATTGGAATTGGAAAACCTTGTCAATTTTTGCTGATTGATGTTAGCCAGAGGACATGCATTTGATATTTTTGAGTGGGACGCCCTTTGCTGTGAGCAAGATCGATCGTTTCTTCCTATTCCTCTCTTCAGTTCAGAAGTAAATATTTACTCTGCTGAGATGCATAGTCACATGAATGTTGACTTATGTAAGATATTTTAAGAGTTTGTTCTGAATATTGTCTATGTAATGCCAGGCCTTGTGTTTGATTGCAAAGTTGAGTTTGGAATGTTGTGGCATGCGGCATCACGAGCTGTTCACTGTGCCTCCTGAGAATAATGCTTCGTATTGTTTTGCATGTCAATCTAATGCCAGTGATTTGCTTGTTAGGAAGATTATCCTCTTCTGTTGTTTCCATGCTTAAGAAGTTCATCGTCTTATGTTTCATTCATAGCCTATACGACAAGTCGGGTAGGTTAGACGTGAAACCATATGATCTTCCAACCAACTCATCATCTTAGGCCGTGATTGGATCGTCGTTTTCCAACCAAAACCGCTTGTAAAACTGACGCTTGTAAATAAAAGCAGATGGTCTCGGGCGAAGCGCTTGGTTGGTCGATTTCGACTAGTAAAATATACACCGGTCTCTCAAATTACACGCGTAACCCGCCGGTTTTACTTACAGACCTCGAGCCCTCGGTTTCATTACGCTTGTATTTTACGCGTTGTTTCCGATGACGAGTAAATTACACTTGTATCTTAATACAGTTGTGAAATAAACCAGAGCTCCCAAGCGCCGCCTTACCGTTTCATGCCGTCTCAGTCTCTCGAAGGTGCTCATAGGTGTCCGATGATCCTGGCTTCCTGAATGAGCAGCGGACGCTGTATCAGACCATCCGTAGGGCCCGCGAGGCCCTCTTCGTTGTCCTTCGAGTTGTTGCGCTCGCCGTGGTGCCGAGCATTGTTAACATGGTCAATGAACATGAGGATTCAGGAGATGACTTTATTTTGACTGGTTGACAGTAGGGACCCACTAGGGCCATAGCAGTACGTACGCAAGTGCCTCCTTATTATGTACAACTATTTTTTTTTGCTTCCTCCTAGTTTCCTGACATCACGGTCCCACACCATTGTCAACCTATGTAGTCGATAAACGAGAGAATTGCACAAGGTGCGGTTGACAGCTGGGACCAAGCAGCTCGAGCAGTATTTGTGTTTTTGAGGCATGAGCACTGTAGAGTTTTTCTTGGCGATGTTTTCATTGTTTTTCAGAGGAGAGCAGGGTATTAACTGGGCAGGCTATTGCCCGTCTAGCCCAGGACAGATATCCAACCCAGATATTAATTTTTTTCAAGATGAAAATGGCTAGCCCAGCTATACGTTTTTTTGAGGAATACCCAGGCAAGGTCAACTTGTTATTCTCCGCCCCGCTGGGCTGCAAATCTTTCCTAGGAGGGATACATTAGGCTTAACAGGAAAATGGGCTTTAAAAAATAATAAATGGGATGTAATTATAAAAACTGGACAGTAACTATAAAAAATGCACCAAGCACGGAATTAGTTTATAAAATATTATTTATGGATTTTTAAAATCTTAATTTTTAATTGTTGCGCGCGCAATGTTTCGTTAGATTTTTACGTAATACAAATTTATATTTAATCTAACGAGAAATTTTGGGATAAAAATATTTCGGATCCCATCAAAATGTGGGAAATTTTATTGAATTCTGTCTTGAACGGTTGGTTGAAATTATTAATCGTTGTCCTAGCTAGAAAATGGGTTGTACTTTTAACAAACTGTAAATGGGCTGTAGTAAATTCCATTAGAATTAAAAAATGGGGTGTACATTCTAACAAATCGCAAATGGGCTATAAGTTCTCTCCCACACACTTGTGGGCCTACTAAGTTGACGCGTCCCCTAAAAAAGAAGTTGACGCGTATGCAAGGCTTTGTCAACTTATTATAGTCAACACACGGTTCTAGCAGCAGTGGCTTTGGATGTCCATCCAACGGATGCCGTGCTTCTTCTTCAATCTCGGATATTCTAGCTTCACCCGCCTAAAAAATGCTTCCTCCCCCTGACATATGGGGCGCACCGTTTCGGAAGCTGACCTGTGGGCCTACTAAGTTGACGCGTACCAAGGGCTTTGTCAACTTAGTCAATATGAACGATTCTAGCTGCAGTGACCTTATGATGTCCATCCAACGGCCGTAGTGCTTCTTCAACCTCTGGTCTTCTTGCTCCAGCCGCCCAAAGCAGCGCCTTTCGTGCCGCGTCCTCCTGCCTCTCGTGGCCGGCTGTGATGCCGCAGAAGCCTCACCGCCCCTACTACTCCCACCGTTGGCCAGGCCATCCCTCTACTCACCCACACCCCCAGTTATTCCGCGGCGACGGCAGCCTCACACCGCAGCCGGACCAGTGAACCCTTATACTTCTCTCCGCGCAGGCTTCCACTGCCGCGTCTTCCCCGGCTCCGCGTCGTCCCCTTCCTAGGCCTCGCCGTCGTCCATCGTCCTGGTGCTCTCGGCGCGGCGTGGTCAACGTGGTCAAGGAACGGCTTCCATCGGACGTGGACTATGCGTGGAGAGGTTGACAGCTGGGTCCACGACGGCAGCAAGGAAGTGCCTCCTTATTACGCGGAAAATAATGATTCCTCCGCCTGACAGCAGGGACCCACCGGACAGGCCACCGTATTTCGTGAAAAAAACGTTTGCCCCCTGACTGCTGGGACCCACCAGACGGGCCGCCGTATTGCATGAAAAAATGTTCCCCCCGCTGTCAGCTCGGACCCACTGGAAGTGCCTCCTTATTACGCACAAAACAATGAATACCCCCTGCTGGTTGGGAACCGCCTTGGTGGGAGGCTGACTTGTGGGCCTACTAAGTTGACGGGGACGGAGTGCTTTTTCAACTTAGTCAATATGAATGATTCTAGCTCCAGTGACCGTACGATGTCCATCCAACGGCCGTAGTGCTTCTTCAACCTCTGGTCTTGTTGCTCCAGCCGCCCAAAGCAGCGCCGGTCGTGTCACATGCTCCTGCCTCCCGTGGCCGGCTGTGTTGCCGCGGAGGCCTCACCGCCCCTACTATTCCCACCGCTGGCCAGGCCCTGCGGCGATGGCAGCCTCACACCGCAGCCGAACCAGTGAACCCTCGTACTCCTCTCCGCGCGGGCTTCCACTGCCGCGTCTTCCCCGGCTCCGCGTCGTCCCCTTCCTAGGCCTCACCGTCATCCATCGCCCTGGTGCTCTCGGCGCGGTGTGGTCAACGTGGTCAAGGAACGGCTTCCATCGGACATGGACTGTACGTGGAGAGGCTGGCAGCTGGGTCCACGGCCGCAGCAAGGAAGTGCCTCATTACGCGCAAAATAATTATTCCTCCACCTGACAGCGGGGACCCATCAGACGGGCCACCGTATTTCGCGAAAAAAACGTTTCCCCCTGACTGCTGGGACCCACCAGCTACATCTTCGCACGCAAGGAAGTGCGTCTGGGCAAAAACAAAAAAACGATTCGCCCCCCTGACTGCTCGGACCCACCAGCTACATCTTCGCACGCAAGGAAGTGCCTGACAGTCGGGACCCACCTGGTCGAAGCGTACGTAGCATTGTCATTCTGGTCGCGAACGTGTCCGTACATACGGGTCAATGTAGAGGCGCACACGTGTCGTAGTAGAGGCGCGCATGTAGCATGTACACGTACGTACAGCGGCCAGGGTGCAAGAAAGTAAATACGGCCACGTACGTACATACGGGCGGGGTCTCGAACGCCTACTCGCGCGTACGTACGGTCAGGGCTTGTGTACATGGCTGGGTCGGAACGGAGAAACAGCGTCGTCGTCGTGTTCATGGGGAGGCAACGGAATGCGCCGTGATCATCGGGAGGCAACGGAATGCGTGGGCGCCAACCGGCTTGGACGGAACAGCCGATGGAAACGAGGCCTAGCATACCGCAGAACGGAGGAAACGGCCTTGTGTTCGACCGGCCACGTTCGAAACGGGATCCTGTTCATCGGGAGGGGTCTGGCGTACCACAAAATGGAGGAAACAGGCCTCCTATGGTCGAACCGGGGGTCCTGTTGATCGGGAGGGTTGTGGCGTATCGCAAAACGGAGGAAACGGACTTGTGTTGGAGCGCTACGGTCGAAACGGGGGTCCTGTTCATCAGGAGTGGTGTGGCGTACCGCAAAACGGGACTCCATGGGATACTGCTCATCTCCACCGTCGACCCCCTCCAGCCTCCACGGGCTACTGTTCATCCACCGTCGACCTCCTCCAGCCTCCACCTGTGACTGTTCATCTACGGGCTCCTGTTCATCCAGCCTCCACCGCGCGCTACTCCACCGGCTACTGTTCAACCAGCCCTCTCCACGGGCTCCTGTTCAACCACCCCTCCACGGGCTACTGTTCATCCAGCCCTCCACCGTCTATTGTTCATCCTGCCCTCCATGGGATGGTCCTGTTCATCCTGCCCTCCACGGGGTCCTATTCATCCAGCCCCAACCGGCTCGATCGATCGGGGTACTGTTCATCCAGAGGCAACACCACGGGGTCATGTTCAACCACCCCCACCGGGAACTGTTCATCCACCCCCCCGGCAACGCTCACTGTTCATCCAGAGGCAGCATCGATCGGCTTTAGTTAGCAGCAGTAGCGAAGGAATCGCTCAATCGGGTTCAGTTAACAGCCATCGATCGATCGCTCGGGTTCAGTAACGTGTAGCCTGCAGTGCAATCGCTCGGGTTCAGTTAGAGCCCAATGCCTCGCACCCACGCGCGTGCGTGTACGAGAGAAACGCGCATCGCTCGGCCCCGACCACCCACCGTAACTGGGACCACCCCGATATTTTCCTCGCCCTTGCTTCTACCACGGTTTTTCCGTCATGGATGGCCCAAAGAATGTCATGCAGCTGCGTCTCCGGCCCGCCCAGGACGAAAAGCCCATTTTCTGCCATGATTTTTGGTCATAGAAGTAGGACCCCACCACATCTATGATGATACCGTGTTTTGTCATAGAAGTGTCATAAGTATGACAGAAAAAAAATTCGTTCGGCCCAAAATGTAACGGATGTGTCTTTTTTTTTGTAGTGGTAACTGTTGTTGTATGAGAACTCCGCGTAACGCAAATTATCATCCCAACTAGATCCATAATCTAGTGCACAAGCTCTCAACATGTCCTCCAGAATCTGATAGACTCTCTCAGTCTGTCCATCTGTCTGCGGATGAAAGGCTGTACTGAACTCTAGCCTGGTACCCAAAGTCTGGTGCAGCTGATGCCAAAACTTTGAAGTAAACTGCGTTCCTCTATGTGATACGATGGTCCTCGGAACTCCATGCAGACATACGATCCTGGTCATATATATCTTGGCCAACTTCGCACTCATATAGGTGGTCTTCACTGGGATAAAGTGAGCCACTTTGGTCAAACGATCCACTACTACCTAGATAGAATCATATCCCGATCGGGTCCTGGTAATCCGGTGAAGAAATCCATGCCAAGCTTGTCCCACTTCCATTCGGGTATCGGCATAGGCTGCAGTAATCCTGCTGGCTTCAGATGTTCTGCCTTCACTCTCTGACATACATCACATACGGCTACATACTCGGCAATATCCTTCTTCATACCTGTCCACCAGAAATGCTCCTTTAAATCCAAATACATCTTGGTGTTTCTGGGGTGTATCGGGTATGGCAAGTCATGGGCCTCCTAAAGTATTAACTTCCTGATCTCTTCATTATTGGGTACATAAACACGGTCCTCAAACCATAAAGTTTCGTACTCATCCTCACGAAAACCTTTGGCTTTTCCTTCGCTCATCTTCTCCTTTATCTCAGCAATCTCCTTATCATCCTTTTGAGCTTCTCGAATCTTTCCCAATAATATTGACTGAACCTCCATTGCAGCAACAAAACCTCTAGGGACTATCTCCAAGCGAAGCTCCCTGAGATCTTCGGCTAACTCCTTTGGTATTCCTCCGCTTATGAGGGCATTGACATAACTCTTCGGCTCAAAGCGTCTGCTACGACATTGGCCTTGCCTGGATGATAGTGTAGCTTCATATCATAATCCTTTATGAGCTCCAACCATCTCCTTTGCCTGAGATTCAGCTCCTTCTATGTGAAAATGTACTTCAAACTTTTGTGATCCGTGTACACATCACAACGATTTCCAATAAGAAAGTGTCTCCAGGTCTTGAGTGCATGAACCACAACTGCTAACTCCAAATCATGCGTGGCATAATTTTACTCATGCGGTCGAAGCTGACGTGAGGCCCATGAAACCACTCTTCCGTCTTGCATAAGTACACCTCCAAGTCCTAAGCGAGAGGCGTCGCAATACACTTGGAAATCCTTGCGTATATCCGACAGAATCAACACTGGGGCTGTAACCAAATGTTTCTTCAGCTCTTGGAAACTGTCCTCACACTCTTCGATCCACTTGAACTTAGTGTCCTTCTTCAACAGCTCCATCATAGGCTTCGCAATCTTGGAGAAATTCTCAATAAATCTCCGGTAATATCCCACGAGTCCAAGAAAACTGTGGATCTCTCCTACTGAGGTGGGTGCCAGCCAATCAGTGACTGACTGAACCTTGGTAGGGTCTACTGCTATACCTTCTCCTGATATAACATGTCCAAGGAATCGAACCTCCTTCAACCAAAACTCACATTTGCTGAAATTGGCATATAACTGATGTTCCCTGAGCTTCTCGAGAACTAAACGCAAGTGCTCCTTGTGCTCCTCTTCATTCTTCGAGTATACCAAGATATCATCAATGAACACCACAACAAACTTATCCAAGAACTCCATGAACACCTTATTCATCATACTCATGAAATAGGCAGGGGAATTAGTCAATCCAAATGACATAACCGTGTATTCATATAGCCCGTACCTTGTGGTGAAGGCTGTCTTAGGTATATCCTGTTCTCGAATCTTCAGCTGATGGTATCCTGATCACAAATTGATATTGGAGAATACTTTAGCTACCTGCAGCTGATCAAACGAGCAGTTGATCATCTGTAGTGGGTACTTGTTTTTGATCGTCACTTCATTCAACGCACGATAATCAACAACCATTCTCAAAGATCCATCCTTCTTCTCAACCAGGAGCACTGGGGCTCCCCACGGTGACGAACTTCGTCGAATGTAACCTTTCTCCAATAACTCCTTAATCTGCTTCTTAATCTCCTCCAGATCATTTGCGGGCCTCCGGTATGGTCTCTTCGATATTTGTCCGGTGCCTGGCAATAGCTCTATCAAAAACTCAATGTATTGATCCGGCGGCATGCCTGGCAGTTCCTCTGGAAATACATCTAGGTAATCCTTCACCACAGGCACTTCCTCCTGAACATCTCCTGAGAAGGAATTTACTTGGGTTCTCCTAGGCGCATGCCTGGATACATACTTAATCCTTTTTCCCTCTGGGGTGGTGAGAAGTATCGATTTACTAGCACAGTCAATGTTCCCTCCATACTTCCATAGCCAATCCATGCCTAGTATCACATCCAAACCTTGCGACTCCAGAATTATTAGGTCAAAGGGGAAAACATGGCTGCCAATAGTTAAGGGTAACCGATCACACCATCGGCTGGCCATATACTCTGCTCCTCGCGAGCTTACTAACATGGGTGACCTAAGGGCTAAGGTGGGTAGCTTAAACTTGTCCACAAATCCCCATGATATGTATGAATGCGATGCACCAGTATCAGAAAGAACAAGAGCGGTAAATGACTTAATCAAAAACTTACCAATCACCGCGTCAGGCTGATCTTCAACCTCCTCCACGTTGATGTGGTTCACCTGACCTCTGGTGAAGGGATTGGGCTTCTTCCTAGAGCTTCCATTCCCATTGCCATTCTTCAGCTCAGAACAATTGTTGGCATAATGCCCAGTCTTCCCGCACTTGTAACAGGTGACATGACTCAGATCCTTCTTAGCGGGTGTTGCTGGGTTGGAACGGTCTGGTTGTTGCTTGCTCCATTCCCATTTCCATTCCTGGGACCACTGTGGTTATGGGAACTTCCTCCATTGTGAGTGTGTCCTCCATGGTTATGGGTAAATCCTCCCGGGTTAAGAGTAAAACGAGGTTTCTGCGCTGCTCCAGAGTTATACTTCCCTTGCCCATATTTCCTTTTGCGGCTCTCTATCTGCTGTTGCTTCCCTTCAATCATAAGGGCCCTGTCTACCAACTCCTGGTAGTTAGCAAATGTTGCCACCATCAACTGCATGCTTAGTTCATCATTCAGCCCTTCCATAAACTTTTCCTGCTTCGCGGCGTCTGTGGCCACATCATCCGGGGCATAGCAAGCTAGCTTACTGAACTCATCCACGTACTGCCCCACAGTACGATTTCCCTGGCGTAAGTTGTGAAACTCACGCTTCTTCATGCTCATAGCTCCAGTTGAGACATGTGCAGTGCGAAATGCTTGCTGAAACTGTTCCCAAGTAACATTGGCTATAGGGAAAGTGGCTGTGTAATTCTCCCACCATGAGGCTGCGGGTCCATCCAATTGATGTGCGGCAAAACGCACCTTCTCCGCATCTGTGCAACCTGCGGTGTTCAACTCCCTTCCAATCCTATGTAGCCAGTCATTAGCAACAATCGGCTCGGTGCTACTGGAAAACACCGGCGGATTCAACCTCAGAAAATGGGCTAAGTTGTCAACTGGAGGTGGTGGCGGTGGGTTGTTGTTGTTGTTGTTGTTGTTGTTGTTGTCTTGGTTCTGGACTAGTAGCTGCATCAAGGCATTCTGTTGTTGGATCAACTGAGTGAGCTCCGGTGGGAAGACAAATCCGGGGTCACGTCTCGGAGGCATCTTATGGGTTTAGAGGGAAGAGATAAGAATAGAGTGAGGTCTAGTGACAAAGCACTACCCATATGCACATGAGACAAACACATTCATATCACACCATTCAATTCAAACAGGGGCATACAATCGATCTATCTATTGTTACTAAATACTCGGACTACTAATATATACACGGGGGTATACTACTGTCAATATGGTGGTCGACTAGAAGTTTTGATCGGTGGAAGACTCCATGATATCCGCTCCAGCTTCGTCTTCGTAATCATCATCACTACTGTCGGGGTCGGAGTCGGTGTCGTCGATGATGATGTAGTCCTCGGGATGGTCGTCATCTCCTCCTGGCGTGGGGTCTCCCTTGAATACTCCTAGCTTCCTCGTCAGGTCATCATTCTTCTCCACTAATATTTCGATTTCCTCCTCGTATCCATCTCGTGTAGACTTGAGTTCCTCTTCAAGTTCCATGTTCCTGGTCATCACCTTCTTTAGTTCTATCATGCTTGCGCACATTTGGTTCTCCTGGCGACGAATGTGCTGGTTTAACTCCTGGATGAAAGCTGCAATGGACCTGTCCCTCCTGGTGCTGATCATCTCCCATTGCTCATCTCGGCGCCCACATATCTGGTAGATGGTGTCCTTAAGATCCTTGTGATAAACCTCGCCGATGCATCCCATGGTGATGTGTGCTGCCATGCTCTTACCTAGACTCCAGGTTGGTGCATCAAAGGAAAACTCTATGGGCTCAGTAACTAGTGTGAATGTCCTTCCTGGAACTTGAACTCGAATCATCCAACACTCCTCTTCTGGTAAAGTGGCGATGTAGGTCCCGGTGAAGCTTGGTATTCCGATGTTCAGGTACCTAGTGACTTCCTTCAAGTGACGTCCAAAAGGTGTGTCTTCATCCGGTTGTGCAAACTTGTTCCTTGAGTCCGCCATCCTATAGAGTGGAAAATGAAGAGGAGTCAGAAATGAGTAGAGAAGAGTGACCTATGGCTTAACTTAGTGGTCGTGTCCTACAATCAGCGTGTGCTCTGATACCATCTTGTAGCGATCCAACCTCAAACGGCCAAATCTTTGTGCATAAGTGTCATCCCTGGATCGGTAATGCTGACACACCCAGTACTTGAAGGATTTATAACAGAGTGCAATCACACACTTATTACATTGAATGTCTCAATAGAGAACTTATTACAATAATATGGCTTAAGGCCATCTAAATAAGATAACTGCGGAAGCATCGAAGGTAAATGAGTCCATCAACTCCAATGGCATAGCTGAGTGCACGACAACGACCTAGCGCACCTTACTCTTCGTCTGAAAGTCTGCAACATAATACGTTGCAGCCCGAAATGGGTCAGCACATGGAATATGCTGGCAAAATAACACAGTAGAGCAATGAACAGGTAAAAGCTATCACTACATGCATATATGGCTGGTGGAGGCTCTACGGTTAACAAGTTTTTGCAAAAAGCCAAATTTTCCCTACAACAAAGGAATATATTTTTTTAACTATCATGGTAGTTGATAAACATTGAGAATGGTAACCCCATCTCAATCCCAATTAAACAGTAATTAGTAATGCAACAAAATTAATTAAGAGTGTTGAGATCAACATGATAATCCAAGAACCAGATACTCAAGATGTCCATAACCGGGGACACGGCTAACCATGATTAGTTTGTACACTCTGCAGAGGTTTGCGCACTTTTCCCCACAAGACTCGATCTCCTCTGTTGGTTTTCTCGCACTACATCATGTTTGAGAAATGGATGACCGAGACACATTCTTTCAGAAGCATTAACTCTTTCGACGGGTAAACCGTACCACCTACATCCCCTACATCTGCTAGTTTACCACTAAAAGAGGTCACACAACATACTCAACTATGCTAGTGCCCATAATGGCTTGTGGATGCACAAGGTACTTTCTAGCATGAATAATCTTATGATCCCTTTGAGCGTGGGTGGCGAACCGTAGGATGATCACACGGATGCCCCGGGATCTCCTTGGACAACACTGGATTCCCCAAGTGCCCACAAGCAATCCACCCAGATGTGTGTTAAAGTAGCCACCTTAAGTAAACCCTTAGTTCATAATAATACTCACAACTGTCATGTCACTCAAACCAATCCACGCCTACTAGCATAGCATAGCAATAAAAGCATAACGTAGAAGTAACTCCCAGGGTTTGCTAATAAAAGGGCAATAGGTTCTACCTCATCAACTACTTCCCAATACCTCATGTTTAGAGATCCTACTCATGCAATATTTGAGGGTCGAAACTAATGCACGGAAAACTAGGTAATAAGGGATATGATCAAAGTGTTACTTGCATTGCTGACGATCTGCAAACCCTAGAGACTCGTAGTAGCACGCTTCACACTCCGGGAATTCTATCGCAAACAAACAATAGCATATATAAGAACTCAAGCATAGATGCAAGGGTAAAACTCAGGTAAAGAGATCCAAACTGAAAGTTCAACAGAAGAGCTTCGATTTGCAAAAAGAATCAATCGAATCGGAGCTACGGAATTGAAACTACGTTCAAAAGAACTTTGAATTCAAATCTGCTTGAAACCAAATTTTAAATTATCAAACCTTGTTCAAGTTGATTAACTGGAAAGAGGGGTTCGAGACGAAGATTTTGGCGTTGGTTTCATTGGATTTGGACGAACGGTTAAAAAGTTGCGAGGGTTTGAAGATCAGGGGCTAAACTGCGATAAAAATAATCGCGGATAGGTCCCTGGCTGAAAAATAAAATAAAAAGAAAAGACTACGGTGCGAACGTCCGCTAACAGAGGCAAACGAACAAATTCATTCGTTATCAGATCTAAATGAACGAACGCTCGTAAATTAGATTAGAACCGAAAAAATCGAAAAACCGATCTAAACCGGCGAAACCAAGAAAAACTGAACCGATCTACTCGAAATAAAACCGGATCTAGGGTTTACCGGTAAACAAAAAAACCGGCGGCGGCGTGACGATTCCGGCGAACTCCGGTGAACGGGCAGCGGCGGTCGGCGGAGCAGCGGCGGCGGCTAGGGTTTCGGGCGGCGACGGCGGCTTTGGGCCTCGCCTTATAAAGGGGCTGGGCGGGACGTGTCCGTCTCGGGCACGGCCCAGAGTCGGTTCACGTTCTTTTAAAATAAATTCCGCCGAAAAGGAAAAATCCTAAATAAATATAAAAAAATTCTAAAAATTCCAAAAACAATTTTAGCCTACTAAATAAATTTTTTATAACAAAGTGAACTTTTTTGGCCTAAAAATGCAATTTTTTGAAAAATGCATATTTTTTTCTAATTCAAATAAAATAGCAATAAAATTATGAATAAAATATTTATTTAATTTTAACATTTTCCTCCAATATTTCTTTTATTTTTGGAGAAGTCATTTTATCTCCTCTCATTTTATTTTTATATTGGAAATATTTCGGAGAGAAAAATATTAAACCAAAATGATCTTCTTTTCAAATTTGAGAAAAATTCAAATATGAAAATAATGAAATCCCCAACACTCTCCGTGGGTCCTTGAGTTGCTTAATATTTCAAGGATCGCAAACAAAATGCAAATAAAATATGATATGCATATGATGACCTATGTATAACATTCCAAATTGAAAATTTGGGATGTTACAAAACACCTCCTTCAAGGACCAAACTCTTGGGTCAAGTGTGTTTAGGTTCCAACCCGAACACCCCCGTACTCCCTACGTGGGGGCTGAAGCCGACGACTGGCCAACTCTCAGATTTAATAAACGGCCGCATAGGAGGGGATATTTTCACACAACAACAAGCAATATATTACATAGAGGCTTTGTTCCATAATACAGGACCGGATAACATGAATACATTCATTCAAAAATAATGTCCTTCACACACTGGCCCTCTACAATGCGGGATCCTTCCAGGACATCATCAAAATACCGCTCGAGCGTGCGGTGCTCTTTGCCCGCAGGCAGTCCCTCGGTCGCGAGCTTGACGGCGTTCATCTTCGCCCACTGCACCTTGACACGGGCGAAGGCCATCCGCGCACCTTTGATGCAGACTGACCGCTTTATGGCATCAAGCCGGGGGAAGGCATCGACCAACCGCTTCACGAGCCCGATCTGGCTACTGGGCATGGCTTCGGTAGGCCATGGATGGATTATCAAATCCTTCATGGCCAATCCGGCCACCCTATGCAGTTCAGTCAGCTGTTTCAGCTGATCGCTGAGGGGCACCGGATGCTCTGGCGCAAGGTATTGCGACCAGAACAGCTTCTCCGTTGAGCTCCCCTCTTCGGCTCGGAAGAACTCCGCAGCATTAGCAACACTGTGAGGCAGATCCGCAAACGCTCCTGGAGAACTCCAAATCCGGGTCAGTAAGAGGTACCTTTGCTTCACAAATTTGCTCTGCATAATACAGGTCTTACCCGCCGCAATTTGCTTGGCCTCTTGGATTTCCCGGAGGGCGCCCCGGGCTTCAACCTGGGCCACTTGCGCGCTTTGGCGGGCCTTAGCAAGTTCGGACTCTTGGTCCACAATCTTGCGCTCCAAGGACTCGCATTTCTTTGCGGCGTCCTTGAGCTCCTGCTGAACCTCCCAGACCCTTGACTCATGTTTTTTGCGGGCGGCTTGTTCCTTCTCCGCTTTCTTCTGGGCCTCAGTCAATGCATTCTTGAGGGACTCCACCTCGGCCGCAGCTCCTATGAACCATCATTATGGCGCGATCAACACAAACAATTCATATCATTTTAGATCTGAGTAGGCCATTGCATACCTTGCTTGTCCTCTAGTTGTTTTTTGACACGGCCGAGCTCTTCATTGGCCTGCTCCAGGCTCTGCTTCAGTTCGAAGACTTCGGCAGAATGGGAGGTCGCAGCTAGCATGGATGCCTGCTTATTCACATAGACCCATATGTTTAGTCTCCTGCGAAAATTATTCGATCCTCTGTCCGGCCTTTCTTTTCGAGCACCGGACAGATTCTCAGGGGCTACTGTCTATACTACGACATTCTTTTTGCATAATTCCGTCACATACCTCAAAGCCTGTTAGAAGGCTGACGCAGGCTTCGGTCAGTCCGCTCTTACCAGATTGAACCCTCTCAACCACTGTACCCATAAGGATACGGTGTTCTTCCACAATGGAAGCACCTTGAAGCACTTCCAATAGAGTATCCGATGCCTCTGGGTGGACAGAGGTCACTGGTGGAATAGGTGCACCTCCTTCTTTCGAAGGAGGCTACTTACCTGATTCCGGATCCATGTGGGCCTCTCGAATAGTATTCGGTTGGGGGCCGAATTGGGTATTACCCCCATCGCCAGTTTCCAGGGGGTCTGCTCCCCCATGTGTCCGGCGGCCGAGGTATCACCCTCTGGCGCCACCATGACGGCCTCCTGTACCTCTCCCTGGCCTGGGAGGGTCCTTCGGGACAACACTTTGGTGTCGTCCGCAATCTTGGGGGAGGAGGCCAGCGGAGGCGACACGCTGTCCATCACATTTGGATCCAGTGAATTCCCCAAAGATGAGGATCGCTGGGGGTAGGCGTGAGCCGGACTGCAGCGCATGATTCAACATGTTAAAAACCACGAAGTAAAGGAGCTGGATATATATGTGCATAAGTACCTTTGAGTACTTATGATTCGGCCAAGGGCTTCGTCCTGGGACGCCACTCAGAGCTACTATCGGTGTCCAATGCGGAATTATCCGCAAGGGAGATCTTCCCTTTCTTGGCGCCTCCGCCTCTGCCTCCATATCCATGGAGGCCGCTCTTTTCTTCCTTCCCCCTTGGGGGGAGAATTGCTTTCTTCCTCCTCGCCGTTGTTGTCGGCGGGGGAAGAGGGGGTTTCGATGTCTTCGGACATTGCGTCGGAAGTTCCTTTACGGCGGAGGCCGCTTATTGCCTCCTGTCCCTTCTTCCTGGCCTTCTTCTCCGGTGCCTTGTAGGGTGCCGGAACCAGCATCTTCGTCAGAAGTGGGATAGCTGGGTTTTCAGGCAGCGGAGCCGGACACTGGATCCGCTCCGCCTTCTTTATGCAGCCCTGAAAAAGACAAATGGAGAAGCTTGGACATCTTCCTTGAATGCACAGGTAGATGATACACCTCGAAATATGAAGTACTTACCAGACTGGCTGGATGAGTCAGGTCATAGCCGCGGTCCTCGGTCGTCTTCAGCCATGACTCTTTGGCCTTGAAAAGCACCTTCCAGATACCTTCGTGTGTGGCGCCGAAGAACTATTGCAAGGTCTAGTGCTTGGCCGGATGAAACTCCCACAAATGGCAAGTCCGGCTTTGGCAAGGAAGGATCCGGCCAAAAAGCATCACCTGTATCACATTGACGAGCTTGATGGTCTTGTCCACCATGCTCTTAATGCGCGTCTGCAGTGCTGACACCTCGTTCGATGACGCCCAGTCCAGGCCCTTGTTTAGCCAGGAGGTAAGCCGCATTGGGGGCCTGGATTTGAATTCAGGAGCCGCGGCCCAAGTGGTGTCGCGGGGCTGTGTGACGTAGAACCACTATTGTTGCCACCCTTTGACGGTCTCCACCAAGGTGCCTATGGGCCATGTGATGTTGGATAGTTTGCTCACCATGGCGCCTCCGCACTCAGCATGTTGACCATCCACCACTTTCGGCTTCACATTGAAGATCTTTAGCCATAATCCGAAGTGGGGTGGGATGTGGAGGAAGGCCTCGCACGACAATGAATGCCGAGATGTTGAGGAAAGAATTTGGGGCTAGATCATGGAAATCTAGCCCATAGTAGAACATGAGTCCGCGGACGAAGGGGAGAAGGGGAAATCCTAACCCGCGGATGAAGTGGGGGATGAACACCACCCTCTCGTTGGGCTCCGGGGTGGGGATGATCTGCCCCTTGGCTGGAAGCCGGTGGGCAATTTCCTGGGCCAAATACCCCGCTTCCTGGAGCTCCGTGATGTTCTCCTCCGTGACGGAGGAGGCCATCCACTTGCCTTGCGCTCCAGATCCGGACATGGTCGGAGTGCTTTTTGGGGGCAGAAAGGATGGAAGCTTGGGCGCTGGACCTCGAGAACGGATGGGCAGAGAGGAAGAAGGCGTGGGTGAAAGAATGGATCCCTATCGTCTTATAAAGGCAGCGAATATCAAGCGCCTCCCCACTCGCCTTAAAACTCGCCTATTCCCCAAGGGTCGTGCGGACGGCACGGTTGGATTACCCACGCCCGTATTGATGAGAATCCCACGATAAGGGGACACAATCTTTGCTTTGACAAGACGTGCCAATAAAAACCGCATCTCGAAACATGGAGCGGGAGGCTAAAAAATGGTTCGAAATAATAACCGGGCAAGGACATAACGTCTCGCTACAAAAGTTGTTAGTAGATGGGACTTGTTAAATGTTATATTCTCTACGGCTGTGTGTGGTGCCTGTTTTGCAGAGCCGGACATGTTTTCTGTGTTCAAGGACTACTTTGTAGTATTCGGAGGAGGAACCCGCCTTGCTATGCCAAAGATAATCTGCGCCGGACACATCGTCATTGAAGCCTGGTTCAGGGGCTACTGAGGGAGTCCTGGATTAAGGGGTCCTTGGGCGTCCGGGCTGTGTGACGTAGGCCAGACTAATGGGCCATGAAGATACAAGATAGAAGACTGCCTCCCGTGTCCGGATGGGACTCTCCTTTGCTTGGAAGGAAAGCTTGGCGTTTGGATATAAAGATTCCTTCCTCTGTAAACCGACTCTGTACAACCCTAGGTCCCTTCGGTGTCTATATAAACCGGAGGGTTTAGTCCATAGAGGCGATCATAAACATACAGGCTAGACATCTAGGGTTTAGCCATTACGATCTCGAGGTAGACCAACTCTTGTAAATCCCATATTCATCCAAGATAATCAAGCAGGAAGTAGGGTATTACCTCCATCAAGAGGGCCCGAACCTGGGTAAACATCGTGTCCCTGTCTCCTGTTACCCTCGATCCTCAGACGCACAGTTTAGGACCCCCTACCCGAGATCTGCCGGTTTTGACACCGACACCAATCCCCGAGTTCTCTAGAGCCAAGCTACGAGGAGGAGGAAGCCGATCCAATGTTCAAGGCGGAGGTCGCGGCGCAGAAGGCCCCCGATGTGTATGAGATGATGGACGTTGACTTTGTGCCGGCGTCCGGGTCCCCCATGGTGCCGGCGGACCAGCGGTTCAACCTGGCGATACTAAAGGAGGACCGGGAGGAAAAGGCTCAACTCGATGCGGAGCGCGCGCATGCTGCTGCCATCGAGGCTCTCCTGCAGGCGGAACCGGATGTCAAGGATGTGAACTGGGCGGCGGAGGCTCAACTTGACACGGAGCGCGCGGATGCCGCTGCCATCGAGGCCCTCCTACAGGCGGAACCGGACGTCCTGGACTTGAACCGGGCGACGGAGGCTCAACTCGACACGGAACGCGCGGATGTTGCTGCCATCGAGGCCCTCCCGTAAACGGAACCGGACGTCCTGGACTTGAATCGGGCGGCGGAGGCTCAACTCGACGCGGAGCGCGTGGATGCCGCTGCCATCGAGGCCCTCCCGCGGGCGGAACCGGACGTCCTGGACTTGAACCGGACGGTGCTCTCGTCCGTGCAGAGCGCCCGCACGCTCCGCGTGAAGGAGTAGCTGGAGGCCGAGGATAACCACGGTGTGGAGACACACGTCGGCACCTACGGCTGGTTCGCGCCGACAGCCAAAGACGACGAGGACGTCTCGTTCCGCAAGTAGTGATAGTTTTTCTTTAGGTTGTTGTTTTTAGGGATCTTTTGCTGTGTAAAAACATATATTTATGCAAGTCGCCTGACTTTCATCACTTGGGCCAGTCGACCATTTCAGGCAGTTGGATGAATATCCTACATCTCCTAAGCCTTCTTCCTCACCTCTTCTTCTTCCCCAACAGACCCCCGCACGGGCCGTACAGATCTTCCCCAACATGCGGTTGGATAAACATAATGTATGAACGAAAATTATGTGTCAGCGGTAGGATGGCTGAGTTTGGTTTGATCACATGCGGTAGCACGTGCTAGTGAGGGTGTGTTCCCTTGGTTGGGTTTGCGGCATGCAGGAGCGACTGTGTAAGGGTGCGGTGCGACCGTGACAGCCGTGCGCAAGTGTACCTCCTTTTTATTATGAAAACTTTAGGCAAGCTTGGCAAAAATGTGTGGCGAAGTATGGCAATGCAAGGCCTAGACCCAAACAGGATACAAGTACGTACGTAGGAGTCCTAGAGTTAAAAAAGAAAGGCGGGGTTTTCCTTCACGGGATTAATCGATACAAATCCTTGTTTGACGTGTCAATTAATGCGTATTTTTTTCCAAAGCCCAAAGAGCTAACCATTTTACTCCTCATCGCTTGATTAATGCAGCGCCGTGCAAACCAACCTTCTCACTTCTACATGCATGCAAGGGTATATTAATGTCCTTGGTTGCTAGTATGAAGCAAACCCCATCAATTTTGCCTCGATTAGTGTTAGTGGCCTTCTACAAATTGTAATTTTGATATACTAGCCATGTGTACAAAAAATGGAGGTAGTAACTATTTGACTTCCTTCCCCATTGCGGTGATGTCGACGATATCTCGAACGTTGTGGTTTGGCGAAGTGCGTTCGACGGAGAATACCATTGAGGGAGACCACGGTAAGTCGTTCGCAAGTGTCGTCTACAAGCCGAGACAACCGCCTTTTTTGCATCTAGGAAGTCCGTTGAACCAAAGGACGCGTAAATGTACTAGTACTAGTACACAATAGCGTCGTCCGTCCAGCTTAGTGCGGTGAGGTGGTTTCTCAAAGAAGACGATGGAGAGGCGGAGTCAGCGAAGAGTGAAATGATGGTTGCTTCATCCATGCTTTGTGATTTGACGCCTCACTGCTTTGTGATTTGTGATAGAAGGGACAGGGGAGTAGACCCTATGCTCTATACTGTACATGCATCCAAGCACGGGAGAAAGAGGAGAGACGTTACATTTTTCTATTCCTTCAATCAATCAATCTGGGAGCTTCGGTTCCATCTTTTTGGCTTTGGCAACATCGTCCACAATGGTTCCCATCGATGCCAAAAGCTATTTTCACATTTGGCTACACATTGTGGATGCCCTTAACCGTACCACTTGGTTTTGCTCCTGTGTGCTATCTATACAAATCTCAATTATATTGATCTAAAAAATTATAGAATCAAGATTAGTAAAAAGGAGGTAATTTTGCCGCGCGGATGGCGGGGGAGGTTTCTTATTTTTAGAGGAAGTTGGCCTGGCGGTTTGCTAACATGCGGTCCCACGTGTCAGTGCTCTACCAAGCCGATCCGCGTCCCACATGAGGCAAAACAACGGCAGAAGCAACACGTGGTTAGCTTGAAGAAGATGAGGGAGAAGCGGATTCAGCAATGAGTGAAATGATAGTTGCTTCATCCCTCCAACTTCTTTTTTAGCATTATTACTTCGTCCCTCCAACTTAACTGCGGGAAAGGTTCAGCTTTGTGACTTGACGCCTCATTGCTCATTACTACGCCGGCGCCATGACTGGGGTGTTTCACCCCTGCTGCTCTGCACTGTATTCCGGTATGGTACGTGGACCCGGTAGCTTGATGTCCCACATGTCGACGAAAGGGACTAGAATATTTATGAAAGCGAGCGCTCCACTATTACGACGGATGAGTACACGACACGGCGGCCCAGTGAACTGTTACTTGTACTATAGCACTATAGTACTATAGTTTTTGCTGTTTCGCATGATCCATCGATACAAACCCGATTAAACAGGAAAGGGCGGGATTTTTCCCACGCGGTAGATGATACTGGCCATACATTTCAAAGGCAATTTTAATGTATGCAAACTGAATAATTAAGTAACAATATGATATCTAGTAAAACTAAAAACACATATGATTTATTGTGTTAGAGTGTAGTAGTAGTGCTGTATTGCATAGTTGTTAGATGTAACATGCAAGAACATGTAGAGATGTGTTTTGGAGGGCCTACATAGAGAAAAGTGTAATACAGTCACCGGACTTCAGAATACGCTCATTACGTTCACTATATACGTTTTGCGGTGATTATACGGTCACTTGCTCAACGTTCAGCATCGGATTGCACTCTGTTAACCGGCCAAATAGTCTGCGTGGCACCATGTTGACTAGTTAAATTTACCACGTTCCTTGTGGGTCCCACCTGTCAGTTCGCATAGGAAAAAGGTCAGATAAACACAAATTCATGCAGGCGCGACAAGACTCCAACCCGTGCGTGGGAACCACCTAGTTGTGTATGTGTCTGTCAGGGCCTGATGTGTGTGCATGCACGTGTAGGTTGAGCACTTGAGCGTGAGAGTGTGCGTTGGTCGTGTGGTGTGTGCATGCATGCGTGCATGTGTGTGTGAGTGTTGCGTGCGTGCGTGTCTGCATGTGTATGTGTGAGTGTTGCGTGCATGCGTGGCTGCATGTGTTCGTGTGAGCGTTGCGTGCATGCAGTTCGTGTGCATGCGTGCATGTGTGTATAATCACCACACCAGCTCATGTGTGTTAAAACAGACGGCTCAGCATGCCAATACAAGGCCACCTTGTCCGCTGTCCCCGCAGTCATGACTTCGAACCACCGTCCAAATTTTTTTTGTCGTTTGTTTTCATTCTTACTAGCAAGATGCCCGTGCGATGGAGAGAGAGATGCTCTTTGTTTCTCTTTATTATGACTAACTTTATATATAGTATAAAAATATAAAAATTCACAGTGTGGAATAAATATCATTGTGGGCACCATGCAATGCAAATTAACATTCATACTCCTCCATACAACTTTGTAATGTTGTATATATGTAGAAATTCTAAAATAATTTTTTGGCCACACTTTATTCAAAAGGAATGTTGTATGCGAAATAAATGTGAAGAGAGGGCTTTTTAGATCAATGGGGTACGTGATGTAACATGTGTGAATGTGTAGTTGATGTATTTGGCAGGGCCTAGAGAGGTATGTGTGTGTATTACGTATTCGAGAGAGGCGTGGATAGAGGGGCCGGCGGGGCGAGGGGGGACGTGGGAGAGATAGCACGAGAAATGAGAGAGGTCTAGAGAGATAGACGAATATGATGTCACGGCGAGAGATGCCCTTGAGTGTGTATATGCAAGGGGGGAGGGGATAGAGGCACGAGGAGAACTTTTTTTGTGTGGTGTCTGTGTTGGTATGTGTGGGTGTAAGAAGATAACGAGACCTGGGGGCAGAGGGTGTGTCACCGCGTGAGGTCCTGTCGGCCGACGTGAGGCCCTTGGTTCGGTTCCATCCGGCGCCACATTGGTCGACCCGTGACGCATTTAGGGAGACCCATGGATGACTAGTCGTACAAGACAAAGATAGCAGAATCGTGAAGGACTCTGTGTCCACTGACAAAGCCGGCTAGGATTTGTAACCCTAGGTCCTCGGACTAAGGTAACCCCTTACATCTGATATACTATTCATCCAACCTAACTTTAAGGGCCATCCTACATAATGCTCTGCTAGAATCATACTCGTCGATTAGGAAGAGAGGTGTGAGACAATGCGTGAGAGACAGGCCTAAAGATAATGTGCGTACGGGAGACACGTAGGCAGATCTATGTATATAGAAAGGGTCGATGGGTATTGTGCGTGTGTATGCTTGTGAGAGGAAGAGTGCTTGTGATAAAGTTTAGTAAGAACAGTCGTAAATGGTTACGAGAGGGAGGGAGGGTTATATCAAGAGCATGTCTGCGAGAAAGATACCTCGGGAGAGAGTGTGTGAGCATGTCTGAGAGACCACCGATGGAGAGTGAAACTACACGTAAAAGACTGATGTACACATTGATTAAAAATATAAATTGTATCCAAATATTAGGATGGGATCATGATATTTGCAATTCACGTAAGGAACGGTCATTGATCCATCAGACATCTAGATTCCATCGAATATGAGCATGTCTATGTTATTATCCGACATAATTGATCCACATAGTTAGTATTTTGAACTCCAGACAATGCATCGCTTTGGCAACCGAATATAAACGTGAGTATAGTTCATGTTGTGTGTGTAAAGCACATTATACATACGAAAGTTACACAATGAACATTAATATAGCTAGCTATGAACTAGCATACATTTGAATTCAACTTAAGGTAGTTTAAAAAAATTTGAATCCAACATGAAGTACATTCAATTATTTGAATTTGATATCATGGCATTTGTAAATCATACCTAAATTATGGGGGCACCAATCTTTGGTCTGCTTTTGTACATAATAGCATATATAGTCGTGTACAAAACAGATTCAAATTTAGCTCCTCCATTCGAAAATAATCGTAGTTATAGGATTTTAAATGTCAAATTTTCAAAAAGAAGTGAATAATTTAATGAGGTTTTCAAACATACAAGGTCAAATTTAACATTGTCTATTTAGGTCAATCCTCAAAGTTCAAGAGTACTCTAAACGTGAATCCTTCTGTTTCAAAATTTCGAACGAAGCGCCAAAAGAGCCTCTACTCGCCCGAAACCGCGTGAGACCAATGTTTGGTAGTAGAAGGACATTACTTTTCTAAATCCGACCCGTGAAACCACCGGCCCAACGTCCAAAGGTCTAAACCGGGGTAGGTTTGTCGCTTCATCTAGACGCCACGCAACCGCCTCCGAAAAACATTCATACACAATGGCCGCCTAGGCACACATGCGCGCGGCCGAAATCGCTCCTGCCCACTATTTGGGACACCTGGGATTACCATCCTACCCCCGACCCGCAGTAGGTCCGAAATTTAAGAGGGGGCAAAGTTTGTACTTTCCCCAAATTTCAAACAAGCGTGTCCCATCTGTTCAAAAAAGCCGAAAACAAGCGTGTCCTAGACCGAAACAAGGTTCTCCCTTAGCTCCCCCCGCCCCCGGCCCCCCGTCCGATTCCCCATTCGTACTCCGTGGGCGCCAAAACTACCTCTCCACCAGCCGCGAAACCCCGACGTCCTCCGTCCGCCACCCCATCCCACCCATCAACCGCCGCCCTCCTCCATCACACCGGAGCCGATACCCCGACGTCATCGTCCACCGCAACCTCAACTGCAACGCCCTCCATGGCTAGTAGTTGAAGCTGAGGCCTAGCTGTCCGTACCCGAGCCAGTTCAACCACGCCGTCCTACGCCTCACCGCTGCCGCTCCAACTTCGCCACCGTCCACCGCACCGGAGTTGTTCCTGCTACGCCGTCCTTCGCCGCCTCAGATCTGCTTCCCCTCCGCCGACATACGGCCACGGCAACACAGTCAACAAGTTGGCCATGGGTTCGTCCAAGGCTGCACCCTCCTCCAAAACATTGGTTCCCCCGGCAAAAAGAAGAAAATTGCCGCGACATATGGAGGACACAACACCGACAACCGGAAATGGTACTCCTCTTCCCTTATTCGTGCAAATCTTACGTGTCTGCTTGCACGGTATTCATCCCACAGAAGACACTAGTTGACCGCTTCTTCTTGATACTAGATGTTCCTAGTAACTCACGATGCACAAGGTTTCTCCTCATATACTATTTCACCTTAGCTAGAGGTCTGTCGCCCCCTGGATTTCAATTCCTGGTCAGTTGATTCCCAATTAAAGGAAGCATTCCTCGGCATAACAGGCGCTAGTCCGCCTATTACGCCGGGGAAGCAGCGCCTCGGTGATTATCTTAGGGTGTGTGGGGCCTAGAGTTGCTAGCGTCCGATCTGGAGGTCGGCCGGGATTAAAGGGATGGTCGGGGGGCGCTGCCAAGCACGGCGGTGGTGTGAGGTCGAGGGGAGGGCGGGGCGACGGAGGCAGGTGTCTGGGCTGGTGGTCGCTGGTGGTTCGAGAAAGATCGTCAACAGTTACCGACGGGAGGTGGACGAAGGCCATCTTCCCATTCTTTATAGATCGGACGGTTCATAAAAAAAATCGGCTGACCTATTTATTTTCAGTCGACTGTTATTTTGATAGGACCACATGTGGTGGTGTGCCGGAGGAGTACCTGCATTTCCCAGCCATCCTTGTGCTCATATATTACAAAATCATACGGAGTAGAATCTAATTTTGTTTGCCATGCAATGTTGTAGAGCTATCATATGTCTCCTGTCATTTATTTTTCAGCCACCTGCTATCTGCTACTTTTACAGTGCACTAGTTCTGCACACACTTCACCCATACTCTCACTATTGTGTATTTATGCAAGGGTATTTCAGACTCTGCCTTGAAAAAAGCAGAAAAGAAAAGAGAGAAGTCGCTCCAGCTTCGTACGCGGCTAGACCAGACACGTTTTAGCACTTTAAAGGGTGTAGTGTCAGCAGATGGAGACAGTAAATGTAGCTCTGGAGTTGATGATCTCGCTCGCAATGAACCACCATTCTAGGTGCCTGCTTTAACTTCACGGTGTCATATGTGGTTTCATGTTGCATATGGTGTCTAGCTTGTATTCAAAAGGCTAAAGTTGGTCTTTATTAAGATAAGGAAAGATATTTTTTTACATGAACCACCATCCCGGGAGCACCAGAAGACAAATAGCTAGTCAGGGCACTGGCCGAGCCAGTGACAAGCCCAGCACAGACATGCATCACCTGGAAGCCAACTAAAAAGCCACGATGGTGGCGAAGCAGCCCGCCTCCCACTAGGCTCTCAGGTCCTAGATGATCATGCTCACTCCAGCCGGATGTCTAGCTTGTATTGCTTCAAATTTGGTTAAATTGCATCTACTTAGCTTACACATTATACCTTTGAATATGACATGCCTTCCTGTTTTTTGTACATACTAGTACATCTGTCTATTAACCATGTTCTTATATCAAACTAATGTTCTTGTGTATCCCTCATCAATAACTTATGATGAGGCAGTCAGGCCAGTGGACTACTGTGAGTAAAGATCCTCATTTAAAGAATGCAGCGTCATCCTCCCCACATGATTCTCAAGAAACAACATGGCTAGATGAAGATAGTGAACGTAGCTCTGTAGTTGATTACCGCATTTCCCCTACACGAGCATCGAAGGTGCTTGCTCTAAATTGGCAGCGTGAGATGTGGTTGCATGTTGCATATGGTGTATAGATTGTAATTCTTACAATCTGGTTAAATTTCATGTGCTATTCTGCTTAGTTTATACATTATACCTGTTAATGTGACATGCCTTCCTGTTTTTAGTACATAGTACATCTGTCTATTAAGCAAGTCCTTACATAAAACTATTGTTTTTTGTATCCCGCATCAATCAATATGACGAGACACCTTTAGTATATGCAGTGTGATATTAGTTGCATCTTTCATATGATTTATAGCATAAGCTGCTTCTAATTTGTTGAAATGCCATTTATGATGGGACGCTTTTAACTTGGCAGAGTCATATTGGTTGCATCTTTCATGTGGTGTCTAGCTTGCATTGCTTCTTATTTGTTGAAATGGCTTCCGCTTAGTTTACGCAAATATTTGTGAATATGCCATGTCGTCTTGTTTTTCATACATATTCCATCCTGGTATCATGTGTTTGCCTTACATCAAAGTAGTGATTGCCAGTATCATGCACGAATGAGTTCTGAAGAGTGAATTTTATTGCTTTTTCTTGTCGGTTTTACTTGACAATTCAAAATCAATAAAGCGGAAGGAAGTTAGCAAGGCAGGGATAAAGGTGCTCCTTCCAAACGGAGGGCCTCTACAAATTCTACTCCTCCAACCCCCCAAGATGATTTTCAAGACAACACATGCATAGACACTCAACGTAGCCGTGTTGATGATGAGCACGTCTCCCCTAATGCACCATCACAGGTGCTCCCTCTAACTTGGCATTGTTATATGTGGTTGCATGTTATGTATGATGTCTAGCTTGTATTGCTTCTAATTTTGTTGAATTCCATCTGCTTACTTTACACATTATACTTATGAATAAGACACGTGTTCCTGTTTCTAGAACATACAATATCTGTCTATCACACCATGTTCTTATATCAAAGTAATACTGTTGTGTAACCTGCAACAATCACTTATCATAAGACAATTTGACTTGGGAGTGTGATATAGGTTACATCTCGCATTCTTTTCTAGCTTGTACTACTTCTAATTTGTTGAAATGGCACTTATAAAGAGACAGTTTTAACTTGGTAGAGTGATATTCGTTGCATCTTTCATATGGCGTCTACCTTCATTTGCTTCTAATTTGTTGAAATGCATTCTCCTTAGTTTACACATCATAGTGTGAATATGCAATGATGTCCTTTTTTGTTACACATTCAATCGTCCTATCATGCGGTCGCCTTACATTAAAGTAGTGCTCGTCAGCATCCTGCATCAATGAGTTCTGAAAAGCGGATTTTTATTCATTTTTCTTGTGGGTTTGAATTGACAAGGCAATAAAACTAAGAAGCAGGAAGGAAAAAATAAGGCAGGGAATGATGGCGGTCTTCCGGGGAAACCGCCATCCCAGGTGCTTTCTCTAGCTTGGTAGTGTGATATTGTCTTGCATGTTGCATACAGTGTCTAGCTTGCATTGCTTCTTATTTGTTGAAATGGCTTCTGCTTAGTTTACACAAATAGTTATGAATATGCCATGTCGTCCTATTTTACGTACATATTCCATCCTGGTATCATGTGTTTGCCTTACATCAAAGTAGTGATTGTCAGTATCATGCACGAATGAGTTCTGAAGAGTGAATTTTATTGCTTTTTCTTGTCGGTTTTACTTGACAATTCAAAATCAACAAAGCGGAAGGAAGTTAGCAAGGCAGCGGATAAAGGTGCTCCTTCCAAACGGAGGGCCTCTACAGATTCTACTCCTCCAACCCCCCAAGATGATTTGCAAGACAACACATGCATACACACTCAACGTAGCTGTGTTGATGATGAGCACGTCTCCCCTAGTGCACCATCACAGGTCCTCCCTCTAACTTGGCACTGTTATATCTGGTTGAATGTTATGTATCATGTCTAGCTTGTATTGCTTCTAATTTTGTTGAATCCCATCTGCTTACTTTACACATTATACTTGTGAATAAGACACGTTCCTGCTTCAAGAACATACAATATCTATCTATCACACCATGTTCTTACATCAAAGTACTACTATTGTGTAACCTGCAATAATCACTTATCATAAGACACATTTGACTTGGGAGTGTGACATAGGTTACATCTCGCATTCTTTTCTAGCTTGTACTACTTCTAATTTGTTGAAATGGCACTTATGACGAGACAAGTTTAACTTGGTAGAGTGATATTCGTTGCATCCTTCATATGGTGTCTAGCTTTCATTGCTTCTAACTTGTTGAAATGCCTTCTGCTTAGTTTACACATCATAAGCTGTGAATATGCAATGATGTGAATATGCAATGGCACTAGTGACGAGTGACCTTTAACTTGGTAGTGTGATGCTGTTTGCATCTTGCATATGATTTATTTCTTGTACTGCTTCACATTTGTTTAAACGCCAGTTATGACGAGACACTGTTAACTTGGCAGAGCGATATTTGTAGCATCTTTCATATGGTGTCTATCTTCCATTGCATTGCTTCTAATTTAGTGAAATGTCTTCTGCTTAGTTTACACATCATAGTTCTGATTATCTAACGCCGTCCTGTTTTTCGTACATATTAGATCCTCCTATCATGTGGTTGTCTAACATCAAAGTTCAGTTTGTCTGTATCACGCATCAATTTGTTCTGAAGAACTAAATTGTTATTCCTTTTTCTTGTCGGCTTGACTTAACATGGCACAGAGAAAGAGGAAGGAACACAAAATAACAGGGGATGGTGTTAGTACTAAGGACAGACGGAAACGAAAGCGGAGTATTCCTGCAGATTCTGCTGGTACTGATGGTGCAATAGAAGGTCAAAGTCCAGCGAAAAATTGTACAAACGGGGTATCCCGTGCTACACGAGCTGCAGAACAAGCCAAACAGAAACCAATAGCTGCCACCAAACAAGCAGAGACAACCCTAGTTGTTGCAACACCTTCCATAGTACCCCCTGCTACACGAGTTACTCGTTTGTCAACTCAACCAGCAGCACGTTCCCAAGCTCCCTTGCCACCTGACACTACTTCCAAAGCACTCTTGACACAAGATGAGTTGGCAAGATCATATGAAGTTTGTGAGCTTCAATAGCAAGAAGGTAGTTGCTGGGGTCAAGTTACAGTTGCATGCTTCTTTATATGTAGTCTCAGAGTTTGATGTACACTAACACTTCCTATGTTCGTTGTTGCACTAGCACCTAGGCACAAGAGGAAACAAACATTAGGAATAATGCTCGACAGGTTAACTAAATCTAGAGGAGGAAGAATGGAGATCCGTTTTGAGGCAGGTTTAAAAAGGCCACGTGATGCTACAGAGTCAGCCAAGTTAGTATCAGAGGCAGCGGTTGCCGTTAGGTGTCATGTACGTATCCTCCCAACATGGATTGAGTACAGGAATGACAAAGACGAAACCTAGTTCAACACCTTCCTTGACCATTTATCTGTAAGTATGGTTATGTATGGAAACTAGTAATATCCTCTTGCTCTGTCCCATACTTTCTAGGTTGCTGATAATGAGACTCCCATAATTTTCAACAGATGAGGTTCAAGTTGGATAGCCAAGATGATGCAACCAGACAAGCTTGCACCCATATTTTCAAGTCTGCTCTACGACAGTATTAGTATAACTTGAGGAAAACTCACTTTGAAGGCAAGGCTAACAGCGAACTTCCCAAACATCTCCAGTGAAAAATATATCAGATGAACACTGGAGAGGCCTCGTTAAACACTGGTCTGATCCAAAGTATCAGGTAAATTATATATATGTGATCAGATCACATGTTGAACTCCAATTTACGGACGTGCCTCACAAATCTATCTTCTTGTAGGTGAACTATTCAAAGAACAAGGCCAACTGTACGAAAGTGAAATTCCAACAGACGACAGGATCTCATAGCTATATTGCACACTGCGAGGCTCTTGTAATTAGCTGTTGTTTCACTCTTTTCGCTGTACCATATTATCATATCTATATTGACTTGTTCCAAATGCAGAGGAAAGACCGCAAGGACCAAAAAGTACCTGAACCAAATGCTGTGGAATTCTTCAAGGACTGTCACACCAGCAAGACGAAGGACATGACTACACCAGTCAAAGCCGTTGTTGTAAGTCCTTAATCCTCAAGCCTTTTAACTACTACTTACTCTGGCTTGTGCATTGAACTGCATGGTTTGCAGCCAATGTCTATTACTCTTTTCAATTTTATACACAATTGTCTTAGCGTATCATTGCACCTTACAAGGTTTAAAAGAGAGGAGTGATGTTCCTTTGATCTTGATCTGTAATCTAGTTCCGTGCTGGACTTGCCCACACAACGTTACAATTGCCTTTTTGTCTATTCTCAGTTGTTTTGTGATATGAATGATGTCATACTATGCTTACCGTATTATAAACTTTGTTTCTTTTTCCTTAGCTATCAATACAATGTGAAGAAATAGACAATACATTAGCCATGGTACATGGTCATATGTTTGGAACCTGGTTTTATTATGTACTTTGCAGTAAAATACAACTAATATTTTACATGGATTCACCAGAATAAGTTCTGTATATAGACCAAAGCTATTTCGTTTGGTTTTGCTGCCTCCTTAATATCTTCTGTTCTGGTACTACTAATGTAAAAACTCAACTTTTCAGCAAGCTATGGAAAAAATGGTCGAACCGCCACCTTCTGAAGGTGACGAGGTAACTATATCTGCAATGTCACCTCTTGCTGTAGTGGGTCCGTACCTGTCCACTAACAGTGCCAAAAGCACGATCCTGCGTAATACTGGGTTGGTTGTTAAGGCAATCTCGTCGAAACTGCCTCATGATCAAGATATGCAAGCTCAAAACAATGTTATATCTGCGCTCCAGACACAAGTCCATTCCCTAACAGAGACCCTTTGTGAAAAAAGGACATACATTGTTCGATGCCGTCAAGATGTGCTTGGTTCTGAAACCAGACTATCAGACATTTGCTATGTTGTTCAGGAGCCTAGGAGAAATGAAGGCTAAGGTTATGGTGCTCCATTGGACAATACAGCATGAAAACGTAACAGTCAGGTTAAATGAACTGAGCTTCTGAACATCTGGTGGTGCATTTATCTTCAGACTGTTAACTTTTATGCCATCCTTCCTTTTGTTTTATGGTTGTAGTTTGTTTTCTTGCAATACAAAATTTGTTCTTAATGTGCAGCCACCGGCTGAAGAAAATAGCAAGCCATTTTTGTATAGTGTAGGGTGTTCTCTATATTTGCACTGGTGGTGATCGTTGATGCCCAATGGATGTAATCTGTGCAATCGCCTTAATATCCTAGCGTTAATTTCGAGCTTATTTATTTCCTAGTCTTCTTTTTCCATGGTTTGCTAGTGGCCGCAACAACCATGGGCCATATACGGACCGTGGTAACCTTGACCCTGCTACAGGCCGTAGGATCCATGGGCCACCTACGGGCTGTCGGATAAATGGGCCTCCAACGGGCCGTAGAATCAGTGGGCCTCGCCCCGTCAGATAAATGGGTCTACATGGGCCGTAAATGGGCGTAATTGGTATTGGCCCAGCATGGTAATGGGCCATTAACAGGACGGAGGACAGCAAAGGCTTAATTCCGTCACAGGCATAACGGGTCGTTAATGGGCCAGAATATAGGACAGGCTGGTTTGGCACAACGGGTTAACATGCCACAAACGGGCAGATTCTTGCCACGGGCCGAATTTGGCCCATTAGGGGAACATGCCAGTAACGGGCCGGAAGTAATCAAGGACCGGAAAGGAGCCCAAGAACGTATGGGTCGTCAGTAGGCGGAAAGTTGACGCGGGCTGGAAACGACCCATGTGAATCATGGGCCGTTAAGGGGTACAAAGATTTTACTGTTCATTATGGGCTAGAGTCACCTTGGGCCACTAAAGGGCCTAAAGATACGAAAGGCCTCATATGGGCCGAAAGACGTCGTGGGCCATACATGGGCCAAAAGTGAAACGGGCTGGTATTATATTCGACGGCCCACATGACGTTGTTGGGCCGATTTCTAGTAGGCCCTAACGGGCCGTGAGTTACCGGGCCGTAAAATGGGCCATTTGCAAGGAGACCGTTAACAGGCTTTTCATGGGCTAGCCCACTAACTTTTGACCAACTCAAACGGGCCGGCCTTTGTAAGCTAAATGGGCCAGTGGTGGGCCGTCGCACGTGTTGACATATCATAGGCGCCTATCTGACCCACTGACGAGCTGACACGTGTTTCCTCCGGCCAATGAGAATTTTACACGTGGAAAACCCCATTGGTCCGGGTTGTTAACGGGTTATCGGATCCGAAACCGGACCCAATAGCTAACGGCGACCCGTTACGGTGGATGCCACGTGTCGATTACCCTTGACGAAAGCACTTCCATGACGCTTCATTTATCGTCATGGAAGTGAACACTTCCATGATGATAATTTTGGTATTGTCATGGAACACTTCTACGACAGCACAGGTATGACTATCTTGATTCTGTCATAAAATCATCATGGATGTACATACATGACAGAAAAGGTGACCTACTGTGACAAACACGTATCATCACGGAAGTGTATTTTTTTGTAGTGTCAGGAGCAAGCTCAACCAGCAAGTGGAGCAGGAAAAGAAAAGAAGGAAAGGAAGAGAGGGAGATGGTTCAAGCGTGTTGATCCTATGGCTGAGTTTGAGAAGCACTCATCAGATGAGCACGATGCTACACCAAAAACAAAGACTCAGAAGTTGATGGGGGATGCCATCAAGTCTGGGGCTGCTCCATCAAAGCCCAAGACTACCCCCAAGACCACTTCTCAAGCTTCAAAGGCAGCTCCAGGATGAAGCTGAAGAGAGAAGAGGGAAAGCTACCATTGAAGCTTTTCAGAGAGTGCCTAGGGCAAAGAGGTCTGCAGCAGTGCCAGTGACAGACACTAGGGCTACTGCATTAGCACCAGAAGCTATAGCCGCCGTTGCTCCTCCAGTTGCAACTCCACCAGCTCCTCAGTCTTCTCCAGATGCATTCGTTGCAGGACTCCTCTCCACGCCACCTTCGCACTCTGGAGCTCCCGGAGATCAAGCTTAGAGAGCCGCATAGCAATATGCATTTTCAAGCTTTTTGGTAACTTGTTTCCAAAGGGGTAGAAAGTGTATAGATCATAGGCTTCGAGAGAGAGAGAGTGCTTTGCTTCTTTTTGCTATCTCTTGCTACTTATTTGGTTGCTTGTTTGGTTGATACTCTATTTATGTGTGTGAGATACTTGTATGGTCATGTGCTTGATCATATCATACTTTAATGTTTGTGCTTGGATGATGATATTATCTATCTCATGTATGATCATTCACACTTTGTCTTGGTAATGAGTGCATGTTTCACATTCACTGGTACGCGCTGGTGCTATACAAACGGTTTTTAACCCCTTTCCGCGATGGCATTTGAAACCGTCGCCAAGTGAGTGACGGCGATAGGGGGGTCCTTCCCACACGACCCAGAAACCGTCGGTGATATTCCCTCCTGGCACACACGCTCGGCAAAATGAGGTCGTGTGCGACCGGCGAGCGCTCAAATACGGAAATACGTAAAGTAGAGCTAAAAGAAATACAATTATACAGGGGAAATTGTTTCCGGTCGCAAGTACATCCCACACAGTCAGTCCCCACTAAACGTTTCCGTTCATATGTACATCCCACACAATCGCTCCAAGGAAAACGTTTCCGTTCACAGGTACATCACACACAATTTTCCCCATTAAATCGTTTGTGATAGCGTTGCCATTGCACACGATATTAAAAAAATTAGCGTTTGCGTTATTGAATGCATCACACACGGTGCGTCGAAGAAACTGTGTGGCAAAGACTGCCCATCACACACAGTTTTTATGTGGTAAACGTTGCGCAAGGTGGCCTAACGCAAACAGTTTTCAAGAGAAGGTCGTGTGTGATTGTTCATTGATCCAACACGGTATATTCCTAGAAACTGTGTGTGTTGCCTGACGTCATCGCCCACGGTATTTTCTGAATAATCATTTGCAATAGCAAAACCCAGTTAGCAGGCTAATTCGCCATTAGTAGGCTAATTGCCTATTATTAATAATCCATTTATTAATAAAATTGACATTCATATTAAGCACATAATATATTTCATTTCCATATTAAGGAAGCATGATTTCATAATTGAAATACATCAGAGTACAACATGATATAGCTTCAACACTCAGCTACCCCATTACACAACTGCACCAGCACCAAGTTTCACATGCAACATGTAGAACCTTTCGAAATTAGCATCATAGACGGTATATAGACATATGCATCTCATCTGGAAAACTACTGAAGTGGAAGGCGAATATTGAGCCTTCATTCATGTTGAAGGTCTTTGCAACTTTAGGCCAGTGCGTGTGGATGATTGACCGTCCGTCCTTCGTCCTCTTCAGGAACATTTCAATATGGAACCGTGGGTGATGTATGAAAACCTTCCTCGCCTCCTGACCATAGAGATGGTTTGAGAGGTAATCATCAGTGAACTGCGTTGGAAAGGCCTGAAAACAAGGATGTGCATAAATATATTCTCTATATTGGAAATGGGGCAAAGGAATAAAAAAAGGCAAGGTATAATAGTTAGTACCATCTTGTAGTGAACTGATGTCTTCTTCATTGTGCAGACAAAGATCTTGTTGTTTTTTGTCGCTAATTTATTTATCCTAACAATCTTTCTGAGTTTCTTGACTTGATTGATATTCATGGACAACTCATTTCCCCATATGCAAAAAGGGTCGAATAGTGGTTCAAAACCTCTGACAGCAGGACCTACATGTGCAAGACCAAATTGTTAAAAACCTAAATATTAGAATGGTTCCTGTAATTGCACAATAATGTCTATTAGACAATGGACCATGCACGTGCTAACCTCGATTGTAAACCTCAGTGCTTCCCATTGTTTCCCTGCAACACATATAAGGTAGGTAGTCATCAGGTTAAGTAAGGGTTCGCATGCTATCAGTAAAATATGTTGATGAAAAATAAGCACATTGCAGATTCATCAGATTAATTCAAGCCACATGGAAAACCCATTTATCCAAACCAACATGATTAAGAACTAGGAAATATAGCACTTGTATATGTTTCTCATGTATTAAGTGCAGGCAAATTCGATTTATTACTCACATGAGCAACAATAGAAAATTCTACCAACGACAATTGGACATAGCATTGCAGAATTGAACCAAGCAGTTAACTAAACACTACAACAAATGAACCAAACATTAACTGAGCACCACATTGCACAATATAACATACTCCTAATAGAAGATCAGACAGTTAACCAAACCAAGCATGCTTAACAACTTGGAAATATAGCAATTGTTTTTGTTTCTCATGTATTTACTACATCCAAATTCAATTTATTCCTCGCATGGTATACAATAACAGAATGCACCCACAACTATTGAACATCGCATTGCAGAATTGAACCAAACAGTTAACTAAACACCAAAACACAAATGAACCAAACGTTAACTGAGCACCTCATTGCACAATGTATAACCAAACCAAGCATGCTTGACAACTTGGAAATATAGCAATTGTATTGGTTTCTCATGTATTTTGTAAAGATAAATTCGATTTATTTCTCACATGGAAGACAATACAAAATTGCAGCCTGAAGAATTGAACATCACATTTGCAGAATTGAACCAAACAGTTAACTGAAGACGAGAACTAATTAACAAAACAGTTAATAAGTGAGCACCACACTGCACGACATATAGAACATATACACTAGAGCAACAGATTGCATGGTAAAATTAGATAGCACAATTCACTAGAATTTATGAAGGAAAGGCAGGAGCAGCACACGCAACGGGTAAACCGACCATGCTTAACCGGCGTAGCTAGCAAATGGCAAGGTGCTCCTCCAAGATCTTGGGGTCGGCAGGAATGGCACCATCGCGACCTCATCCGCGCGTGCGGCCACGATTTGCTTCTCCGCTGCCAAATGCTCCTTGAGATCCTGGCTATACTGCATGCACCATGGCTTACGGCGGCGCTTATTTGGTGGAGGGGTCGGTGATTTGGGTGGAAGGTGTCGCGCCAGCGGTCGGGGCATGTGGGATGTGGAAGGAGGAGGAGGATGGGGGTCGAGTGTGGATTACCCGCTTGGATAGACGAGGCCGAGCAGCGTGAAGGAGGGTCGCCGGCCAGGAGGCGGCGCTGCAAGCAAGGAGTGAAGGTTTCAACTTGGAAAGGAAGGCGGAAACAGGGGAAATGTGGCTTTTGGTAAGGGGGAGGGGCCCCGGGGAGGGGAGGGGAGGTAGATATTTCTACGGAAGCCGAAATTTTGGAATTGCTTCAGCGAAAATACTAGCGCACAAAGTGTCATCAAACACGGTCCCTTATTCAGAACTATGTATGATATGTGAACATCACAAACGATTCGGATAGCTTAACCTGTGTGTGATGAGTTTGAACGTCAAAATTTTTGGTTCAAATTTCCCTGGTTACAGTGGTCATCCACGTCATTGCATAATTTGGGTACACAAAGGAGACTACAGCACACCCACACTTCTTAATCGAGCAAGTTCAGCAATTAAACAGAGCTAGCTGACTTAAACATTACTCGAACAAATTAAAGACCGACGCTCTTAATTAAACAAAACAAAGAGTACAACTACGGCTGGTGCTCGTCGCTCTCCGCTGCCGCCTCCATGTCCAGCTCGCGCCCGACGGTATCCTAGGGAAGGGGCTCCATGGCATCCATCGCACCATACTCGGCAAGCATCTCACCATCCACATCCGCCATCTCTTTGGAAAAGGCCGCCACGAGATGGGCATGGGCGGCCACGATGTGGGCTTGGACAGGCTCCGTCGTCGCAAGGTATGCGGCGGAGGAACATACGGCTGGTCGAACACTCTCGGCGATTGCCAACTCTTCGGCCGTGGGTTGCCGACCGTTGTCGGAGAAGTTTCGTTCGATTTGTGTGGTGACCACCACGAGCTGGGCATGGTCGGCCTCGACATGGTCGTGGGCGGCCTCCATCGGGGCTAAGGCCGCCGCTGTGGAACGGACAACTGCTGTGCTGCTCTCACTAGTTGATATCCCCGAGGCAGATGTTGCTGCCGCCACCTGAGAAGCAACAGTGGCTGTTTGGGCCGCCTTGGCCACCCGGTCGCAGATTGCGGCCGCGCTCATGCACCTTGTTAGTACGCGCATGGTGGCTGCGGCCGCGCTCTCGCCGGAGTGGGCCACCGAAGTTGCCCTCACGACGCGGGTCCACGTGCCCATCTTTGGGGAGCGAGCTAGTGTGCTTGAGACGCCGGCTGTGGACTGTAGCCGATGCACCTTCTCGCGTAAGCGATAGGTGTACTATACACCGATGGTGCTCTAGGATATTTTGTGCTGCATCTCACACGGTTGGTGATAATAAACTGTGTGGGATCTACTTGATTTTTCATCTTGATTTGAATTGCATAATGGTGTCACAGCGGCAATGGATGATGTTTGAATTGCTAGACCTTTTATCTGCAGTGAACATGCAACTATATGTGTGTCATAAAAGAATTGGAATCATTCAGGGTTTGTTTGAACATTTTACACATTAAATTGGTTTTCTAGCCATTTCTGGTGCACAATTCAAAATTAAACTACATGCACATACTCCGGTGCACCAACATGGGTTGTAAAACCATATATGTGTCCATGGGTTTATGCTTATGTCTCATGCAAGAAATGGGGATGAAATTCGAATACCACGGCACCGTGGCTCTTCGGCAAACGTCGACGTACTTGCTTTTGTAATTCTAGTAAATCCAAAATTCGTCTGAAATTCATGAAACATGGCATTCTATCATGGAGCGGCATCAACATGTCGTGGTAAAAAAATTTCTCCCATTTGGGGCAGGTCTGGGTATAAGCTTCTCATAAACCAGAGCTTCTCACAACTAGTGGGATGGTTTCAGTAGGGAACGTTTCACCTTTCTGGACGAAACGATATCCATTGCCTCTTCTCGATTTCAAATTTTTTCCTAGTGTCAACATAGAACAACAGGAGTGATGTGTCAATTTTTTGGATTTTTCGGGGTTCGCTTGGACATTTATATACATTAACTGAGTTTTCTATGCATTCATGTGCATAATTCAAATATGAACTACAGGCACATGCTCTAATGCATATAAATTAGTTGAAAATTCAAATATGTGTCCTTGGTTGCATGCTTAGGTCCCATGCAAGAAATGGGAATGAATATCAAACACCCTGCCACCGTCACTCAGCCGCGAACATTGAGATACCTGGTTTTTAAATTCTAGTACATCCAAAGCTCGTCTGAAATTCATGAAACTTGGCATGCTGTCATGGAGCGGCATCAACATGGCATGGTACTTTTTTCGTCCCATTTGGGGCAGGTTCGGTGATATGCTTCTCACAAACCAGAGCTTCTCACAACAAGCCTGATGGTTTCAGTAGGGAACGTTTCACCTTTCTGGACGAAACGATATCCATTGCCTCTTCTCGATTTCAATTTTTCTCATAGTGTCAATATAGAACAACAGGAGTGTTGTGTCAATTTTTGGGATTTTTCGGGGTTCGTTTGGACATTTTTATGCATTAATTGAGTTTTTAATGCATTTATGTGCATAATTCAAATTTGAACTACATGCACATGCTCTAATGCATATAAATTGGTTGAAAATTCAAATCTGTGTCCTTGGTTGCATGCTTAGGTCCCATGCAAGAAATGGGAATGAATGTCAAACACCCTGCCACCGTCACTCGGACACAAACATTGAGATACCTTGTTTTTAAATTCTAGTAAATCCAAAACTCGTCTGAAATTCATGAAACTTGGCATGCTATCATGGATCGGCATCAACATGTCGTGGTAATTTTTTTGTCCCATTTGGGGCAGGTTTGGGTATATGCTTCTCGCAAACCACAGCTTCTCACAACAAGCATGATGGTTTCGGTAGGGAACCTTTGGGGACAAGACAATATCCATTGCCTCTTATTGCTTTCAAAAAAATTCTTGTGTCAACGTAGAACGACGGGAGTGTTGTGTCAATTTTGCACATTTTTATGTATGAATTGAGTTTTCAATGCATTCATGTGCATAATTCAAATTTGAACTACATGCACATGCTCTAATGCATATAAATTGGTTGAAAATTCAAATCCATGCCTTGGTTGCACGCTTAGGTCCCAGGCAAGGAATGGGAATGAATGTCAAACACCCTGCCACCGTCACTCGGCCGCAAACATTGAGATACCTGGTTTTTAAATTCTAGTGAATCCAAAGCTCGTCTGAAATTCATGAAACTTGGCATGCTTTCATGGAGCGGCATCAACCTGCCGTGGTAAATTTTCATCTAGTCACTTTCACCATGTTGATTCGATTTGTGTTTGCTACTTTGATAATTTGATATGTGGGTGGACCGGTGCTTAGGTGTTATTCTTACTTGAACAAACCACCAATTTATGATTAACCCTCTCGCAAGCATCCGCAACTACGAGAAGAGTATTAAGAATAAATTCTAACCATAGCATTAAACTTTTGGATCCAATCGGTCCCTTACGGAATAGCGCATAAACTAGGGTTTAAGCTTTTGTCACTCTCGCAACCCATCATCTAATAACTACTCCACAAAGCATCCCCTTAGGCCCAAATATGGTGAAGTGTCATGTAGTCGACGTTCACATGACACCACTAAGGGAATCACAACATACATACTATCAAAATATCGAACACCTATCAAGTTCACATGATTACTTGCAACATGATTTCTCCCGTGACCTTAAGAACAAAAGTAACTACTCACAAATGATAATCATGCTCAAGATCAAAGGGGTATTAAATAGCATATTGGATCTGAACATATAATCTTCCAACAAATAAACCATATAGTAATCAACTACAAGATGTAATCAACACTACTAGTGACCCATCTATAGTTCCGGTAACAAGATTGAACACAAGAGATGAACTAGGGTTTGAGATGAGATGGTGCTGTTGAAGATGTTGATGGAGATTGCCCTCCCCGAGATGGGAGAGTTGTTGGTGATGATGATGATGATGACGATGATTTCCCCCTCCGGGAGGGAAGTCCCCCCGGCAGAATCGCTCTGCCGGAGGGTAAAAGTGCTTCTGCCCAAGTTCCACCTCAAGACGGTAGCGCTACGTCCCTAAAGTCCTCTCCTTATTTTTTTCTAGGTCAAAATGACCTATATACCAGAAGATGGGCACCGGAGGTGTGCCTGGGTGAGCACAACCTACCAGGGCGCGCCCTGGTGTCTTGTGCTCACCAGGGTGGCCCCCTCTGGTACTTATTTGCTCCAATATTCCTCAAATATTCCATAAAAAATCTTCATGAAGTTTTAGCATGTTTGGAGTTGTGCAGAATAGGTAGCCTAACGTAGCTTTTCCAGGTCCAGATTTCCAGCTACCGAAATTCTCCCTTTTTGTGTGTACCTTGCAAATTATGAGAGAAAAGGCATAAGAATTACTCCAAAAAGCATTATTATGCATAAAAACATCTTAAATAATAGTAGGAAAACATGATGCAAAATGGACGTATCATCAGTGTGAACAATTACTTTAGAATCAACAATGTAAGATCTGAATTTATCACAAGCAAAAACAACTGCTAAAAACACTTTTTTAGCAGTAGCATAATTGCGTTGGGCACTATCTAGAGTTTTACTAGCATAATAAATAACATTTAATTTCTTATCAACTCTTTGTCCTAGAACAGCACCAACAACATAATCACTAGCATCACACATAATTTCAAAAGGCAAGTTCCAACCAGGTGGTTGAACAATAGGTGCAGAAATTAAGGCTTTCTTAAGTGTTTCAAAGGCTTCTACACAATCATCATCAAAAACAAATGGAACATCCTTTTGTAAAAGATTTGTAAGAGGCCTAGAAATTTTATAGAAGTCTTTAATTAATCTCCTATAGAAACCAGCATGACAAAGGAAACTACGAATACCGTTGATATCTTTAGGACATGGCATTTTCTCAGTTGCATCAACTTTAGCTTTATCCAGCTCAATACCTCGTTCAGAAATTTTATGTCCCGAGACAATACCTTCATTAACCATAAAGTGGCACTTCTCCCAATTCAAGACAAGATTAGTTTGCTTGCATCTCTACAAAACTCGATCAAGGTTCCTTAAGCAATCATCAAAAGAAGTTCCGTAAATGGAAAAATCATCCATTAAAACCTCAACAATCTTTTCACAAAAGTCAGAGAATATAGCAGTCATACATCTTTGAAAGGTAGTAGGTGCATTACATAAACCAAAAGGCATACGTCTATAAGCATAACTTCCAAAAGGACAGGTGGTTTTCTCTTGATCAGGTTGTGAAACAGGTATTTGAGAAAACCAGAATATCCATCTAGGAAACAAAAGTGTGTCTGCTTAGATAGTCTTTCTAGCATTTGATCAATAAAAGGTAGAGGGTAATGATCTTTTCTAGTAGCTTTATTTAATTTTCTAAAATCAATTACCAGTCTATAACCAATGACAATTCTTTGTGGAGTAAGTTCATTTTTATCATTGGGAACAACAGTAATACCTCCCTTCTTAGAGACACAATGAGCAGGACTTACCCATCTACTATCAGCTATAGGATAAATTATACCTGCTTCCAGAAGTTTCAGTATTTCAGTTCTTACCACTTCTTTCATTTTAGGATTTAAACGTTGTTGGTGATCAACAACGGGTTTAGCATAAGGTTCCATATTAATTTTGTGCTGACAGAGAGTGGGACTAATGCCCTTAAGATCATCAAGAGTATATCCAATAGCAGCTCGGTGCTTCTTCAGAACCTTCAATAATCTTTCTTCTTCATGTTCTGAAAGGTTAGCACTAATAATAACATGATAAATATTTTTCTCATCAAGATAGGCATATTTCAAAGTGTCTGCTAATTGTTTTAATTCGAACACAGGATCACCTTTAGGTGGAGGAGGACCTCCTAGAGTTTAAATAGGCAAATTGTGTTTAAACAGAGGTCGTTGTTCAAACAAAATTTTATCGATCTCATTTCTTTCATGCATTTGCATATCATTTTCATGGTCTAGCAAATGGATCAGTAGGAGGCACAGCAATAGAAGCAAGACCAATTATTTCATCCTTACTAGGTAATTCTTTCTTATGATGCTTTCTACTAAAATTAGAAAAATTAAACTCATGAGACTCATCACCAAAACTTACACCGACAGTTTGTTTCTCACAATCTATTTTAGCATTAACGGTGTTCAAGAAATGTCTACCGAAGATAATGGGACAAGATTCCTCATGCAGCTGACGTCGTGGGTTCTTTCTGGTGGAAAGACGTAATGCAACTCAATGGTGTTTTCCGTGGGATCACCAGGGTCATCCCAGGAGATGGTTCTAGCTCTCTGTTTTGGGAAGATGTCTGGCTTGAAAGCGATGATGACGCTCCACTCATGGAAGTGTGCCCGCAGGCTTTCTCCTTCTGCCTGAATGAGGATGACTTCGTTGCTAAGGTTCTTACTGCCACAGATCCTGCCATGATCTTTAGCTTACCCCTCTCGACCCAGGCAAGGGAGGAGGTCAGACAAATCTAGCAAGACTCGATGCACGTGTGTGTAGCCGATGACCGCCGTGACACCTGGGAATGCACGCTCGGGCGCTTCTCCTCAAAGAAATTCTATGATCACTGTTACAAGGAGATCGTGGCTGATGAGGCTTTTCACTGGCTTTGGAAGGCCAAGAGCCCGATCAAGTTTAAAATGTTTGGGTGGATGCTTCTTGTGGATCGACTGAATACCAGAAATATGCTTAAACGTAGACACTCTGCTGTCACGGGGAACAATTATGCCTGCATGTTCTATCAAGCCCCCCCTCCCCCGAGGAAACTGTTGAACACTTGTTCTTCTTGTGTCCCTTTAGTCAACAGTGCTGGAGTAAGGTTGTATTGACCTGGCCGATAAGAGACAATAGAATAGCATAGAGATACCTGGCGACAGCCTCTCTTCATGGACATTTTTTTGTTGGCTGCCTGGAGTTTATGGATGGAGAGAAACAATCAACATTTCAGAGGGATACGGCACTCAATTGGGTCGTGGTTGACTAGATTCAAACATCTCCTAGAGCTACTGACCCATAATTGCAGAGAGGAGCTTCGCCCTTTCCTGTCTAGTTACACTGTAAACTTGGGACATTAGTGCTATAGCTACACTAGCATACACGGCCGGGGGTCTGATTACACCCCTTTGTAACATCTATGTAACTGTTCCTTTGTGAGTAATACAAAAATCAGGGGGAGCCTCTCCCACTGTCGTTCACTTTCAAAAAAAAAGATAATGGGACAAAAGTCATCTTGTGGGGAACCAAGAACAAGAAGATCAGTAGGATATTTTATTTTCCCACACAAGTCTTCAACATCTCTAACAATCCCAAGTGGTGTGATGGTGTCTCTATTAGCAATTTTAATAGTAACATCTATGTCTTCTATTTCAGCGGGTGCTATATCATTCATAATTTCTTGATATAAGGTAAAAGGAACAACACTCATGCTAGCACCTAAATCAAATAAACCATGATAACAGTGATCTCCTATTTTGACTGAGACAACAGGCATGCCAACGAGAGGTCTATGTTTATCTTTCTCATCGGGTTTAGCAATTCTAGCAGCTTCATCATAGAAATAAATAACATGCCCATCTATATCTTCTACCAAAATATCTTTAACCATAGCAACGCTAGGTTCTCCTTTAATTTGTTCAGCAGGTTTAGGTGCACTTATATAACTTTTATTGACCACAGTTGAAACTTTAGCATGTTCCTTTATCCTAACAGGGAAAGGTGGTTTTTCAATATAAGCAGTAGGAACAACTGGATCAACATTATAAATAATAGTTTCATCTTTAGCTATTACCGATTCTTTAATTTCTTCTTTAATAGGTGGGTGATATTTAAACCACTTCTCTTTAGGTAGATCAACATGAGTAGCAAATGATTCACAAAAAGAGGCTACTATCTCGGAGTCAAGTCCATATTTAGTGCTAAATTTTTGAAAAGCATCAGTATTCATAAAATATTTAACACAATCATACTTAAGCTTAATACCTGACTCTTTACATTCGTCGAGGTCCCAATCTACAGAGTTGCGTTTGATTCTTTCTAAAAGATCCCACCTGAATTCAATAGTCTTCTTCATAAAGGAACCAGTACAAGAAGTATCAAGCATGGATTGATCATCACGAGAAAGTCGAGCATAAAAATTTCAAATAATAATTTATCTTCAGAGCCCATGATTGGGGCATGAATATAACATTGACTTAAGCCTACCCCAAGCTAGAGCGATACTTTCTCCTTCACGAGGCCAAAAATTAGATATGTAATTTTGATCACGATGAACTAGATGCATAGGATAAAACTTTTGGTGAAATTCCAATTTCAAACGATTCCAGTTCCATGATCCAATATCATCGCATAGCCTATACCATGCCAATGCTTTTCCCTTCAAAGATAAAGGGAAAGCCTTCTTCTTAGCTTCATCTCCGGGTAAACATGCAAGCTTAAACAATCCACATATTTGATCCACATATATCAAGTGCATATCAGGATGTTTAGTTCCATCTCCTACATAAGGATTAGCTAGCAGTTGTTCTATCATACCCGAAGGAATTTCATAACCAATATTTTCATTAGGTGCAGTAGGTTGAGGGGTAACTAATTGTGGTTCCGATCGAGGTGAAGATACCCCGAACAAACCCCTCAAAGGATTGTTCTCCATAGTAACAAGTGACAATAAATTTCAGCGCGTAATAATTTTTCCTTACCGATTTCCACTTACCAAGAGTGCTTCACTCCCCGGAAATGGCACCAGAAAAGAGCCTTGATGACCCACAAGTATAGGGGATTAATCGTAGTCATTTCAAAAAGTAAGAGTGTCGAACTCAACAAGGAGCAGAAGGAAATGGCAAGTAGTTTTCAGCAAGGTATTCTCTGCAAGCACTGAAATTATGAGTAACGAGTAGTTTGATAGCAAGATAATTTGTAACGAGCAAGTAACAGTAACAAAAGTGAAGCAAGGTAGCCCAATCCTTTTGAGGCAAAGGATAGGGCAAAACGGTCTCTTATGATAAGCAAAGCGTTCTTGAGGGTACACGGGATTTTCATCTAGCCACTTTCATCATGTTGGTTTGATTTGTGTTCGCTACTTTGATAATTTGATATGTGGGTGGATCGGTGCTTAGGTGTTGTTCTTACTTGAACAAACCTCCTACTTATGATTAACCCCCTCGCAAGCATCCGCACCTACGAGAAAAGTATTAAGAATAAATCTAACCATCGTGTCGTGGTTTTGTCACGGCGGATGTCCTAAGGAAAGGACTTAGTCGTGGAGCCATCGCTACGGGTTAGCTTAAAGGGGTTAAAGAGGACAAGGGACACAGAGAGTTTATACTGGTTCGGCCCCTTGCGGTGAAGGTAAAAGCCTAATCCAGTTGTTGTGGAATTGCTAGGGTTTCGATGACCAGGGATTGAATACGCTTTGCCTGAGTCTCGACTTGTTGTCTGTCGTCCTTAAACCGCCGTCGGGTCGTCCCCTTATCTACATGGGTTGACGCCCGTCGGTTTACAGAATCCCGAGGCCAGCTCATAAACGTGTCCGGCTCGGTCTCAGCTCTTTCTATCTTACAACACAAGTTTACATATCAATACCAGTTTATGTCTACAGGCCTTAAACCGGCTTTGGGCCCTGGGCCTTCATAAAGCGTCACCGTCTCTGTCTTCACGGGCTTCAGATACAGTGAACCGCTAAGGGGTTAACCCGGCCTCTCCTGGCCGGTTTACGCCCAATAGTAATATTCCCAACATTAGGCCCCAGATTGATTTGAACTGGTTCATGTCAATCTTCAATACTTAAGAAAATCTCTTCTTCCACGTCTTCGCATAGTCTTGTAAACCGCCATGACGTCATCTTCTAGGATCATGATAAACCACCATGATGTCATCTGTTATTAAAAATTGCATAAAGCTCACTTTTATTAATGAGCCTTCAACAATCGAGGCGACAACTCCGCCTCATATCCAAATTTTGGGCTCCTCGATTTTTGAGCCTCACACTTATCCTTTTGCCTTTATAAATAGGACCAGGGGGTCTTCCCCCCCCCCCCCCCGCCCCGTGCCTCTTCGCATCATCTCCTTCCTTGCGCCGCCCAACCTTCGGAACTCTGCCGCCGCCGTCAACCTTCGTTTCTGCCTCAACAACGGCCGCTGCATCAACCTGACCGGACCAGAGAAGCGCGGCGCTCCTCCGCTGTTCCCTCATCATCAGTGAGTTCTTCTTCTCCTCGCTCTAGACCCACCACTAGGGTTTCAATGTTCATCGTAGTCTATCAAAGCTCCGCCGCCGTTCTTCCTTGTTCTTTTCATTAGCACAAACGACTAGCTGGATCCGATATTTCTTACGCGGCGTAGCCATAATCCCCTTTTTCACTTATTAGATCTGCTCCTTTACACAAAACTCATCTGAACTTTGCTGAGCTGTTCAAGCACTTGAAATTAGGTTTGAATTTTTTCTAGTTTTCTGTCATACCGCAGATCTGAAATTTATCACATCAATCTGTGAAACTTGTTTTTCCCTCACTTAAGTACTTTAGATCTGTACCTTATATTCCAGAATTGGCGGTTTAATCTCATAGAAAAAGATAATCCGGTAGGTACCATTAGTCCCCTATTGAACCGCCAAGCCGCTTTATCTTTGTACATCTCCCATGTCTGATTCCGGTTTAACAATATCAGACTCCGGTTTAACAATATGTGTACATCTCTGCTTTAACTTGCATTGCTTTATACTGTCCATTATAAATCTTAAACCGGTAATAATCATGTTTCGGCCTCCGTTGAAATGGCCAAACAAGTCTATGAATGCAATTGGGTTCCTTCCCGGGTCACGGAAGATCAGTTAAGCAGATGCGACGCAACGGGCGCTTTAGCCAAGAAAGATGTCATCCACTGGAGGACCCCTGGCCCGGAAAATCCTCCTACACCCAAGGACAGAGAGGTAGTCATTTTTGTTGACCATCTGGGTCGAGACTTTAGCCCTCCCGGTTCAAAATTCTTCCGAGATGTGCTGGCTAGTTTTTAGCTTCACCCTCAGGACATCGGTCCAAATTCTGTGACCAACATCTGCCACTTGCAAGTCTTCTGCGAGGCTTATCTGCAAGAGGAACCTATAGTTGAACTGTTTAGGGATTTCTTCCACTTAAACCGGCGCACAGAGTTCAAGGATGGACCCAATACTGAATTGGGCAGAATGGCGGTTCGGAAAAGGAAGGAAATCACTTTCCCTCATGCCAAGCTTCACAGCCACCCCAAAGAGTGGAACCAGACTTGGTTTTATTGCAAGGATACATCTCCAACTGATGAAAAACCCCTGCCGGGTTATCGCCCTCACCGCCTTAGCAATACGCATCCTTTTCCTCAGAGGTTAACAGCAAAGGAAAGGGTCATCTATGCCCCACAGTTGTCGAAGCTTAGAGCCTTTATGGCAAACGGTTTAACAGGTGTTGATTTTGCTACTTGCTGGATCGGCTGGAGCGTTCTACCCTTAAGCCGGCGCCCCAGCTTGATGTGTGCATACACAGGGAGTTTGACCGACCCTCAATGGCACATTAATATTCAACTGACAAAGGCTGAAATTACTGAGGCTGTCAAGAAAATGTTGAATGAACCGGAGGCCGTCTGCGGCCAGACCGGACTAAGTCCTTTCTGCACCTTCAACAAACCGCCATCTGTAAGAATTATATAACCTCCTTGCCGTAAGTTGCTTCTTTCAAAATATTCTCTGAAAGTTTATCTAATTTTGACAGGGTGATGATCTGTTCTGGAATAAAAAACCACACGACAAACCGGCAAAACCGCAAGACAAAACGGCGAAACCACTTCGCCCAAAGACCAAGGTTATTAGAAAACCTGCCAAGAAAAGGACCACTGCGTCTTCTGATGCAAATGCTGATGCCGATGTAGCTAATCCGGACTCAGAGGTAGAACCTGACTCTCTTGGTTCATTTTTCATACACCTCATTGACAATGATTATTATCAGGACGACGCTGAAGGCAGTCAAGCTGATGATGTAGAGGTAATCATTCTTTCCTCCAATTCAGATCCTCTACCCACATCGAAAATCCGCTGAGCAAACCGGAAAGTAAAATTTTCTCAGCCCCTTGCTTACTTGGACCCAAACTTTCTTTTCAAGACGCAGCAACACGAAGCTCGTCGCACAACCCGGCACAGTGGCCAGGTAGTTACCTCCGCCGGTTTACCGAATACTCCGGTTCGGAAACGCCGATCAGAGGTCTCTTACACTCTTGACACTACTTGCCCTAAGACGGGTTGTTTCCGTTAGCCACTTAACCCGTCTGATTCAAATTATCAGGGTACTTCCCACTCATCTTCAGGCGAGTCATCAGCCACAAAGCTTCCACCCCTCAAAATGGTCCCTGGGTGAGTCATACCTTTAATTTTTATCCTTGATGTGTTCTTTTTACATACTGTACTGATCCTCATGTTTATTTTTCTCAGCGTCAAGCCTAGACCCAGCAAGAAGGCTCGGTTGAATAAACCGGCTGATGATAACATGGCTGTTGAACCGGAAAAAAACTCTAGACCCTGAAGAAACCGATGCTGATGCCATGCTTAATGATCCGCCGCCTCAAGACCCTGACTTGTTTACTGAACAAGTAGAAATTGACACCATAGGCCATGCTGACAAACCGACCAGCCCGGTCCGACCTGATGACAAATCAGCCAGACCAGCCAAGGCTACCGATAAACCGCCAACTCCGGTGAAGGCTGCGGATAATAAAGAGGATGATGTTATGATTACCGGTGTCAGCCACACTGCTCCTGGCAATCTGGTCGCTTTATCCAAGCATAGCGCCAAGGATGAATTTTTTGCTATGGGCAAAGGAAAATGGAGCACCAGTTTGTCCAGTTACGCTCATCTCAATGCCCAAGACATTCACTCTAGCTTCTTAAACCGTCTGTACACCAGTCGTGACTATGAAGCCGGTTTAGTAAATCTGATGAAGGAGCGATATGAGGTAACCACACAACTATTTCTCTTATGTCCATTTTGAAATATCAACTCCAGTAGCCCCCAAGTGACGGTTTTATGATACCAATCTAAACCGGGACTTAGTAATGACTTTATATTTGCAACACTGCATCTTTTTCACTGGTGTAGCCCCCAAGGGCCGGTTTAACTTTATAAAGATGAACCGGGACTTTTAAAAGACTGCCCAAATGAGTATTTTGAGCAAACATACATTAGCCCCCAAGTGCCAAGAGTAATACTTGTATTATGCTTGGGACTTGTAGAAATTTCCGAGAACAAGCAAATATGCATTAGCCCCCAAGTATCAGGTGCATAACTTGTTATGTGCTTGATACTTCAAACATGTATTACCAACTCATTATGCTTCTGTCTGTTATAGGCTGAGCTGAGCAAAAAGGAAGCCCAAACCGCCGATCTGCAAGAGAACATAAAATCTCAGCAAGCCGAAACCTCCAAGGCCAAGGAAGAGTTGACCAGCGCTTTAGACGCTATGGAGAAACTGAAAGAGAGCTTCAACAAGGAGCGGGCGGATTGGGAGACAGAAAAATCCACTTTGCGAAAAAGAGCCGTGGACGCAGAAGCAGCTCTTAAACCGGTGGTAGAGGAACTGACTGGCGTAAAGCGGCAGATACATGCCATGACTGCTGCTGTGTTCGGTAAGCATCCTTGCTTTATACTTTCAACATATCTTCCCATGCGTTGCCGGTTTACTGATGTTTGTAATGATGCAGGAACTCGCATTAGTCATCTGGGCTCTGATGTTCAGAAGAAGCTGAAGGCTGCCTACACGCTGAGAGAGCAACTGTATACCGGCGTGCAACGAATTATCTGCACCGCTTCTCACAATAAGCCGCCCCCGACGTTAATCAAGGATACCTTAGAGAGGCTATCTATGCTGCCTGCCCGGGTAGAAGAGCTAAAGAGATCTGCTACAAGGGCTGGCGCTCTGACCGCACTAACCCGGGCAAAAGCATGGGTGCCTGATCTTGATCCGACGGACGTGGCTAAAGGCTACCCAAGCTTAAAAGAAGACGGATCAAAATTTGGCACTGAAGATCTCCGCGCCATAAACTGGGAAGTACGTCCACTGGCTTGTCAACTTGCTGAAGAGGCTGATCTTTCATTTTACCAGGCGAGTTATGACACCAATAACAAAAGGGTTGCTGCACCAACTCCTAAGGCTCAAAACCTGATCCCTCCAATCCATAAGCACACTTATGCCCCTGACATTGAACCGTCCACCCTTATAAGTGACGAAGCTATGTTCCAAGCTTTAACCGGGATCAACTGGATAACTATTGACTTCCAGCCGCTGGGTAGAGACGAAGAGGATGAACCGGTACAAGATGATCCGCAGCCGTCAGGTCAAGCTGGTGACCAATCATAATCCGGAGGCCGGTTTAGTCTTCCACGTGCTGCAACACTTATTTGAGAAACAATTATCCTTTTGGGCACTGAAACGCCTTGTAATAGGCTAGTTAAAGTACTTGGTCTGTTATGCCTTCATGCATATTTATTTGTGCCTGACACTTGTTAATCCGCCGTGCTTGAGACATATGATGCTTATAAACCGTAGCGATTTACTCAAGTCATTCCTGCACAGAAGAAATATATATTGTCCTGGCGGTTTACCACCGGACGGGTCATGATGCCCAGATATATAGCCAGGGTTTATAACCGAGGCTGTAAAAAGATAATCAAATATGAAAATAATTGATACCTGTGACCTTGAGTCGTAATGTTGGCTGACCAACTTGTTGTAGTGAGGGTAACAACCCTAATCCAGAGTATCAATAACTCCTGTTATATTATGCCGGTTGATGATAAAACCGTTCCGGGTTGCGATAAACACCGATTTATTCAATGCTGGCGACTTTGAGTCGAAACCAGACCGGGTTAAGAAACTCCGGTTTATAAGTGATTACGTACTGACAACTTGTAGTTGACAGTCTAGCCGGGTTGATGAACAGCGGTTTATCAAAACATTAGAAATATCATCCGAGGAGAAAAAACTTAGCAAATGAAACCCTTGTAGTCGAGGCTTTTCACGGGCTGCCAGGCCCCAAATTCGAGGCTTTTCATGGGCTGCCAGCCACTGAATTAAACCATTTTACAAAGCCTTTTAAGATGGTCCGCAATCCTTAACCAATCATCATTTTAACTTGACAAGTTCAGGGTCTTATTAGAATAACTTGTCAAAGTTCGATGGGTCATACCAGGTTTACCTGGGCGGAGTGACTTACTTAAAAATGCAGGCTAACCCGGGGTTTTAGGTGTATACACCAGGCTTCCAAGCCATGGCTTGATAGCCTATTACAATTGTAGATTCTTTGTTCATTGCGACAGCAAAGAATCCCCAAGTAACATTTTGAGTTGTGCTCAGTGGGTGCCTATGTTTGAGTTGTTTTTTTTTCAACACTCTCTTTGGTCCCGGAGTAATTTGGCTTTGAGCCGATCAAGAGGTGTGACTATGGTTCGGATACGACCAAGCCCCAAGTGATGTTGTGGCATTGCGCCGATCAAGAGGTGTAGCTATGGTTCGGATACGACCAAGCCCCCAAGTGATATTGTATAAAGCTTTGATAAGCTGAATCAAGGGGTAAACCAGATGCCACTTTATAAACAGAAGCCCCAGGTAACCACACATGATGTACGAAAAACAACAGATACCCCGCTTTAGCTGAGGTTCCGGTTTATTTTATTGATCATAATATATACATTGTCATAACTATGTACAAAAGCAGAGCCTATGGCTCAAGTATAGTAGGGCCGAAGATGAGCGATATTCCACGGCCGGTGGGTCTCCTCCTCCGATTTACGTGAGTCTTTGCACTCTCGAACATCGATTAGGTAGTATGACCCGTTGTGCAGATTCTTGCTGACCACAAAGGGTCCTTCCCAAGGGGGGATAACTTATGCATATCCGTCTGATCCTGGGTGAGTCGGAGCACCAAATCGCCTTCTTTAAAGGTTCTGGTTCTAACCCGGCGGCTGTGATAACGATGCAGATCTTGCTGATAAATCGCCGAACGGGCTGCTGCCATGTCATGCTCCTCATCTAACAAGTCGAGAGCTTCCTGCCGTGCCTTCTCATTGTCATCTTTGACATATGCCGCCACATGGGGCGAGTCATGACGGATGTCACTAGGAAGAACCGCCTCCGCTCCATAAACCATGAAAAAAGGCGTGTACCCCGTCGATCTGTTTGGTGTGGTATTGATGCTCCATAACACAGAAGGTAACTCCTCAACCCAACAACCCGGCATCCGTTGCAAAGGAACCATAAGCCGGGGTTTGATGCCTCTCAAGATCTCTTGGTTGGCCCTCTCCGCTTGACCATTGGACTCGGGGTGAGCCACCGATGATACGTCAAGCCGGATGTGCTCACGTTGACATAACTCCTTCATGGCACCCTTTGACAGATTGGTGCCATTATCTGTTATAATGCTGTGTGGAAAGCCAAACCAGAAGATAACCTTTTTGATGAATTCAACCGCCGTAGCTGCATCACACTTACTGACTGGCTCTGCCTCCACCCACTTAGTGAACTTATCAACCGCCACCAGAAGGTGGGTCTTCTTATCCTTGGATCTCTTAAAGGGTCCAACCATATCGAGCCCCCAAGTTGCAAACGGCCAAGTAATTGGAATCATCCTCAACTCTTGAGCCAGTACATGAGCCCGTCATGAGAACTTTTGACATCCATCACACCTTTTGACCAAGTCCTCGGCATTCGCATGAGCCGTCAACCAATAGAAACCGTGACGAAACGCCTTGGCTACCAGCGATTTTGAACCGGCGTGGTGACCACAATCTCCTTCGTGGATCTCGCGCAGAATTTCACGGCCTTCTTCAGGGGATACACAACGTTGAAATGCCCCTGTCACGCTGCAATGATGTAACTCCCCATTGATAATTGTCATGGACTTGGACCACCGGATTATCTGCCTGGCCGAAGTTTCGTCTTCTGGTAACTCGCCCCGGTTCATATACGCCAAATATGGAACCGTCCAATCCGGAATAACATGAAGAGCCACCACCAATTGAGCCTCCGGGTCAGGAACAGCCAAATCCTCTTCACCAGGGAGCTTGACGGACGGATTATGCAGCACATCCAGAAAGACATTAGGTGGAACCAGTTTACGTTGCAAACCCAAGCGGCTTAAAGCGTCCGCCGCTTCATTCTTCCGCCGGTCCACATGATCCACCTGATAACCTTTGAAGTGACCTGCAACAATATCCACCTCACGACGATATGCCGCCATGAGTGGGTCCTTGGAGTCCCAAGTGCCGGACACTTGTTGAGCCACCAGGTCCGAATCACAAAAGCACTTAACTCGGCTGAGATTCATCTCCTTAGCCATTCGAAGACCATGGAGTAAAGCCTCATATTCAGCTGCATTGTTAGTGCAAGGGAACATCAAACGGAGAACATAACAAAACTTATCACCTCGTGGGGAAGTTAAAACGACTCCAGCCCCCGAGCCCTCCAATTGCCTGGACCCATCAAAATGAATAGTCCAATAAGTATGATCCGGCTTTTCTTCCGGCGCCTGTAGTTCTGTCCAACCATTGATAAAATCCACAAGTGCCTGAGATTTGATCACCGTCCGGGGTATGTATTTTAACCCATGAGGCCCAAGCTCAATAACCCACTTAGCAATCCGGCCAGTTGCTTCCCTGTTCTGGATTATATCTCCCAAAGGAGCGGAGCTGACCACCGTGATGGGATGACCTTGGAAATATTGCTTAAGCTTCCGGCTTGCCATAAAAACTCCATACACCAGTTTCTGCTAATGCGGGTACCTTTGCTTGGACTCTATAAGTACCTCACTCATATAATAAACCGGCCGTTGAACTGGATACTCCTTTCCAGCCTCCTTGCACTCCACCACAATAGCCACACTGACAGCCCGGGCGTTAGCTGCCACATATAGTAACAATGGCTCCTTATCTATAGGAGAAGCAAGAACCGGCGGATTAGAGAGCTGCCGCTTTAAGTCCTCAAATGCTTCATTGGCGGCGTTACTCCAGACGAAGCTATCCGTTTTCTTCAGCATCTGATATAAAGGAATGGCCTTCTCCCCAAGGCGACTGATAAACCGGCTCAACGCGGCAATCCGGCCTGCTAGGCGTTGAACATCATTAATACACTTCGGTTTAGCCAAAGAAGTTATAGCCGTGATTTTCTCCGGATTAGCTTCGATCCCTCTGTTAGTTACCAGAAAACCCAAGAGCTTGCCTGCCGGCACACCGAAAACACACTTGGCCGGATTAAGCATCATTTTATAAACCCGCAGGTTATCAAAGGTCTCCTTCAAGTCATCTATCAACGTCTCCTTCTGTCTTGATTTTACCACAATATCATACACATAAGCATGAACATTGCGGCCGATCTGATCATGAAGAAAATTCTGCACACAGCGCTGATAAGTTGCCTGGGCACTTTTGAGCCCAAAGGGCATTGACGCATAGCAAAAGGCTCCAAAGGGAGTTATGGAGGTTGTCTTCTCCTGGTCCTTAACTGTCATTTTGATCTGATGATAACCAGAATACGCATCCAGAAAACTCAGACGCTCACAACCTGCCGTAGCGTCAATGATTTGATCAATACGCGGGAGGGCAAAAGGATCTGCTGGGCAAGCCTTGTTGAGATCTGTATAGTCCACACACATACGCCAAGTGTTGTTCTTCTTAAGTACTAGCACCGGATTAGCCAACCACTCAGGATGAAACACTTCGATGATAAACCCAGCCGCCAAGAGCCTGGCTACCTCCTCACCAATAGCTTTGCATCTTTCTTCATTGAACTGGCGAAGAAACTGCTTGACCGGTTTAAACTTGGGATCAACATTAAGTGTGTGCTCAGTGAGTTCCCTCGGTACACCTGGCATGTCAGAAGGTTTCCATGCAAAGATGTCTCGGTTCTCACGGATGAACTCGATGAGCGGGCTTTCCTATTTTGGATCCAAGTTAGTGCTGATGCTAAACTGCTTGGATGAATCGCCAGGAACGAAATCAACAAGCTTAGTCTCATCAGCTGATTTAAGCTTCAAGGCCGGTTCATGCTCTGTAGTTGGATTTTTCAAAGAAGTCATATCCGCCGGATCAACATTGTCCTTGTAGAACTTCAACTCTTCTGTTGCACAAACCGACTCAGCATATGCCGCACCACCTTCTTCATATTCCAAAGCGATCTTGCGGCTCCCGTGCACTGTGATAGTCCCCTTATGACCTGGCATCTTGAGCTGCAGATAGACATAACAGGGCCTTGCCATGAACTTAGCATAAGCCGACCGTCCAAACATGGCATGATATGGGCTCTTAATTTTCACCACCTCAAAGGTCAACGTCTCTGATCTTGAATCATGCTCATCACCAAACGCAACCTCCAGAGCTATCTTACCAACTGGATATGCCGATTTACCAGGCACCACACCATGGAAGACCGTGTTCGACGGTTTAAGATTTTTATCTGTTAACCCCATGCGACGGAAAGTTTCATAGTACAGGATATTGATACTACTCCCTCCATCCATGAGTACTTTGGTGAACTTATAACCTCCCACCTGAGGTGCCACCACCAATGCCAAATGGCCCGGATTATCAGCCTGGGGTGGATGATCCTCTCGACTCCACACAATAGGCTGTTCAGACCAGCATAGATAACGGGGCACCGCCGGTTCAACGGAATTCACTGCCCTTTTATGAAGCTTCTGATCACGCTTGTCCAGGCTAGAGGTGAAGACATGATACTGCCCGCTATTCAACTGCTTCAGGTTGCTCTGGTAACCCGACTGCTGCTGCTGCTGCTGCTGATTTCCCTGATGATTATAACCACCTTGGTTGCCCTGATTGCCTTGATTGCCATGCCCACTCTGATTACCGTGAAAACCTGAACCGGAACTGCCTCCACCGTAACCCTAGCCATGAGATCCGGGGCCTGAACCGCCGCCCGGTCCATGATCATACCGAAAAAATTGGAATTTTTAAACTCCTGCATGATATAACAATCCTTCCAGAGGTGCGTGGCTGGCTTCTCCTGTGACCCGTGCTTTAGGCAAGGCTGGTTTAACAGATAAGACAGGCGCTCCGGATTAGGGCTTGGTCCTCCACTACGCCGGGGCGGTTTACCTTTACGCCGCTGGCCCTTGTCCTGCGCGTTTGTGTTAGCCACAAAGTCTAAACTGTTATCTGCTTTACGCTTACCGCTGTTTCCATGACCCACCGGGTTATGCTGCTGCCCCTTGGTGTTACTGCTCATCTTTCCCCTCCCTGTCTTATCATCGTCAGACTCGGGATCCTTGGTACTATCAGAGTCGGCATACTTCACCAGAGCGGCCATGAGAGTCCCCATGTCATTGCAGTGACGTTTGAGCCGTCCCAACTTCAACTTCGGAGGTGAAAACCGGCAATTGCCTTCCAATGTCAAAATTGCTGTGTCAGCATTGATACGGTCCGATGAATGCAAAATCTCCGAAACCCGGCGTACCCAATGGGTTGTCGATTCTCCTTCCTCCTGGACACAGGCAACAAAGTCCACAATTGACATGGGCTGCTTGCATGTATCCTTGAAATTCTGGATGAACCGGGCCCTCAGCTCGGCCCATGACCCAATGGAGTTAGCTGGCAAGTTTTTCAACCAAGTGCGAACCGTTCCTTCCAAAATCATGGTAAAGTATTTAGCGCACGCCGCATCGTCCACATCCAGCATCTCCATTGCCATCTCATAGCTTTCAACCCATGACTCGGGGGATAAATCGGCGGTGTAATTTGGCACTTTACGTGGGCCTTTGAAATCCTTGGGCAGGCGCACTTTGCGCAGCGCTGGGACGAGACACGGCACTCCCGAAGAGCTGGAAGTAACCCCTGGTTCCACCGACATGGTTGGACGAACCGGAGTAAGTTGGCGGGCCTCATGTTGTGCTGCTAACTCGGCCTCTCGACGAGCTCTAGCGTGATTCACCACATCCTGAGCATCACCACCACCACCCGCCGAGTTATGGCCACGGGGCGGATCACGGTTTCGCACACTACTTGACACGGCCGGTTCATCAATACGCCTTCTGTAGCTCTGGCTTGGGCGGGGAGTAGAATGGATCCTTTCGCGACTATAGGAATAAGCCTGCTGCTGAGTTAAAGCTGTCTGAAGGAGCTCCCTAGCCCGTCGCGTCTCAACCGCTACTGGGGACTCGCCTTCGATCGGGAGGGCCGCCAGTCATGAAGCGGCCGCGACAATGTTATCCATCGGGTTAGAGTAGTGGCCCGGCGGTGTTGGGACGTGCTGCGATGGGACGAGGTGGATCTGTCGGACGTGGCTGAACCGGCGCTCCCGTTTTAGGTGCCTCTGTCCGGTTTACTACTGGCGGATTACTGGTCCCTGCTCGTGGGGTATTGAAGAGGTTCCTGGCGTCATAAACCGGCGGCAAGTGAGACCGGTACCTTCTTCTCATAATGTCGTTTGACGCACTCTGATCCAACATAAGCCGATAGGCCTGTGCATCTAACGCGACCCGTTCTGCAGTCATCCTGGCATCCTCTGCTGCCAAATCAGCCTTAGCCTGCGTGATCTGATCCTTCACCTTTGCAATCTCCGCAGTATGCTCATTCGGATTCACCGGATTAACCTCCGCCATCAGTGTTGCCAAAGCATCGAACAAATCAGATAAAACCTGAGCCGGCAGTCGCACAGGGCCTCCTACCCCGGCCGCTTTCGCCGCTGCTGATCCAGAAATCACCGCCGCTGCGGTCGAAGAGTGGAGCGCTGGCTGTGTACCGGCCATGAAGATCACAACCCGATTTGGCGGATCAAAGGGGTCCGGAATACTGTCGCCATCGGAACAGCCCCCAATCCGGCCATCTTGCAACTGATATAACGACTCGGTCTCTCCGGTCGATGACTCGTCGCCGGAATAAACGATGGTTTCACCCCCAGATTTTGATTTGTCCTCAGATTCCCCTCCGTGGATGACTCCCACGAAGGCACGCTTCATGATAGGCTTAACCCGGGCAGATCTCGCACGCTGAGCCGTTTCGACGAGGTCGGTGCAGATGTCCGGCTCAGGGCCCGGTTTGCCGATCTTGCCAATGAAAATGTGTATGCCGCCGAAGAGGACCCGATACCCGTACTCGATTGAGCCGGCCTCGGGGCCCCAGCCTGCGTCGTCGATGTAGAGCTTGCCACGACGACTCTTGGTCATCCATCCCACAGCATAGCCCTTGGGTCCTTCGAAGCTGCCCTCTAAGAACTCGAAACCATCGTGCGATAGCCCCACGGTGGGCGCCAACTGTCGTGGTTTTATCACGGCAGATGTCCTAAGGAAAGGACTTAGTCGTGGAGCCATCGCTACGGGTTAGCTTAAAGGGGTTAAAGCGGACAAGGGACGCAGAGAGTTTATACTGGTTCGGCCCCTTGCGGTGAAGGTAAAAGCCTAATCCAGTTGTTGTGGAATTGCTAGGGTTTCGATGACCAGGGAGCGAATACGCTTTGCCTGAGTCTTGAGTTGTTGTCTGTCGTCCTTAAACCGCCGCCGGGTCGTCCCCTTATCTACATGGGTTGAGTCCGTCGGTTTACAGAATCCTGAGGCCGGCTCATAAACGTGTCCGGCTCGGTCTCTGCTCTTTCTATCTTACAACACAAGTTTACATATCAATACCGGTTTATGTCTACAGGCCTTAAACCGGCTTTGGGCCCTGGGCCTTCATAAAGCGTCACCGTCTCTGTCTTCATGGGTTTCAGATACAGTGAACTGCTACGGGGTTAACCCGGCCTCTCCTGGCCGGTTTACGCCCAATAGCAATATTCCCAACACATGGCATTAAACTTTTGGATCCAAATCAGTCCCTTACGAAGTAGCACATAAACTAGGGTTTAAGCTTCTGTCACTCTCGCAACCCATCATCTAATAACTACTCCACAATGCATTCCCTTAGGCCCAAATATGGCGAAGTACCATGTAGTCGACGTTCACATGACACCACTAAGGGAATCACAACATACATACCATCAAAATATCAAACACATATCAAGTTCACATGATTACTTGCAACAAGATTTCTCCCATGACCTCAAGAACAGAAGTAACTACTCACAAATGATAATCATGCTCAAGATCAGAGGGATAATAATTAGCATAATGGATCTGAACATGTAATGTTCCACCAAATAAACCATATATAGTAATCAATTACAAGATGTAATAAACACTACTAGTCACCCACAAGCACCAATCTAAGGTTCCGGTACAAAATTGAACACAAGAGATGAACTAGGGTTTTAGAGGAGATGGTGCTGTTGAAGATGTTGACAGAGATTGCTCTCCCAATATGGGAGAGTTGTTGGTGATGATGACGACGATGATTTCCCCCTCTGGGAGGGAAGTTACCCCGATGAAATTGCTCCGCCAGAGGGCAAAAGTGCTCCTGCCCATGTTCCGCCTCGAGATGGCGGCGCTTCATCCCGAAATACCTCTCCTTATTTCTTCTAGGTCAAAATGACTTATATTCCAGAAGATGGACACCGGAGGTGGGCCGAGGAGGGCACAACCCACCAAGGCGTGCCTGGGCTCCTGGCGCGCCCAGGTGGGTTGTGCCCACCTAGTGGGCCCCCCCTGCGGTAGTTATTTGCTCCAGTAATTCTTATATATTCCATAAAAACTCTCCGTGAAGTTTCATCTTATTTGGAGTTTTGAAGAATAGATAGCTTTGACGTAGCTTTTTCAGGTCCAGAGTTCCAGCTGTCGGTATTCTCCCTCCTTGTGTGAACCTTTCATATTATGAGGGAAAAGGCATTAGAATTGCTCCAAAAGGCATTATTATGTATAAAAGCAATATAAATAACGGTAGGAAAACATGATGGAAATTGGACGTATTAGCAATAACCCTTTCTTTGACTGATCCATTTTGAACTTCTTAAAAACTTGTCAAGGTATGTGCTTTGTGAAAGTCCTATTAAGCGTCTTGATCTATCTTTATAGATTTTGATGCCCAATATGTAAGTAGCTTCACCGAGGTCTTTCATTGAGAAAAAAATCTTATTCAAGTATCCTTTTATGTTATCCAGAAATTCTATATCATTTCCAATCAGCAATATGTCATCCACATATAATATCAGAAATGCTACAGAGCTCCCTCTCACTTTCTTGTAAATACAGGCTTCACCGTAAGTCTGTATAAAGCCATATGCTTTGATCATCTCATCAAAGCGTATATTCCAACTCCGAGATGCTTGCACCAGTACATAGATGGATCACTGGAGCTTGCACGCTTTGCTAGCACCTTTAGGATCGAGAAAACCTTCTGGTTGTATCATATACAACTCTTTTTTAAGAAATCCGTCAAGGAATGCATTTTTGACGTCCATTTGCAAGATTTCATAACCATAAAATGCGACAATTGCTAACATGATTCGGACAGACTTAAGCATCGCTACGGGTGAGAAAGTCTCATCGTAGTCAACCCCTTGAACTTGTCGAAAACCTTTCATGACAAGTCGAGCTTGGTAGACAGTCATATTGCCATTAGGGTATGTCTTCCTCTTGAAGATCCTTTTATTTTCAATGGCCTGCCGATCATCGAGCAAGTCCACCAAAGTCCACACTTTGTTCTCATACATGGATCCTATCTCAGATTTCATGGCCTCAAGCCATTTCTCGGAATCCAGGCTCATCATAGCTTCTTCATAGTTCGTAGGTTTGCCGTTGCTAACAACATGACTTCTAGGACAGGATTACCATACCACTCTGGTGCGGGACATGTTCTGGTCGATCTACGAGGTTCAGTAGTAACTTGATCTGAAGTTTCATGATCATCATCATTAGCTTCCTCTCTAGTTGGTGTAGGCATCACAGGAACTATTTTCTTTGATGTGCTAATTTCCAATTCAAGAGAAGGTACAACTACCTCATCTAGTTCTATTTCCTCCCACTCACTTCTTTCAACAGAAGCTCCTTCTCTAGAAATAACCCATTCTTAGCAACAAAGATTTTGCCTTTGGATCTGTGGTAGAAGATGTACCTAGTAGTTTCTTTAGGGTATCCTATGAAGACATACTTCTCCGATTTGGGTTCGAGCTTATCAGGCTGAAGCCTTTTGACATAAGCGTCGCATCCCCAAACTTTAAGAAACAACAACTGAGGTTTCTTGCCAAACTACAGTTCATATGGTGTCGCCTCAACGGATTTAGATGGTGCCCTATTTAACGTGAATGCGGTTGTCTCTAATGCATAACCCCAAAAGGATAAAGGCAAATCGGTAAGAGACATCATAGAACGCATCATATCTAATAAAGTATGGTTACGACATTCGGACACACCATTACGTTGTGGTGTTCCAGGTGGTGTGAGTTGTGAAACAATTCCACATTGTTTTAAATGAAGGCCAAACTCGTAACTCAAATATTCGCCTGCGCGATCAGATCGTAGAAACTTTATTTTCTTGTTACGATGATTCTCCACTTCACTCTGAAACTCTTTAAACTTTTCAAATGTTTTAGACTTGTGTTTCATCAAGTAGATATACCCATACCTACTCAAATCATCTGTAAATGTCACAAAATAACGATACCCGCCGCGTGCCTCAACACTCATTGGACCGCATACATCGGTATGTATTATTTCCAATAAGTCATCAGCTTGCTCCATTGTTCCAGGGAATGGAGTTTTATTCATCTTACCCATGAGGCATGGTTCGCGAGTATCAAATGATTCATAATCAAGTGATTCCAAAAGTCCATCCGCATGGAGTTGCTTCATGCACTTTACACCAATATGACCTAAACGGCGGTGCCACAAGTATGTTGCACTATCATTATCAACTTTGCATCTTTGGGCATCAATATTATGAATATGTGGATCACTACGATCGAGATTCAACAAGAATAGACCATTCATCAAAGGTGCATGACCATAAAAGATATTACTCATATAAATAGAACAAACATTATTCTCTGATTTAAATGAATAACCGTCTTGCAATAAACAAGATCCAGATATAATGTTCATGCTCAAGTCTAGCACCAAATAACAATTATTGAGGTCTAAACTAATCCCGAAGGTAGATGTAGAAGTAGGGTGCCGATGTTGATCACATCGACCTTACGCCAGGGGCCCGGAAGGGATCATCCGACTTCAAACCTTCCTGATTCTTCTTTGGAGGACATGGCTGTCCATGCTACTGGTGCTTCCTGGCAGACAGTGGAGCCTTTGCTTGAGGAAGACTGGTCTTGTCGGCAGCAGGATATTCTGGATGCCTATTGCTACTTCTTGAGCTTGTGTTGGTTTTTTCCTTGAGGAGGAAAGGGTGATGCAACAAAGTATAGATAAGTATTTCCCTCAGTTAAGAACCAAGGTATCAATCTAGTAGGAGGAACACACAAGTCTCCAATGATAGCACCTACACAAATAAACAAATATTTGCACCCAGCGCGACAAAGGGGTTGTCAATCCCTTCACGGTTACTTGCAAGGATGAGATATGATAGATATAGGTATAAAAGATAAATAAAAGTGCAAAATGAAGTAAAGGTAAATAAGTTGCAGAATGGTATTTTTGGTTTTTTGGTTTTATAGATCTGAAAATAATAGACCCGGGGGCCATAGTTTTCACTGGAGGCTTCTCTCTTGAAAGAACGCATACGGTGGGTAAACAAATTACTGTTGAGAAATTGATAGAACAGCAAATAATTATGACGATATCTAAGGCAATGATCATGAATATAGGCATCACGTCCATGACAAGTAGACCGACTCCTGCCTGCATCTACTACTATTACTCCACACATCGATCGCTATCCAACATGCATAGAGTGTATTAAGTTAACAAGAACGGAGTAACGCCTTAAGCAAGATGACATGATGTAAAGGGATAGGTCCAATCAATATCAATAAACCCCACCTTTTTATCCTTAATGGAAACAATACAAATACCTTTCATGTCCCTTTCTTTCACTGGGATTGAGCACCGCTAGATTGAACCCATTACGAAGCACCTCTCCCATTGCAAGAAAAAACAATCTAGTTGGCCAAACCAAATCAATAGATTGGAGAGTAATACAAAGCTATCTTAAACATGCATAAAAGAGTTCAGAGAAGACTCGAATAATATTCATAGATAATCTAATCATAAACCAACAATTCATTGGATCTCAACAAATGCACCGCAAAACAAGATTACATCGAATAGATCTCCAAGAACATCAAGGAGAACATTGTATTGAAGATCAAAGAGAGAGAGAGAAGAAGCAATCTAGCTACTAGCTATGGACCCATAGATCTATGGTAAACTACTCACACATCATCGTAATGGCATCATGGTTGGTGTAGAGGCCCTCCGTGATCGAATCCCCCTTCGGCGGAGTACCGGCAAGGGCCTCCATGTGGGATCTCACGAGGACAGAGACTTGCGTCGGCGGTAAAGTATTTTTGGTTAAAGGAGCATCAGGGGGCCCACAAGCCTGTGGGCGCCCCCCTAGGGCGTGCCTGTAAGTGCATCAAGTGGCCCCTTAGTGGTTTTGGAATATTGACGACAAATAGGTTGAGGAAGTAATGATTTTGTGAGTATACATAGGTGACAGAGTCATAGAAGATTTGGTTTAACACATGGAAGATAACCCCTAAAAATGTATTTCTTCAAGTGAAGAAATTGGTCATGAAATTGGTACGACCTTTGAATAAATAGATGTGGAGACTTTGAAGCTTGAAGGCTTTGTTTTCATAGTTTCTTTTCTTCCTCTTTGAGTCATAGGAAAATCGTACTGTTAAAGGGGGTCTAGGTAAATCATAGTTCACATTTCCAAAGTGATGCTCAAACCTATTCAAACCTATACACAAAAGCCGTTTCGAGTGAAGGCTTTGGAAATCTCCAGTGTAGCTGATGCAATTGCTAGAGACAGTGATGGAGTTCATCTAGTCGCTGACGAATTTGGTCATGCTGAGGAGTTAGGAGTTCGCCAGTGCGTTCTGCCTAAAAGTGAGGAAATTGAGTGCCCCGACGAATTTGAAAGTTTAAATTATTACCATTGTTGCACCACGTGCCAGCTTTCGAGTAGATCCTTATCCTGACAACAATCAAATCAGAGAAGGGCATTTATGAAAATTCATGTTGGGTTGTCCCTGACTATAAATAGCCACACCCCACAACCACTTGTTGGTTGACTGCTCTGAGAGAACTTGGCACTTGTCATAAGAGAGCAACCCATCCTCCGCGATTTTGAGAGAATCCTAAGTGAGGAAAAATCCAGAGCCAAAGTGATTGAGCATCACTAAAGAGATTGATCTGTGTGATTCGATGCCTGTTACCTTTGAAGAGTATCATTCTTCTAGACGGTTAGGCATCAAGTTCTGAGTACACCAAGAGTAATTGTGTTGTGCCGGTGAAAAAGTTTGTGAAGGTTTTGGAAGTCTACCTTGAAGACTTACCACGAGTGATTGGGCGAGGACTAAGTGACCTTAGCTCAAGAGGAATACGGTGAGGATTGTGTGTCCTCTGAGTTGTGACTCAGCCGCCTCAACCAGACGTACAGTTGATGTAGCAACTGGAACTGGTCTACCAAATTCCGTTGTCTTCACCGAGCCAACCTAGTTTCAAATTCCTCAACCCTAGTTTCAAATGCATCAAAATCTTCAGTGCCTCCTCCTTCATCAAGTTCCTCAATGGCAGCAGTCAGAGCTTCAACACCGGTCTCGCTCGCATCTTGCCAGCGCACATAGGGCATTCATACAGCCACCATCTCTACATCAAGTGCCTCAGCTTCCAGGCCACCAACTTCTTCAACACCGAAGCTAAAGCAAAAGGAAACTGCTGGTCGTGGTGCTACTTCTTGAGCTTGCGTTGGTTTTCCCCTTGAAGAGGAAAGGTTGATGCAGCAAAGTAGAGATAAGTATTTCCCTCAGTAAGAGAACCAAGGTGTCAATCCAGTAGGAGACAACGCACAAATCACCAATACCTGCCCAAACAATCAAACACTTGCACCCAACGCGATAAAGGGGTTGTCAATCCCTTCACGGTCACTTGCAAAATTGAGATCTGGTAGAGATAAATAAATAAAACTAAACAAAAGATAAAATATTTTTGGGTTTTTTTGGTTTATAGATCGGAAAGTAAGAGATTGCAAAATAGTAGATTAGAAACTTATATGATGGAAAATACAACCGGGGGCCATTGGTTTCACTAGAGGCTTCTCTCAAGATAGCAAATAATACGGTGGGTGAACAAACTACTGTCGAGCAATTGATAGAAAAGCGCAAAGTTATGACGATATCTAAGGCAATGATTATGAAATATAGGCATCACGTCTGTGTCAAGTAAAACGACTCCTGACTACATCTATTACTATTACTCCACACATCGACTGACTCCCGAATGAAGAACAGAGTAACGCTTTAAGTAAGATGACATGATGTGGAGGAATAAACTCAAGCAATATGATGTAAACCCCATCTTTTTATCCTTGATGTCAACAATACAATACATGCCTCGCTGCCCCTACTGTCACTGGGGGAGGACACCGCAAGATTGAACCCAAAGCTAAGCACTTCTCCCATTGCAAGAAAAACCAATCTAGTTAGCCAAACCAAACCGATAGTTCGAAGAAAATTACAAAGATATCAAATCATGCATAAAGAGTTCAGAGAAGATTCAAATAATATTCATAGATAAGCTAATCATAAATCCACAATTCATCGGATCTCGACAAACACACTGCAAAAGAAGATTACATCGGATAGATCTCCAAGAACATCGAGGAGAACATGGTATTGAGAATCAAAGAGAGAGAAGAAGCCATCTAGCTACTAGCTATAGACCCGTAGGTATGAGGTAAACTACTCATGCTTCATCGGAGGGTCAATAGAGTTGATGTAGATGCCCTCAGTGATCGAATCCTCCTTCGGCAGGATGCCGGAAAAGGCCCCAAGATGGGATCTCATGAAAACAGAAGGTTGCGGCGGTGGAAAAGTGTTTTCGTGGATGCTTCTGGTGGTTTGGGAATATATGTGAATATATAGGATGCAGAACTAGGTCAGGGGGTCGCGAGGGGCCCACAAGGCAGGGGCGCGCCCTCCCCCCTTGTCTCCGCCTCGTGGCTCTTCTGACTTGAACTCCAAGTCTCCGGGGTGTCTTCTGGTCCAAGAAAAATCATCGCGAAGGTTTTATTCCGTTTGGACTCCGTTTGGTATTCCTTTTCTGCGAAGCTCAAAAACAAGGAAAAAATAGAAACTGGCACTGGGCTTTAGGTTAATAAGTTAGTCCCAAAAATAATATCAAATAGCATATTAATGCATATAAAACATCCAAAACATATAATATAATAGCAAGGAATAATAAAAAATTATAGATATGTTGGATACGTATCAAGCATCCCCAAGCTTAATTCCTGCTCGTCCTTGAGTAGGTAGATGATAAAAACAGATTTTTTTGATGTGGAATGCTACCTAACATATTTATCCATGTAATTTTCTTTATTGTGGCATGAATGTTCAGATCCATAAGATTCAAAACAAAAGTTTAATATTTACATAAAAATAATAATACTTCAAGCATACTAACATGGCAATTTTGTCTTCTCAAAATAACATGGCCAAAGAAAGTTTATCCCTACAAAATCATATAGTCTGGCTATGCTCCATCTTCATCACACAAAATATTCAAATCATGCACAACCCCGATGACAAGCCAAACAATTGTGTGATGGCACACACTCATGGAACACACTATGTTTGTCTTGTCATCAGGGTTGTGCATGATTTGAATATTTTGTGTGATGAAGATGGAGCATAGCCAGACTATATGATTTTGTAGGGATAGCACTATAGGTGGAATAGAATATGGTGGTTGTAGAGAAGACAAAAAGAAGAGATAGTCTTACATCAACTAGGCGTATCAACGGGCTATGGAGATGCCCATCAATAGATATCAATGTGAGTGAGTAGGGATTGCCATGCAACGGATGCACTAGAGCTATAAGTTTATGAAAGATCAAAAGAAAAATAAGTGGGTGTGCATCCAACTTGCTTGCTCATGAAGACATCGGGCAATTTGAGGAAGCCCATCGTTGGAATATACAAGTCAAGTTCTATAATGAAATATTCCCACTAGCATATGAAAGTGACAACATAGGAGACTCTATATCATGAAGATCATGGTGCTACTTTGAAGCACAAGTGTGGAAAAAGGATAGTAACATTGCCCCTTCTCTCTTTTTCTCTTTTTTTTTGTTTGGCTTCTTTGGCCTTCCTTTTATTTTTTTCCTCACATGGGACAATGCTCTAATAATGAAGATCATCACACTCTTATTTACTTACAACTGAAAAATTACAACTCGAAACTTAGAACAAAATATGACTCTATATGAATGCCTCCGGCAGTGTATCGGGATGTGCAATGACTCAATAGTGACATGTATGAAAGAATTATGAAAGGTGGCTTTGCCACAAATATGATGTCAACTACATGATCCTGCAAAGCAATATGACAATGATGGAACGTGTCATAATAAAACAGAATGGTGGAATGTTGCATGGCAATATATCTCGGAATGGCTATGGAAATGCCATAATAGGTAGGTATGGTGGTTGTTTTGAGGAAGGTATATGGTGGGTGTATGGCACCGGCGAAAGTTGCGCGACACTAGAGAGGCTAGCAATGGTGGAAGGGTGAGAGTGCGTATAATCCATGGACTCAACATTAGTCATAAAGAACTCACATACTTATTGCAAAAATCTATTAGTCATTGAAACAAACTACTACGTGCATGCTCCTAGGGCGATAGATTGGTAGGAAAAGACCATCTCTCGTCCCTGACCGCCACTCATAAGGAAGACAATCAAAAAATACCTCATGCTCCAACTTCGTTACATAACGGTTCACCATACGTGCATGCTACAGGAATCACAAACCTTAACACAAGTATTTCTCCAATTCACAATTACTCACTAGCATGACCCTAATATCACCATCTCTATATCTCAAAACAATCATAAGGAATTAAACTTCTCATAGTATTCAATGCACTTTATGTGAAAGTTTCTATTATATCCTTCTTGGATGTCTATCATATTAGGACTAAATCATAACCAAAGCAAATTACCATGCTGTTTAGAGACTGTCAAAATAATATAAGTGAAGCATGAGAGTTCAATTTCTGCAAAATAAAGCCACCGTCGTGCTCTAAAAAGATATAAGTGAAGCACTAGAGCAAGATTGCCTAGCTCAAAAGATATAAGTGAAGCACATAGAGTATTCTAATAAATCACGATTCATGCGTGTCCCTCTCAAAAGGTGTGTACAGCAAGGATGATTGTGGCAAACTAAAAAGCAAAGACTCATATCACACAAGACACTTCAAGCAAAACACATATCATGTGGTGAATAAAAATATAGCCTCAAGTAAAGTTACCAATAGACGAAGACGAAAGAGGGGATGCCTTCCGGGGCATCCCCAAGCTTAGGCTCTTGGTTGTCCTTGAATATTACCTTGGGGTGCCTTGGGCATCCCCAAGCTTAGGCTCTTGCCACTCCTTATTCCATAGTCCATCAAATCCTTACCCCAAAACTTGAAAACTTCACAATAAAAAACTCAACAGAAAACCTCATAAGCTCCGTTAGTATAAGAAAATAAATCACCACTTTTGGTACTGTTGTGAACTCATTCTTTATTTATATTGGTGTAATATCTACTGTATTCGAACTTTTCCATGTTTCATACCCACCGATACTACCCATAGATTCATCAAAAACAGAAAGTCTGTAGTAATCTGCATACTTAGAATACTTATGTAACTCCAAAAATTCTGAAAAATAAGCAGAGGCAATTCGTATATAAATCTTGTGTAAAAAATTAAGAATTTTATCATGCTTCTGTGATTTTTTAAAATTCTGGGACTGGGCCCAAAAGTTTCTATTTTTCAGCAAGCTCAAATCAACTATCACGGTAAGCCGTCCCAAAGGTCTTACTTGGCACAAACACTTACTAAACACAAAAACACATCTAACTAGAGGCTAGATGAATTATTTATTGAAAAACAGAACCAAAAAGCAAAGTACAAAAACAAAAATTGGGTTGCCTCCCAACAAGCGCTATTGTTTAACGCCCTTAGCTAGAAATAAAAACATAAATAGATCTAGGTATTGTCATCTTTGGTATGCAATCCATAAGTATCTCTCATAATAGATTCATATGGTAACTTAATTTTCTTTCTAGGAAAGTGTTCCATGTCCTTCCTTAACGGAAATTGAAATCTAATGTTTCCTTCTTTCATATCAATAATTGCACCAATCGTTCTAAGGAAGGGTCTACCAAGAATAATAGGACATGTAGGATTCCAATCTATATCAAGAACAATGAAATCTATGGGCACATAATTCCCATTTGCAACAATAAGAACATCATTAATCCTTCCCAAAGGTTTCTTAATGGTGGAATCCGCAAGATGCAAATTTAAAGAACAATCATCAAATTCACGGAAACCTAACACATCACATAAAGTTTTTGGAATCATGGAAACGCTAGCACCCAAATCACACAAAGCATGGCACTAATAATCTTTAATCTTAATCTTAATAGTAGGTTCCCACTCATCATAAAGTTTTCAATGGATAGAAACTTCCAATTTAAGCTTTTCTTCAAAATATTGCATCATAGCATCAACGATATGTTTAGTAAAAGCTTTGTTTTGATTATAATCATGAGGAGAATTCAACATGGATTGCAACAAGGAAATACAATCTATTAAATAACAATTATCATAACTAAATTCCTTCAAATCCAAAAGAGTGGGTTCATCACTACAAGTTTTGACCTCTCCATTCTCACTTTTATCAATTTTTGCATCAAGATCTAAAAACTCCGAATCATTTGGATGCCTTTTAACTAAAGTTGACTCATCTCCAATCCCATGTTTATCAAGATTTATATTGGAAAACAAAGATTCAATAGGAGTCACATCAATCACTTTAAAATCTTCATCATTATTTTCACAAAAACTAGAAGAACACTGTTTTACAAACCAATCTTGTTTAGCAAGCATCTTAGCGGTTCTTTCTTTGCACTCATCAATGGAGATTCTCATAGCCTTTAGAGATTCATTGATATCATGCTTGGGTGGAATAGATCTAATTTTCAAAGAATCAACATCAAGAGAAATTCTATCCACGTTCCTAGCCAAATCATCAATCTTAAGCAATTTTTCTTCAACCAAAGCATTGAACTTCTTTTGCAAACCCATAAATTCTTCAACACTATTCTCAAAATCAGAGGGCATCTTATTATAATTTCCATAAGAATTGTTGTAGGAATTACCATAACTGGAACTACTAGGAAAAGACCTACGATTAAAATTACCTCTATACGCGTTATTACCAAAATTGTTCCTACCAACAAAATTCACATCCATAGATTCATTATTATTTTCAACCAAAGTAGACAAAGGCATATCATTAGGATCAATAGAAGCACTCCTACTAGCAAATAATTTCATAAGCTCATCGATCTTTCCACTCAAAACATTAATCTCTTCAATCGCATGCACTGTTTTACTAGTGGAAGATCTTTCGATATGCCATTTAGAATAATTAACCATAATATTACATAGGAGTTTAGTAGCTTGTCCTAAAGTTATTTCCGTAAAAGTACCTCCCGCGGCCGAATCTAAAAGATTTCAAGAAGCAAAATTCAATCCGGCATAAAAAAATTGTATAATCATCCACAAATTCAAACCATCAGTAGGGCAATTTCGTATCATCAATTTCATCCTCTCCCAAGATTGTGCAACATGTTCATGATCAAGTTGCTTAAAATTCATACTATCATTCCTTAGGGAGATGATCTTAGCGGGAGGAAAATATTTGGAAATAAAAGAACCTTTACACTTATTCCATGAATCAATACTATTTTTAGGCAAAGATGAAAACCACGTTTTCGCACGATCTCGAAGTGAGAACGGAAATAGCTTCAATTTAGCAATATCATTATCCACATATTTTTTTCTTTTGCATATCATAGAACTCAACGAAATTATTCAGATGGGATGCGACATCTTCATTAGGAAGGCCGAAAAATTGATCTTTCATAACAAGATTCAGCAAAGCGGCATTAATTTCATAAGATTCTGCACTAGTGGCGGGAGCAATCGAAGTACTAATAAAATCATGGTTATTAGTATTGGAAAAGTCACACAATTTGGTATTCTCTTGAGCCATCGTGACAAAGCAGGCAATCTAACACATGAGCAAACAAAAAGCAACGAAGAAGACGATCGGAAGAGGGGCGAAGAAAAAGGAAAATCTTTCCCAAATCATTTTAGAAGTGGGGAGAGGAAAACGAGAGGTGAATGGCAAATAATGTAATGCAAGAGATGAGAGTTTTATGATGGGTACTTGGTACGTCTTGACTTGGCGTAGATCTCCCCGGCAACGGCGCTAGAAATTCTTCCTATTACTTCTTGAGCTTGTGTTGGTTTTCCCCTTGAAGAGGAAAGGGTGACGCAACAAAGTAGAGATAAGTATTTCCCTCAGTTAGAGAACCAAGGTATCAATCTAGTATGAGACAGGGCACAAATCACCAATACCTGCACAAACAATCAAACACTTGCACCCAACTCGATAAAGGGGTTGTCAATCCCTTCACGATCACTTGCAAAAGTGAGATCTGATAGAGATAGATAAATAAAACTAAACACAAGATAAAATATTTTTGGGTTTTTTGGTTTATAGATCGGAAAGTAAAAGATTGCAAAATAGTAGATCGGAAACTTATATGATAGAAAATAGACCCGGGGGTCATAGATTTCACTAGAGGCTAGCTTCTCTCAAGATAGCAAATAATACGATGGGTGAAAATTACTGTCGATCAATTGATAGAAAAGCGCTAAGTTATGACAATATCTAAGGTAATGCTTATGAAATATAGGCATCACATCCATGTCAAGTAGATCGACTACTGCCTGCATCTACTACTATTACACCACACGTTGACCGACTCCTGCCTGCATCTAGAGTATTAAGTTCATGAAGAACAGAGTAACGCTTTAAGTAAGATGACATGATGTAGAGGAATAAACTCAAGCAATGTGATGTAAACCCCATCTTTTTGTCCTCGATGGCAACAATACAATACGTGCCTCGCTGCCCCTACTGTCACTGGCAGAGGACACCGCAAGATTGAACCCAAAGCTAAGCACTTCTCCCATTGCAAGAAAAACCAATCTAGTTGGCCAAACCAAGCCGATAGTTCGAGGAGAATTACAAAGATATCAAATCATGCATAAAAGAATTCAGAGAAGATTCAAACAATCTTCATAGATAAGCTGATCATAAATCCACGATTCATCGGATCTCGTCAAACACACCGCAAAATAAGATTACATCGGATAGATCTCCAAGAACATCGAGGAGAACATGGTATTGAGAATCAAAGAGAGAGAAGAAGCCATCTAGCTATTAGCTATGGACCCGTAGATCTGAGGTAAACTACTCACGCTTCATCAAAAGAAGCCATCAGAAGGACAACACCAACGACTGTCAAGAGCTCAAGGCCATTCGAGATGGACGCTTCGGTCGACGCCCCGAGCACAACGACCAGGGCTACGGCGGAGGAGGAGGACGAAGTGGAGGATGCTGGGACGACCGCGACCCACGTCAGGAGTGGCGCGACCGACCTCGTGAGGACCACTGGCAAGAGTAGCCTTGTGAGGCTGCTTGAAGGGACCAGCCTCGTGAGGACCGACCTCAGGGCAACGCCGGTCTCCCTCCGCTGCCGCCATCGCCAAGGAGGAACGACGATCATCATCAGGACGAGGGGGCTGGGGGCTTCCAGGAGCCACGTGCCATCGCCTGCATCTTGGGTGGCGCTCAAGCCCCAGCCTCTCAGCGTATCTTCAAGTAGTTTGCCCGTGAGGTGAACGCGGCCCCCCCAGGCTCGAGGCCACGCGCCCGCTCAGGTGGTCCAAGTGCGCCATCACCTTCAGCTCGTCAGACCAACTCAAGTGCGCGGCAACTGCCGGCGCTCTCCCGATGCTCTGCTCACCCATCATCAGCAACGTTCAAGTCACCAAGACCCTCATCAACGGCGGCGCAGGGCTCAATGTCCTGTCCGTCGAGACGTTCGATAGCCTCCAAGTGCCATACAATCAGCTACAGCCTACCAAGCCCTTCTCAGGAGTGACCGACGGCTCTACCACCCCGATAGGGCAGGTCCGCCTCCCTGTCACCTTCGGCCAGCGTAACAACTACCGCACCGAGCTCATCGACTTCGACGTCGCCCACATCCGTCTGCCATACAACGCCATCCTCAGGTATCCAGCATTGGCCAAGTTCATGGCAGTGACCACCATGGCTACAACGTCCTCAAGATGCCAGGAAGCGGCGACGTCATCACGGTCCCCTGCGAAGAAAGAGATGTGGTGTGCTCCCTTGAGCGCGCTTTCCAAGCCGCAGCGGTAGAAGACCCCGACAACGAAGGCACCCTGTACCCTCCTGAGGCCATCCCCAAGAAGAAGAAGCAGTTACTTCACCCATGGCCTCAGGAGAGCGGCGTTTAAAGCGGCACCACCTCAGGATCCGCGCCCGCAGCTGGGGCGCCTCCCTCCCTCGCATAGGAAGGCGCGCCCGGCACCCTCCTCGGGCAGGGCTCGGGGGCTCTCTTCTGGAGGGCCTCAGACCTAGCCAACATCACAAGGGAGGCGCTCGGGCACCATGTGGAGGTGTGCTTCATCGCACGTTTCCCTCAGGAGGGCACTGGGCGAGGACCGCTCGGTGCTCAGGAGTTCATCATCAAGGCGACCCAGGAGCAACAGGAAGTAGGGACCATGTGTGGCGACCGCCGCCCACCACCCAGCGCAGCTCCCCATCCTGGTGAGGACAGCGGGCTGCGCGTCTGCGTCGATGTGACACCCCCGATTCGACCGTACACTAATCATACACACAAACATGTACGATCAAGATCAGGGACTCACGGGAAGATATCACAACACAACTCTAGACACAAATCAAAATAATACAAGCTTCATATTACAAGCCAGGGGCCTCGAGGGCTCGATACACAAGAGTCAGCGGAAGCAACAATATCTGAGTACAGACATAAGTTAAACAAGGATGCCTTAAGAAGGCTAGCACAAACAAAGCAACGATCGAAGAGGCAAGGCCTCCTGCCTGGGACCTCCTAACTACTCCTGGTCGTCGGCGGCCTCCCTGTAGTAGTATCCGTCAGCGGTGACATCTAGCTCCAGGGATCCACCATCTGGTTGCATCAACCGGAAAGAAGAATGAAGGGGGGAAAGGGGTAGCAAAGCAACCGTGAGTACTCATCCAAAGTACTCGCAAGCATCAGATCTATACTAAGTATGCATTGGTATCAAAGGAAGGGTTGTATCTGTGGAATGAACTGCAGAAAGCCAGAATAGAGGGGAAGGCCTAGCCTATCGAAGACTAGCATCTTCAAGCAGCTCCAAGCATCTTGCAGCATGTAGAAGAGTAAAGAATAGCATTTTAATATTAACAAGCATGTTGTAGTAATAAAGCCCAGAGATCCTTCCTCGACTCCCTGCGAGAAAGCAATCCCGGAGCCACATATCCATCACATATCTCAAGTATCCATTTCTAGTTGTATAAGATCAGGATACAAGTCCGAACATCCATTACCGAGGACACGGTATTCGAATATATAACTTCCCTGCAGGGGTGCACCACGTTACCCAACACGCTCGATCACTCTGGCCGGACACACCTTTCTGGGGTCAATGCCCGGCCTCGGAAGATCAACACGTCGTAGCCCTACCTAGGCTCAGCAAAGAGGTCCCCGCCGGTCTACATCCTAAGCACCCCGGGGTCTTGGGCCCATCGCCTTTTGCACTCCGGGTCGTTGTGTGCAGGGTGGATACCAGCACCGCCTCGAATGGCCAGCACGATCCGACCGTGCCACAATGTTGAACTAGACGTCTGACAAAGCTTCGGCTGATACCACGACGTTGTGGCCCATAACTATTCTCGCGTGGTGGTTAGTGCGTAAAGGCCAATTCAGAACAAATACCCAAACCTGTTAGTGCATTAACAATTAAAGTAGTGACGGCTGTCGGGACAAGTCCGGAGCTATCACCCCTCCTGGGTGATACCGCTAAACAGCCAGCCGCCACCGTCACATCGCACAGGTGCTCTCCGGGCCCACCCGGCTTTCACAACGGTCTCAAGTAAAGTCAAGGTAACCGTGTGTCCAGACATCAAGGGGAAAACCCGAGGAATCACCCCAGTGGATTCCACTCAATGTAATCACCAAGGTGAATGTAAGAGGGACCACCCTCGAGGTTCACACTTGAGGTGTTGCACGACAGAGCCGTATCGGGAATGGTGAAAGAGGAAATCACCCTCGATGACCACGACCGAATAGCTACACTACAGGATTATCATCAGGAGTGCGTTATGAGGGATCACCCTCGGCACTCGATAATAGCTCTGCAGAGTCGAGCAACAAAAGGGGCGTGATGTGATGTGAGGTGTCTGGCTCTGGTCGTCGATCACGTTGATCGAGTCATCGATGATGAAGCAGGGGCAACAAGGACAAGGTGGGGGTCACTGATGGATCACTATCCAACCTATACTAAGCAGTTTAGGGTAAGCCGGTAGGTAACGATAGCAGGTACAAAAGCAGGCTATGCATCAGAATAGGAGCAATCAAATACAGTAGCAAAATCTAATGCAAGCATGAGAGAATGGAATGGGCGATATCGGGATGATCAAAGGGGGGGTTTGCCTGGAATGGAGTGATGAAAGCTGTTTTTATCTCATCGGGTCCATACAGTCAGATCTGATGATACCCGGAATAAGCGTCCAAAAAGGACAAGCGCACACCCTGAAGTCGAGTCGACTATTTGATCGATGCGGGGGAGAGGAAAGTGATCTTTCGGGCAGGCCCGATTGATATGCTTGAAGTCAATGCACATGCAAAGTGAGTCATCCTTCTTGGGGACCATGACAACATTGGCTAACCACTCGGAGTGGTAAATCTCTCGGATAAACTCAGTTGCTAGGAGCCGAGCCACTTCTTCACCGATTGCTTTTCTCTTCTGCACGGCGGACCATCGAAGATGTTCTTTGACTGGTTTCACTTTTGGGTCGACTCGCAAAGGGTGCTCAGCCAGCCCCCTGGGAACACTCGGCATGTCAAAAGGTTTGCATGCAAAGATGTCCCAGATCTCACGGAGGAACTAGATGAGCGCTTCTTCCTATTTGGAGTCGAGTGTTGTCGAAATGTGAGTCGGAGCAGCATTGGGATCGGTCGGGTGAATATGAATCGGCTTCGTTTCACCAGACGGCTGAAATGCTGAATCCGTGGCGGGCTTCTTAGCTCGCAACAAATCACTCAGATCTGCATTTTTTTGATACTCCTGCAATTCCACTACTGCCATTTGTGCATCGGCGATCTTCGAGCCCTTCTGGAAGCACTCTTCTGCCTTCTTCTGATTGCCAGTGATGGTGATCACTCCTTTAGGACCAGGCATGTTCAATTTGAGGTAAACGTAACATGGTCGAGCCATGAAACGGGCATAAGCCGGCATGCCCAGAATAGCATGATAAGCACTCTGGAAATCGACGACTTCAAACGTCAACTTTTCCTTGCGGTAATTCTTGGAATCACCGAAAACCACATCGAGGGCGATCTGGCCGAGTGACTCAGCCTTCTTGCCAGGAATAACCCCATGGAAACTCATATTGCTTTCACTGAGTCTAGACATCGAAATGCCCATTCCTTTCAAGGTATCCGCATACAGTATATTCAGGCCACTGCCACCATCCATCAGAACCTTAGTCAACCGAGTACGTTCGACGACTAGGTCGACCACCAACGCTTGCCTCCCAGGGGTGGCTATGTGTGTCGGGTGATTAGACTGGTCAAATGTAATGGCAGTCTGGGACCACTTCAAATAACTGGGCGTCGCCGGAGCGACCATGTTCACTTCTCTGTTGATGACTTTCAGTCGACTCTTGCTCTCAACATCAGCAAAAATCATCAGAGTGGAATTGACGTGGGGGTAACCATCATTGTCCTCTTCCTTATCCTCAACTTTGTCCGACTCTTTCTCCTTTTCTTTGTGATGTTTCTCTCGGAACTGCTGGATTAGGAGCCGACATTGTCGAGTGGTATGTTTCGGGTAAATGAGATTACCCTCCTCATCTTTTTTGATGTGAATGTGGCATGGTAAATCCAGCACATGATTTCCATCTTGATCTTTTACTTTCTTGGGGTTCCATGGCCCTTTGGGCTTCCCCTTGAACTTTTGAGTCACGGCTAAGGCTTCTCCAGGAGCAGCTGGCTCGGCTTTGCACTTCTGCTTCCGACTGGAGTTCCCTCCCCCGGTTTCGTGGGCGACTGTTTTGTGCTTGCCACTCCGGAGCCGATCCTCTTCTTCACCGTTAGCATACTTGGTAGCAATTTCCATCATTCGACTCAGAGACATATCTCCGATCCGACCGAACTTCAGATTCAATTCTCGATACTTGACGCCTTCCTTGAAGGCACAAACTGCCTGGTGATGAGACACATTCTCCACCGTGTGGTGCAACGTGATCCACCTCTGGATATAATCTCTCAAAGTTTCATTCGACTTTTGCACACAAGACTGTAGCTCTGTTTGCCCTGCTGGCCGTTTGCATGTACCTACAAATGTTCTGACAAACACTCGGACAAGCTCTTCCCAGCTATAAATATTGCCAGGTGCTAAGTGATTCAACCATGCTCTAGCCGAGCCCTCTAACATTAGAGGAAGGTGCTTCATGGCCACTTCATCATTGCCACCACTAATCTGCACAGCCACTCGGTAGTCCTCAAGCCAAGTGTCAGGCTTGGACTCACCAGTGAACTTGCTGACTCCAGTCGCCAACCTGAAGTTGGGAGGAATCACTGCTGCTCTGATGGCTCTGCTGAAACACTCGGGACCTGAAACATGCACTCTGCTGTCAGTCGGGTAATCTCTGTCGTGGCCTTCTCTGTGCGCTCTGTTCCTGTCAACCAGACCTTGAACGAGAATAGATCTCGCATCAAAGCCCGGCTCCCGGGGGTTGACTGGAATCCTTCGCCCACCACTATGAGGGCGTCTGTCATCGTGTTGCCGAGGCACGTATGACCCACTCCTTGGGGGAGGCGTGGGCACTCGATGACGATCATCGTGGTCGAGTCGGTGATCATACTGCTCATGGTTTCTGTACTGATCTCGTCGGTCTCCACGTCCCTCACGCCTCGGGGGCGATCTTGGACTGTGAGCCGACTGGACTGTGTCTGCTACCACGGATCTGCTATGGATCCTATTCCGCGACTGAGATACTGCTGTGTTTTGTTCCCCTACTGCCCGGAGTAAAGCCCTGATCTGCATCAGACCTCTGCCAGCTTCTAACTGGGAGGGCTGAATCGACTCTGCTATTCGGGCCGCAGCTGTGAGATTCTGAATCGGAGTTCGGTATACCTGAGTTGGAGGCGGAAAAAGTTGTCGTCGACTGGACTCAGGAATCCGCTACCGAGCACGCTCGTCGAGTGCGTGCTGGAGATTCTCCAGTCGAGTGCGCTCAGCCAAGTTGGCCAGGCGCACCACCTCCAAGGCCCGGGCCTCGAGGGTTTCTCCAACGATAGGAGTGTGAAGTGCATCCATGTTGCGGCGGCGAAGCTCTTCCCTCTGCTGCGAAGAGAGGGGCTCGGGCGGTATTCCTCCTGGGCACGCGACGGATCGCCTCCGCCGTCGCTACCATCCTCGCGGGGGAAGCCAGGAGGACCGCGCGGTCTGTTGACCATCAGGACTTCCGCCGCGGGGTCACTGCTGTCGCACTCGGACGCAGTCTCAACGGAGCCAGTCGAACAGGCCATAGAGAGTTTCGTCGGGCTCGATTGCCGCGACTTGGGGGTGGCCGATTGGCGAGCCACCGCGTGCCTCACCCACCGCTGGAGCCTCGACCGACCGGAACGCTTGTGCCGGCGGGCAGCAGGGAGTGAAGACGCCACCAGAGCCGACCGATACTGAGTCGACGGCTGCCGCGGGAGGACGCCACGGACGCACGCGCGAAAGTGCGTTGCCCCATGGACGGGGAGCGCCTCGACGTCGAGTGGAGCTTCTTGGAGCCAAGCGGAGTCGTCGGCGACGAACACGAGTGCGCCGAGACGGATCTCGCGGCCCTTGGTCAATCCTCCGCCTGAAACCATGCTGATGGGGATCGGAGAAATTGCAACTTCTCCAACAAGTCGCTAAGACACCGGCCCCACGGTGGGCGCCAACTGTCATGGTTCTAAGTCTGACAGTAGAATGGGGGGTAGGGATGTAGAGGCAAGATCCTAGCTATGGAGAAGCTGTACGCACGAGTTTTACGAGTTCAGGCCCTTCTCGGAGGAAGTAACAGCCCTACGACTCGGAGCCTGGAGGCGGTCGACTGGATTATATGCGTGTGTGTTACAGTGGGTGCGAACCCTTGTCTCAGAGGAGGGGGGTGGCTTATATAGAGTGCGCCAGGACCCCAGCTCCCCTCTGTTACACAGGATTCAATGTACATAAAGCAAGAGCGTTACAGGTAACGTCAATAATAAAGTACTATAAATGATCATTAAGTCTATGAGTAAATATCCGACCGTTGCTGCGCGGAGTGGCTTTAGGTCTTCTGCACGTCGAGTGGTTGAGTGGTCGAGTGACCTAAAGAAGGAGGGATCTCCGAGTGAATGGTAGGTCGAGTGGATTGCACTCGACATCTTTGTTGAGCCCTCCCTATTTGCTCTTGAACTTCTTTGCTTCTAAGACAAGGACCTTAGGTAGGATGTATAGGTCAGGCCTATTACCCTACCCCAGGTCTATGTCCTCATCAACCGTGAGTACTCATCCAAAGTACACGCAAGCATCAGATCTATACTAAGTATGCATTGGTATCAAAGGAAGGGTGCCTTAAGAAGGCTAGCACAAACGAAGCAACGATCGAAGAGGCAAGGCCTCATGCCTGGGACCTCCTAACTACTCCTGGTCTTCGGCGGCCTCCCTGTAGTAGTATCCGTCAGCGCTGACATCTAGCTCCAGGGATCCACCATCTGGTTGCATCAACCAGAAAGAAGAATGAAGGGGGGAAAGGGGTAGCAAAGCAACCGTGAGTACTCATCCAAAGTACTCGCAAGCATCAGATCTATACTAAGTATGCATTGGTATCAAAGGAAGGGTTGTATCTGTGGACTGAACTACAGAAAGCCAGAATAGAGGGGAAGGCCTAGCCTATCGAAGACTAGCATCTTCAAGCAGCTCCAAGCATCTTGCAGCATGTAGAAGAGTAAAGAATAGCATTTTAATATTAACAAGCATGTTGTAGTAATAAAGCCCAGAGATCCTTCATCGACTCCCTGCGAGAAAGCAATCCCAGAGCCACATATCCATCACATATCTCAAGTATCCATTTCTAGTTGTATAAGATCAGGATACAAGTCCGAACATCCATTATCGAGGAAACGGTATTCGAATATATAACTTCCCTGCAGGGGTGCACCACGTTACCCAACACGCTCGATCACTCTGGCCGGACACACCTTTCTGGGGTCAATGCCCGGCCTCGGAAGATCAACACGTCGCAGCCCTACCTAGGCTCAGCAAAGAGGTCCCCGCCGGTCTACATCAAGCGCCCCGGGGTCTTGGGCCCATCGCCCGTTGTACTCCGGGTCGTTGTGTGCAGGGTGCATACCTGCACCGCCTCGGATGGCTAGCACGATCCGACCGTGCCACTATGCTGAATTGGACATCTGACAAAGCTTCGGCTGATACCACGACGTCGAGGCCCATAACTATTCTCGCGTGGTGCTTAGTGCGTAAAGGCCAAAGGCCAATTCAGAACAAATACCCAAACCTGTTAGTGCATTAACAATTAAAGTAGTGACGGTTGTCGGGACAAGTCCGGAGCTATCACCCCTCCTGGGTGATACCGCTAAACAACCAGCCGCCACCGTCACATCGCACGGGTGCTCTCCGGGCCTGCCCGGCTTTCACAACGGTCTCAAGTAAAGTCAAGGTAACCATGTGTCCAGACATCAAGGGAAAACCCGAGGAATCACCCCCGGTGGATTCCACTCAATGTAATCACCAAGGTGAACGTAAGAGGGACCACCCTCGAGGTTCACACTTGAGGTGTTGCACGACAGAGCTGTATTGGGAATGGTGAAAGAGGAAATCACCCTCGATGACCACGACCGAAGAGCTACACTACAGAATTATCATCAGGAGTGCGTTATGAGGGATCACCCTCGGCACTCGATAATAGCTCTGCAGAGTCGAGCAACAAAAGGGGCGTGATGTGATGTGAGGTGTCGGGCACTGGTCGTCGATCACGTTGATCGAGTCATCGATGATGAAGCAGGGGCAACAAGGACAAGGTGGGGGTCACTGATGGATCACTATCCAACCTATACTAAGCAGTTTAGGGTAAGCCGGCAGGTAACAATAGCAGGTACAAAAGCAGGCTATGCATCAGAATAGGAGCAATCAAATATAGTAGCAAAATCTAATGCAAGCATGAGAGAATGGAATGGGCAATATCGGGATGATCAAAGGGGGGTTTGCCTGGAAGCTCCGCTGAAAGGGAAGAAGGGTCGTCGTCGACGTAGTCAATCACAGTGGCATCAGCAACGGTCTCGGGGTCTACCGGAGAGAAGAGGGGGAAGAAACAGTAAATATAGAGCAAACAAGTGCATAACAGGACAACAAGCAGAGCTAGACGTATTCTAACGCGGTGCTACACGATACCGGCAAAGGGGGATAACATCCGGAAAGTTTTCCCGAAGTTAGGCATTTTCAGACAAACGAACCGGAGGGGAAAAGTTTGATGTTCGCTATGCTAGGGGCATGTGACAGACGAACGGAGGGCATATTCGGATTTGTCTCGTCGTTCTGAGCAACTTTCATGTATAAAACTTTTTCATCTGACTTAGGGATTAATTTATATTAATTTTCCAAAGTTTTAACAATTTTCTTAAATTTTTGTATTTAGTTTAATCCGAATTGACCAAGTCAAATTTGACTAGTCAAAGAGGCAGGTGTGGCCCACATGTAAGTGTCATAGGTGCAATTTAATTAGTCCAAACTAAGTTAAACTAGTGGGGCCACATGCCATCTGTACCTAGACTACTAATTAACTACTACTAAGCTAAACTAGCACTAACAGGGGCGGCCACACACTCAACTCACATGCTGCGCACACACACAGCACACAGCTGCACACAGCACGCAACACACAATGCTAGGGGTTAATTCTGCTTTCTATTAACAGAAGATAGCATTTTGTAATTTTCATAGGATTTAATCCATGCATCAAATGAATTTGGTCCAGTGGAGTAAAATAAAGTTTGTCAAGTGCACATTCTGTCCACATAATTTTTATCCATATTAAAGTTCGTTTTGCTGTTGTTTTGCTATAGTACAGAGGGGTAGTCAGTGTAGTAGTAGCAAAGCTAGCTACTGCTACAGTAGCATTCAGCAGCTGCAGTAGATTCAGCAGAGCAGCAGCGGGCAGCGGCATGGCTCGGTCGAGCGCGAGACGAGGCAGGGCCGCACAAGGCGGTGGCGCATCCAGGTGGGGGCAGGCTGTAGCGGCGAGGCGGCAGCCAGCAACGGCCGAAGACGACCAGAAGCGGCAGCAGCCGCGACAACAGGCGACTGGCGGCTAATAACCCACAAGTATAGGGATCAATTGTAGCCTCTTTCGATAAGTAAGAGTGTCGAACCCAACGAGGAGCTAAAGGTAGAACAAATATTCTCTCAAGTTCTATCGACCACCGATACAACTCTACGCATGCTTGACGTTTGCTTTACCTAGAACGAGTATGAAACTAGAAGTACTATGTAGGTGTTTTTGGATAGGTTTGCAAGAATATAAAGAGCACGTAAATAAAAACTAGGGGCTGTTTAGATAAAGACACAACTAAATTAGTTTTAGTAAAGAGCTTTTTGTTACGAGAAAGTTATTTGTCCCTAGGCAATCGATAACTAGACCGGTAATCATTATTGCAATTTTATTTGAGGGAGAGGCATAAGCTAACATACTTTCTCTACTTGGATCATATGCACTTATGATTGGAACTCTAGCAAGCATCCGCAACTACTAAAGATTCATTAAGGTAAAACCCAACCATAGCATTAAAGTATCAAGTCCTCTTTATCCCATACGCAAACAACCTACTTACTCGGGTCTGTGCTTCTGTCACTCACGCCACCCACCATAAGCAAATCATGAACATATTGCAAACCCTACAGCGGGAATCCCTCATGCTTGCGCGACACAGAGATCACCATAGGACAGCACCAATAATAAAACATGCAACTCAAACCAATCTTGACCATCAAATAGCCCATAGGACAAAACAGATCTACTCAAACATCATAGCATAGCCATACATCATTGGGAAATAATATATAGCGTTGAGCACCATGTTTAAGTAGAGATTACAACGGGTAAGAGAGAGGTTACACCGCTGCATAGAGGGGGAAGAGTTGGTGATGATGGCGGTGAAGTTGTTGGTGAAGATTGCAGTGATGATGATGGCCACGGCAGCGTTCCGGCGCCACCGGAAGAGAAGGGGAGAGGGGGCCCCTTCGTCTTCTTCTTCCTTGACCTCCTCCCCAGATGGCGGAAGGGTTTCCCCTCTGGTCCTTGGCCTCCATGGCGTGGGAGGGGCGAGAGCCCCTCCGAGATTGGATCTGTCTCTCTGTCTCTCTCTGTTTCTGCGTTCCTCCTTGGCTGCCCTTTCACCGTTTCGTATATATATATGGAGATCCGTAACTCCGATTGGACTGAAATCTTCGCCGTGATTTTTTTCTTCTAAAAATTAGCTTGCGGCTGACGAAGGGCATCAACCGCCTTACGGGGGCCCACGAGGGTCAGGGGGGCGCCCCCTGCCTCGTGCCTCCCTCGGGCAGCGTCTCGCGTGGATTTTTCTTCCCATATTCTCCGAATATTCCGAAAATAATCTCCGTCCGTTTTTATCCCGTTTGGACTCCGTTTGATATGGATATTCTGCGAAACAAAAACATGCAACAAACAGGAACTGGCACTGGGCACTGGATCAATATGTTAGTCCCCAAAAATAGTATAAAAAGTTGCCAATAGTATATGAAAGTTGTATAATATTGGCATGGAACAATCAAAAATTATAGATACGACGGAGACGTATCAGCATCCCCAAGCTTAATTCCTGCTCGTCCTTGAGTAGGTAAATGATAAAAAAGATAATCTTTGATGTGGAATGCTACCTAGCATAATCTTGATCATGTATCTAATCATGGCATGAATATTAAGACACGAGTGATTCAAAGCAATAGTCTATCATTTGACATAAAAACAATAATACTTCAAGCCTACTAATAAAGCAATCATGTCTTTTCAAAATAACATGGCCAAAGAAAGTTATCCCTACAAAATCATATAGTCTGGCTATGCTCCATCTTCACCACACAAAATATTCACATCATGCACAACCCCGATGACAAGCCAAGCAATTGTTTCATACTTTTGATGTTCTCAAACCTTTTCAACTTTCACGCAATACATGAGCGTGAGCCATGGACATAGCACTATAGATGGAATAGAATATGATGGTGGAGGTTGTGTGGAGAAGAAAAAAGGAGAAAGTCTCACATCGACGCGGCTAATCAATGGGCTATGGAGATGCCCATCAATTGATGTCAATGTGAGGAGTAGGGATTGCCATGCAAAGGATGCACTAGAGCTATAAGTGTATGAAAGCTCAAACTGAAACTAAGTGGGTGTTCATCCAACTTGCTTGCTCATGAAGACCTCGGGCATTTGAGGAAGCCCATCATCGGAATATACAAGCCAAGTTCTATAATGAAAATTCCCACTAGTATATGAAAGTGGTAACTCAAGAGACTCTCTATATGAAGAACATGGTGCTACTCTGAAGCACAAGTGTGGTAAAAGGATAGTAACATTGCCCCTTCTCTCTTTTTCTCTCATTTTTTTTGTTTTCTTTTTTCCCCTTTTTTGGGCCTTCTCTTTTTTGGCCTTTCTCTTTTTTTCGTTCGGAGTCTCATCCCGACTTGTGGGGGAATCATAGTCTCCATCATTCTTTCCTCACTGGGGCAGTGCTCTAATAATGATGATCATCACACTTTTATTTACTTACAACTCAATATTACAACTCGATACTAGAACAAGATATGACTCTATATGAATGCCTCCGGCGGTGTACCGGGATGTGCAATGATCTAGCGTAGCAAAGATATCAAAAAACGGACAAGCCATGAAAACATCATGCTAGCTATCTTACGATCATGCAAAGCAATATGACAATAAATGATCAAGTCATGTATATGATGATGATGGAAGTTGCATGGCAATATATCTCAGAATGGCTATGGAAATGCCATAATAGGTAGGTATGGTGGCTGTTTTGAGGAAGATATAAGGAGGTTTATGTGTGATAGAGCGTATAGTATCACAGGGTTTGGATGCACCGGCGAAGTTTGCACCAACTCTCGAGGTGAGAAAGTGCAATGCACGGTACCGAAGAGGCTAGCAATGATGGAAGGGTGAGAGTGCGTATAATCCATGGACTCAACATTAGTCATAAAGAACTCACATATTTATTGCAAAAATCTATTAGTCATCGAAACAAAGTACTACGTGCATGCTCCTAGGGGGATAGATTGGTAGGAAAAGACCATCGCTTGTCCCCGACTGCCACTCATAAGGAAGACAATCAATAAATACCTCATGCTTCGACTTCGTTACATAACGGTTCACCATACGTGCATGCTACGGGAATTACAAGCCTCAACACAAGTATTTCTACTAATCCACAACTACCCACTAGCATGACTCTAATATCACCATCTTTATATCGCAAAACTATTGCAAGGAATCAAACATATCATATTCAGTGATCTACAAGTTTTATGTAGGATTTTATGACTAACCATGTGAATGACCAGTTCCTGTCATCTCTCTAAATAGATATAAGTGAAGCAAGAGAGTTTAATTCTTTATACAAAAGATATGCCCACGCTCTAACAAATATAAGTGAAGCAAAAGAGCATTCTACAAATGGCGGTTTTCTATGTAAAGAGAAACAGGCAATCCAAACTTCAAATGATATAAGTGAAGCACATGAAGCATACTATAAAGCCATACTCAAAAGATATAAGTGAAGTGCATAGAGCATTCTATAAATAAACCAAGGACTATCTCATACCAGCATGGTGCATAAAAGAAAAGTGAAAACTAAGGCAGAAAGACGCTCCAAGATTTGCAGATATCGCATGAATGAAACGAATCCGAAAACATACCAATACTTGTTGAAGAAAGAGGGGATGCCTTCCGGGGCATCCCCAAGCTTAGAGGCTTGAGTCTCCTTGAATATTTACTTGGGTGCCTTGGGCATCCCCAAGCTTGAAGTCTTGCCTCTCCTTCTTCTCCTCCCATCGAGACCTTCTCGATCATCGAACACTTCATCCACACAAAACTTCAACAGAAAACTCGGTAAGATCCGTTAGTATATTAAAGCAAATCACTACTCTAAGTACTGTTGCAAACCAATTCATATTTTGTTTTTGCATTGTGTCTACTGTAGTATAACTTTCATGGCTTAATCCACTGATATAAATCGATAGTTTCATCAAAACAAGCAAACTATGCATCAAAAACAGAATCTGTCTAAAACAGAACAGTCTATAATAATCTGAACATTCACCGTACTTCTGATACTTGAAAAATTCTGCCAAAATTAGGAAAAATAAACAATTTGTATAGAAAGATAGTGTAAAAAGAATCAGAACCATTTGACATTCTAGTAAGAAAATTAAAAATCGCGCACTACAGCCAAAGTTTCTGTCATGCACCGTACAAACCAACAAGCATTGTAAACATCCTAAAGGCAAACCTTGGCACATTATTTTTATTTCTAAACTTTATAAAAGCACACAACAGAAATAAATGACTCTCTAAAACTTCTGGGTTGTCTCCCTGGCAGCGCTTTCTTTAAAGCCATTAAGCTAGGCATTTAGTGCTCAAGTAATGAATCCACCCGGATCCCAAGGTATATCGAAGCCAATTTTAATTAGCAATGATTTGGCATTTAGTAGTGAGCACAAAGCAACATATACCATGTAATGACGAAGTCTAACTCTCTTCCTATGCATCGGCATGTCATAAAAGAACAATTCATGCACACCTAGTAAAGGCCAATGCATAGTATAACAGTTTCTTGCAATTTTATTGTGTTGGAAACATAGAGAGGTGGAGATATAGTTCCTCTCTCATAATTATTGCAAGTAGGAGCAGCAAGCACATGCATATTATATTCATCAAAATCATCATGTGCAACGGTAAAAGGCAACCCATCAATATAATCCTTAATAAGTGCAAACTTCTCCGATATAGTGTAGTCGGGAGAATTCTAAAAGATAATAGGACTATCATGCACGGGTGCAATAGAAACAATTTCATGTTTAACATAAGGAACTATAGGAAGTTCATCTCCATAAGCATAATTCATATTGGCATCTTGGCCACAAGCATAGCAAGCATCATCAAAAAGGGATATTTCAAGAGAATCAACGATATCATAACAATCATCCTAGCCATCATCCTTTGGTAAGTGCGCAGGGAAATTAAAAAATGTATGAGTTGAAGAGTTACTCTCATTAGAAGGTGGGCATGGGTAGCTAATCCGCTCTTCCTCCTTTTGTTCTTTGCTCTCCTCATCATCTTTTTCATCCAATGAGCTCACAGTTTCATCAATTTCTTCTTCCATAGACTCCTGCAAAATATTAGTCTCTTCTTGGACAGCGGAGTAGTCCTTAATATATGGTTCAACATAGGCATTAGAAGCATAATTATCATAGCAATATTTAAGTATGGCAAAATTTTCAGATTTGTAAAGAGTAGCATCATACGTTTCAATCAAAGAAGCAATTTCGTAAGCACCCTTAAAAGCAACAAATTCTTCAATTTGTTGAACATCATAGTAATTATAAACACCCTTAGCATACGAAGATACGATTCCATTATCACTAAACTCACATTGATAGGGGAGGTGTTTCTTAGGGTTTTTAGAACAACAAGTAATATCATATATTTCACCTAAATTCCAAGCATAGCATTGCAAACGCTGAATTTGACCCAATAGAATTTTACCTTTTCAGATATTCGGTGTCGCACATAACAAGCATGATCATCTAAAGATTTGCCCTCAACTAAGCTAGTTGGGGTTTCAGCGCGAGCACATAGGGATCGAAGATGATCCAGGTAATATGCTTCAAGAGTGTGAAAGATTTTGAGTGGTTCTTCAATCATTGCTTTAGTAGGTACAACTAATTTTTTTGGTATTTTGCGTTTCCTACCCATAACTAAAGATAGAAAACAACTAAGAACAGCAAATAAAAATTACTTAGTGATAAAGCAAACAAGCACACACGAGAATATTCACCCCACGCTATTTCTCCCCGGCAACGGCGCCAGAAAAAGGTCTTGATAACCCACAAGTATAGGGGATCAATTGTAGCCTCTTTCGATAAGTAAGAGTGTCGAACCCAACGAGAACCTAAAGGTAGAACAAATATTCCCTCAAGTTCTATCGACCACCGATACAACTCTACGCACGCTTGACGTTTGCTTTACCTAGAACGAGTATGAAACTAGAAGTACTTTGTAGGTGTTTTTGGATAGGTTTGCAAGAATATAAAGAGCACGTAAATAAAAACTAGGGGCTGTTTAGATAAAGACACAACTAAATTTGTTTTAGTAAAGAGCTTTTTGTTACGAGAAAGTTATTTGTCCCTAGGCAATCGATAACTAGACCGTTAATCATTATTGCAATTTTATTTGAGGGAGAGGCATAAGCTAACATCCTTTCTTTACTTGGATCATATGCACTTATGATTGGAACTCTAGCAAGCATCCGCAACTACTAAATATTCATTAAGGTAAAACCCAACCATAGCATTAAAGTATCAAGTCCTCTTTATCCCATACGCAAACAACCTACTTACTCGGGTCTGTGCTTCTGTCACTCACGCCACCCACCATAAGCAAATCATGAACATATTGCAAACCGTACAGTGGGAATCCCTCATGCTTGCACGACACGGAGATCACCATAGGACAGCACCAATAATAAAACATGCAACTCAAACCAATCTTGATCATCAAATAGCCCATAGGACAAAACAGATCTACTCAAACATCATAGGATAGCCATACATCATTGGGAAATAATATATAGCGTTGAGCACCATGTTTAAGTAGAGATTACAGCGGGTAAGAGAAAGGTTACACCGCTGCATAGAGGGGGAAGAGTTGGTGATGATGGCGGTGAAGTTGTTGGTGAAGATTGCGGTGATGATGATGGCCACGGCAGCGTTCCGGCGCCACCAGAAGAGAAGGGGAGAGGGGGCCCCTTCGTCTTCTTCTTCCTTGACCTCCTCCCTAGATGGGAGAAGGGTCTCCCCTCTGGTCCTTGGCCTCCATGGCGTGGGAGGGGCGAGAGCCCCTCCGAGATTGGATCTGTCTCTTTGTCTCTCTCTATTTCTGTGTTCCTCCTTGGCTGCCCTTTCACCGTTTCGTATATATATGGAGATCCGTAACTCCGATTGGACTGAAATCTTCGCCGTGATTTTTTTCTAAAAATTAGCTTTCTTGCGGCCGAAGAAGGGCATCAACCGCCTTACCGGGGGCCCACGAGGGTCAGGGGCGCGCCCAGGGGGTGGGCGCGCCCCCCTGGCTCGTGCCTCCCTCGGGCAGCGTCTCGCGTGGATTTTTCTTCCCGTATTCTCCAAATATTCCAAAAATAATATCCGTCCGTTTTTATCCCGTTTGGACTCCGTTTGATATGGATATTCTGCGAAACAAAAACATGCAACAAACAGGAACTGGCACTGGGCACTGGATCAATATGTTAGTCCCCAAAAATAGTATAAAAAGTTGCCAAAAGTATATGAAAGTTGTATAATATTGGCATGAAACAATCAAAAATTATAGATACGACGGAGACATATCAGCGGCTACAGGCGTACGCGCGCGGCGCAGGGTGTGGGGAGCGAGGCAGGGCTCGCGGACGTCGCCGACAAAGCACGGCAGCGCCGGTTGAGATCGCCGCCCCGGCGACCAAATCAGGGGCGGAGGACTCCAACTAGTCGAGCACAGTGCGGTGCATCACCCTGTTTATGGGTTGGAGCGGGGGAGAAGGTCTTGAACGACGGCATCGACGCCGAGCCATGGCAACAGCGACACGGCGGTGCGCGGCCTCGGCCTAGCTAGCTACGACACGGTAGCAGGGTAGGAGGAAGAGGGGAAGTAGTGGGGAGCTCACAGCGGAGAGGGAGAGCATCTCGGGGAGGCCGGGGTTGCTGGAGGCGAAAATGAACGGCGACCGATGGCGGGGATCCGAGGAAGAAGACGGCTTGATCCGGTGCTGTGGTGCCTCCCGGCTAGCGCGCGTCGACGTAGAGGTAGCAGCGGAAGACGGCGGAGGTGTTGAACCAATCGAAGGAGCACGGGGGAGGCGGTCACCATGGTGGGCGATGGCGGGCGGCGACAGGGGGCTCGACTGCTTCTCCCCTTCGATAGAGAGGACAAGTGAGGAGGCGAGAGAGTGGCCAAATATCGGGGGCTGATGAGGACGAGGCTGAGGGGGAGACTTATCCCCTCAGCGGAGTGGGTGGAGCCTTATCCACCCGCCGATGCCGGCGAGGTGGTTCGGCGGGGGCTCGCACCTGTAGCGACGGGGTCAGAGGCACAGGAAAAGTGACCGGTGAGGGGGAAACGCTGGGTTGGGCCGCCCAGGTGGCTAAGGCCCGGGGGGCAATGGGCCTTTTCTTTTCTTTCAAAAAAAGCTTTTCTGTTTTTCATTTGTTCTTTTCTTTTGCATTTTCTTTTTGTACAAAATGAGTTTTGTTATGAACAAAACTTGGCACATAAATCTAACACAATATATTGAGATGGAACAAAAATTATGGGGTCAAATGGAGTTTTCTAACCATTTTTTGAAATTGAAAAGGCCAATTTAATTGCTGCTGGAACAAAAATTAATTCCAGGGGAATTTTGGGAATTCAAAAGAGGTTGGTTCCAACATGACAAATATCCAGGGTTTATTTGCCACACCTTGAACATTTTTATTTGCCTCTTTGAAAAAATTGAAATTGAACTTGGATCGCGATTTGAATCAACCGAGGATTAGCAACAATAAGAGTGGTGACGTGGCACCATTAACGGAGGATTACTGTAGCTTAATTATCCGGGCGTCACAGTCGACATCCCAGGGCTCAACAGGGCCGCATCTCAAGAGTGCTTCTGGCCTTCGCGCGCTGGTCGGTGCGAGGGTACGCCTCATAGCTATGTTCGCATGCCATTTGCCCTGCCGAACATGGCTGTTGCCTTCCAGCACCACTGGCGGAGAGTCCTGGCAGCTCAGGAGGCCAGGCATCACGCAGTCCTGGTGGAGGTGGTGACGATCCTCCAAGAACCACCTGAGCCCCCGGAGTCTCCTGAGGCTCATGGCCCTGAGGAGCGACTCCTTCACCGCGCACCTTCAGCTACTTCAACACTCCCTCGACAACGGTACCAGGTGACATTTTCCGGTTTACTCAGCTGGGAGCACCCCTCGGGCTGCATCATTCCTAGGCCGCACGGGCCTGTCCCTGCGGCGTTTATCTTTTTGCATCTTTAAGTTTACTATGTCGGGGGCGCCCCTCGGGCTGCATCATCCCCGGGCCACATGGGTCCGTCCCTGTGGCGTGTATCGTTCTTACATCTATCTGAACTAGCTTGCCTCCTTGCATGAATTCCCTATGATTATCACCTACATGTCCGGTACTTCGATACCACGAACGTCGTATGTCCTTGCAGGCCCGCCCACGACCGCCTCTTGATTAAGGACTGGCACGGCGTCTGTTCTCGGGTCCGTCCCTACAGCGTCGCCAAACCCAAGAGGCTGAGCTCTGGCTTGCAGGCCCGCTCCCGTGTACATCACCTCCCATGGCCCTTGGTGCCTTGCTCTCGCATGAGCTAATCGTGGACGGACAGGCCAGGGCGCGCGACCCGGTGCCTCGTCACCACGGGAGCCGCACGCCGGTCGTCTTTCTTCAGGATTCTTCGCATGAGAAGTCTAGGCACGACGTCTGTGCTCGGGTCCGTCCCTGTAGCGTCGATAAACCCAACGACTGAGCTCTGTCTAGCGGGACGGCCCCGTTCACATCACCTCCGGAGGTCGTTGGTGTCGGCGTTCTAGGAACGGGGGTCCCCAGACTTGCCTGCCTGCGGCCCATGGCGTGGCTCTGCGAGCGGGCCCGTACAGCCCATCTTCACCCACAAGCACTCAAGACCCTCACGTGAGGCCAAGCCTCGCGAGGCGGACGACACAAGACCTCCTCGGGAGCATCCTCACCAGGTTGGCTCGCGAGGGGCGGAGAGATCATGGCAAGGCAAACCTCGCGAGGTTCTCGTGATGTGAGCCATGACGATCAAGATCAGGCGGGCACCAGCGCGCACAATGTCCTTGTTTCCTCTGGGGTGCTAAGGAAGCAAGCACAGGCGCGGAGTACCGAGGCATCAAGCAAAGTTTTCCATATCAGTCCAACGAGAGCAAGACCAGCAGGACAGCAAGACGGAGGTCACCATGGAGCCCAAGGCGGCGTCACCACCAAAGCCTTTTGCGGGCAAAGACTGCTTTTGTCAGGATAAGCTGTACTAGCTGTCCCCTTTCAAATTGGCCATTGTTGGCCCTCTTCCTGCTCAATATTTGGGGAGAGGACCAGGGCCTCTATAAATAGGACTAGCCACCACAGTAGGATGCATCTAATCTTTAGCCGATCCTTAGCCACACACCAAGCACAAGAACACCTCGCCTCAGGAGGCTGTTCTTCCCCTTGTACTGTTCATCCATAGCCCAAGAGGCAATCCACCACCACCACACTGGAGTAGGGTATTACACCACAATGTTGGCCCGAACCAGTATAAATCTTGTGTCCCTTGTGTTGCGAGTTCTTCGAGTTAGCCCTTGAGATCTTAGAGAAGCTAGGACGTAGATCGATAGGGGGAGATCTTCATGCGCACCCCAGTGTTCGAACCTTGAGGGTTTTGCCGGAACCCGTGATTCGACATTTGGTGCAACAGGTAGGGGTGCGCCGAAGCTTCCCTTCCGTCGCTCCGCGTCCCGTCGCTTCATCGTCTCCATGGCGGACGCACGCCGCGCTCGCGCTGAGCGCCGGGCTGCCCTCGCCACCCGCGTTGCTCAGACGGCCCCCGCCGGTGGGCCACCCCGTCGTTCTCCGTCGCCTGCCGCCAACACCGCCACCAGCCCGGCGGGGAACGAGCAGCAAGCATCCTCGCTGCACCCCTCGGTGCGGCGGGACGGCCGCACCGCCACTCCATCGCTGACCCCGGCCAGTTCGTCATCTCACGGTCGTCGCGCTCCCGTGGACGCGCAGGCCGCGCTGTGCATGGCGCGCGAGCTCCTGCGCTACCGCCCCGTCGACGACCTCTACGAGGATTGGCTCGACCGCATCGAGCTTGTCAGCGCCGCGGGGGGCTCCCTTGCGCCGTCCCTCTCGCTGCCTTGCCCTCCGCCAGCCGCGGGCGGCGTAGCCCATGGAGCGCCTCCACCACCTCTGCCCCAAGACGGAGTCTTGGCGCCAAGGTGCGCGGCCCCACGGCGCGACCTGCCGCGTCCGGCGCCCACACAAGAAGAAAGAAGCTGCCAAGAAGTCCCTCGGCCACGAGAAAACGCCCCCGCGCTCCCTGCGCCACCACGGCAAGACCGCGTGCCGCCTGCGGTGGCGGTGCGTAGACCCCATCAAGGACAAGTTCCTCACCAGCACAGAGTCCCGGTGACCACGGCAAGCTGCCGCGCCTTCACCCCTGAGCTGCGTAGCGTCGCCTAGCCGGGCAAGTTCAAGCCGGATCTGCCTCCTTGCTACGACGGCACCCCCGACCCTGCGGAGTTCCTGCAGCTCTATGAGCTGAGCATCAAGGCGGTCAATGGCGACGAGAAAGTCATTGCGAACTGGTTCCCCATGGCTCTCAAGGATGGTGCCCGCTCCTGGCTCCTGAACCTGCCTCCAGGCTCGACCTCCTCCTGGAACGAGATGCGTGACCATTTCGTTGCCAATTTCCAGGGCACTCGCGACCGCCCACCGGCCGCGGGTGACCTGCGCCGTGTCAAGCAACAACCAGGAGAGACCCTCCAGAAGTACATCCAGCGCTTCAACAACGTTCGCCTCAATATCCCCAAGGTGACGGACGAGGCCATCATCTCCGTGTTCTCTGATGGCGTCCGCGACGTCAAGATGAAGGAGGAGCTCGCCATCCACGAGTAGCTGTGCACGTCCCTGGAGCTGTTCAACCTGGCGACCAAGTGCACAAGAACTGAGGAGGGGCGCCTCTCCCTCCTCGAGCCCCCGGCTGCGGACCCAGAGGAGAAGAAAGCCAAGGCCAAGGACGTGAAGCGCAAGGGAGCAGCCGTGCTCGCGGCGGAGCCAGACACCAAGCATGGCAGAGACCAGCCCGAGTCATCCAAGAGCAGCCGACCATTCTGAGCCTTCCATAACCTCCATAGCCACAACACCAGCGACTGTCAAGAGCTCAGAGCCATTCGAGAAGGGCGCTTCGGTCGACGCCCCGAGTGCAACGACCGGGGCTACGGCCGAGGAGGAGGACGTGGTGGCGGACGCTGGGATGACCGTGGCCCACGCCAGGAGTGGCACGACCGGCCTCATGAGGACCGCTGGCAGGATCAGCCTCGCGAGGGCGCCTGGAGGGATCAGCCTCGTGAGGATTGTCCTTAGGGAAACGCTGGTCTTCCTCCACTACCTCCACCACCAAGAGGGAATGACGATCACCATCAAGACGAGGGGGTTGGGGGCTTCCAGGAGCCGCGTGCCATCGCCTACATCTTGGGCGGAGCTCAAGCCCCAGCCTCGCAGCGTATCTTCAAACAGTTTGCTCGTGAAGTGAATGCAGTCCTCCCCAAGCTTGAGGCCACGCGCCCGCTCAGATGGTCCAAGTGCGCCATCACGTTTAGCTCGGCAGATCAGCTCAAGTGTGCGGCTACCGCTGGCGCCCTCCCGATGCTTTGTTCACCAGTCATCAGCAACGTGCAAGCCACCAAGACCCTCATCGATGGCGGCATGGGGCTCAACGTCCTGTCCGTCGACACGTTCGACAACCTCCAAGTGTCGTTTGACCAGCTTCAGCCCACCAAGCCTTTCTCAGGAGTGACCGACGGCTCCACTACCCCGATCGGGCAGGTCCGCCTTCCCGTCACCTTCGGAGAACGTAACAACTACCGCACCGAGCTCATCGACTTTGACGTCGCCCACATCCGCCTGCCATATAATGCCATCCTCGGGTATCCAGCCCTGGCCACGTTCATGGCGGTGACCCATCACGGCTACAATGTCCTCAAGATGCCAGGAAGCAGCGAAATCATCACAGTTCCATGCGAAGAAAGAGACGCGGTGTGCTCCCTCGAGCGTGCCTTCCAAGCTGCAGCAATTGACGACCCCGATAGCATGGGCGAGTGCCCTCCTGAGGCCACCCCCAATAAGAAGAAGCAGCTACTCTGTGCAGGACCTCAGGAGGGTAGCGTCGCGAGTGGTACCTTGTCAGGATCAGCGCCCGCACCTGGGGCGCCTCCCTCCATCGCATAGGAAAGCGCGCCCAACGCCCTTCTCGGGCAGGGCTCGGGGGCTCTCCTCTGGAGGGCCTCAGACCTTGCCAACATAACGAGGGAGGCGCTCGGGCACCACTTGGAGGCGCGCTTCACGGCACGTTTCCCTCAGGAGAACACAGGGCGAGGAGCGCCCACCACTCAGGAGTTCATCACCAACACCACTCAGGAACTGCAAGACGCAAGGGCCATGCGCGGCGACCGCCGCTCACCAGGCACAGCCCCCCATCCAGGCGAGGATGCCGGGTTGCGCATCTGCATCGATGTCCCAGGGCTCAACAGGGCCGCATCTCAGGGGCTCTTCTGGCCTTCGCGCGTGGGACGCTGCGAGGGCCCACCACAAAGCTATGTTCGCATGCCTTTTGGCCTGCCGAGCGTGGCGTCCGCCTATCAGCGCAACTTGCAGCACGCCCTGGTGACTCAGGAGGCCAGGCACCACGCCGTCCTGACGGAGATGGAGGCGGTCCTCGAGAAACCGCCTGGACCCCAGAGCCTCCCGAGGCTCACGGCCCCGGTGGCTCGTGAGGAGCGACCGCTTCGCCATGTACCTTCGGCTGCCCCAACATCCCTTCATCAACAGAACGAGGTGACATTTTCCAAGTTTATTTAGCTGGGAGCGCCCCCGGGCTGCATCATTCCCAGGCCACGTGGGTTTGTCCCTGTGACATGTATCTCTTTTCATGCCTTTAGCTTACCATGCTGGGGGCGCCCCTCGGGCTGCATCATCCCCAAGCCGCTCGGGCCTGGCCCGGTGGCATGTATCTTCCCTGCATTTACTTAAGCCAATATGCTTTCCATGCTTAATCAACCTATGACTATCACCTACTTGATTCTCACCCGCCACGGGGGCTACTCACGCTGGCACGACGCTTGTTCTCGGGTCCGTCCCTGCAACGTCGACAAACCTGAGCAGTCGAGCTCTGACTCGCGGCACGCCCCGTGCACGTCACCTCACCAGGCCCTCAGTGCCTTCGTCTCTTCGCGGAGCAACCGGCGGTAGATCAGCAACCATAATGGCAAACTATGTCTCTCCTTGTGCTGGCTCACAGGAACCTCCTGGAGATGCCGGCAGGCGGAAGCGCGAGATCCCACTTCTCTCATGCAATCCGCTTGCGCGTTGAAAGGGGGGCTCCTGAGCATCGCGACTCAGGAGCTCCTACTGGCTCTCTAGCCCTCACCCCCTGGCCTTGACCACGGCACGCGACCTGGCATACCAGCGGCGGCTGAGCTCGCTCGAGGGCCGGGACCTGAGGACGTAGAGCACGAAGGAGAGCGTGGAGAAGGGGGGAGGCTCGCATGGACCTGGCTTAGCTGTGCTTCGGACGCCTATACACGAATCTGGCACATCATGAGGAATCGACCCCGGACTGTCAAGATAAGTCCCGAGCCCGGGTTGGCTAAACCGCTAAGGATTACGAACCATACTAACTACAGCCCTACTGCAGCAACGTCACCCCCCTTTCTTACCTCTCGACGGGTGCTTGAGCGCTAAAGGGGACCTCCTGAGCATCGCGCCTCAGGAACTCTTACTGGACCTCGGGCCGCACACCTCCTGGCCTTGACCACGACACGCGACCTGGCATACCAGCGATGGCTGCAGCCTTCTTGGGGACCGGGACCTATCAGCGCAGAGCACCAAGTCGTCGCGAGGTCGGAAAGGGAGACCGAGCTGAAGCAAGATTCGCGCTTGCGCAAGTTCATAATAAGGACAATATTGACAAGAGACATTACAAACCCTTTACACACCCCCACGGGGCACTTCTTGATCCTCGCCGGGACTTGTCAAGTTGGGCAGTTGCCGAGGCAGCGTGGGGAAGCGGAGACGCCCACGTCCAATCAACCGCCACGCGTCGACCAAGGCCGCGGGCTATTGGGGCCCGCGCCGCTCCGCACTTGACCTTTGGCTTCGCCTCAAAGCCAAGCCCGAGCGCGCCTTTGGCCCGGGGGCTACTGTCGGTGTTCTGGGAATGGGGGTCCCCAGACTTGCCTGCCTGCGGCCCATGGCGTGGCTCTGCGAGCGGGCCCGTATGGCCCATCTTCACCAAAAGTCACTCAAGACCCTCGCGAGGGGCCAAGCCTCGCGAGGCGGACGACCCAAGACCTCCTCGGGAGCATCCTCACCAGGTTGGCTCACGAGGGACGGAGAGATAAAGTCAAGGCAAACCTCGCGAGGTTCTCGTGACGTGAGCCATGACAATCAAGATCAGGCGGGCACCAGCGAGCACAGTGTCCTTGTTTCCTCTTTGGTGCTAAGGAAGCAAGCACAGGCGCGGAGTACCGAGGCGTCAAGCAAAGGTTTCCATATCAGTGCAACGAGACCAAGACCAGCAGGACGGCAAGACGGAGGTCACCATGGAGCCCAAGGCGGCGTCACCACCAGAGCCTTTTGCAGGCGAAGACTGCTTTTGTCAGGATAAGCTGTACTAGTTGTCCCCTTTCAAATTGGCCGTTGTTGGCTCCCTTCCCGCTCAATATTTGGGGAGAGGACCAGGGCCTCTATAAATAGGACTAGCCACCACCGTAAAAGATAACTCATTCGGAGGCATCTCATCTGATCTTGAGTGATCCTCATCCACACACAGAGCGCAAGAACAGCTCAACCTCAGGAGGCTGTTCTTCCCCTTGTACTGTTCATCATCATCCCAAGAGGCAATCCACCACCACCACACTGGAGTAGGGTATTACACCACAACGGTGGCCCGAACCAGTATAAATCTTGTGTCCCTTGTGTTGCGAGTTCGTCGAGTTAGCCCTTGAGATCTTAGAGAAGCTAGGACGTGGATCGGTAGGGGGAGATCTTCATGCGCACCCCAGTGTTCGAACCTTGAGGGTTTTGCCGGAACCCGTGATCCGATAGTTGGTGTTTGGCCTTCTCATGTGACCACCTCAGGAGATTCGCCCGACGCAGGTTGTCTAACCATCTCACAGGATCACCACAGCCATCAAGAGCCAAGACCAGGCGCAACCCGGATTGAGGTAGGGCCTCGTGAGTCCCGCGCTGGCTCACGAGTGCCCAGACACACCTCGTCTAGCCCTGTCGTGCAAGCCACGTGTCAGGGCGGGGCTGTACACGCCCCGGGGGCTCCACTCAGAGGGAGCCCTCACCCACGCACCAGTGGAACCACCATGCTCCGCGCTGGCAGTCGACACGGTCGAGGAGCGGCTATGCCCGTGCAAGTGCGGAAGTGCTAGGCTCCACGCTGGTGATAAACAACTGAGGGTGGCCCCATGGCCGTACCAACCTGAGGGAGCCTCCAGCTCGGTGTCCAGTCTCATCGCAACACTTCCCTCGGGAGAGTCGCGCGAGGGGGCTGCGCTCGGGTCACGCCCGAGCGTGCGCCACCCTACCAGGTCCCTCGGACCTGGTCGTCACGCGCCCCTCCCGAGCGGAGCCTCGGCCAGGAAAAGGTATGAAGGTCATTTGGACGTCAAGGGGGACTCCTGAGCATCGTGACTCAGGAGCCTAACTGGCCACGTAGCCCCTCGCTCCTTGGTTCTGTCCTGGTGATCTGGATGGCCCAACGGCGGTTGAGGTATGCGCGGGGTCGGGCCCTGCCGATGTAGAACACTAAGGCCTACTTTCGCATCTCCTTCCCGTAAGCTGTTTGCGCGTCAAGGGGGACTCCTGAGCATCGCGACTCAGGAGCCTAACTGGCCACATAGCCCCTCACCCCTTGGTCTCGTCCTGGTGATCCGGACGATCCAACGGTGGTCGAGGTATGCGCGGGGTCGGGCCTCGCCGAAGTAGAACACCAAGCAAACGGAAAGGAAATCGCAGAACCTTAACTAAATATTATGAAGCATATTGTCCCCCAAGCATCAAGCAGAGTTTTAACGCCTCCACGAGGCATGTCTCATGTCACAGGGAAGTTCTCAGGAAGGTAAAACAAGAAGGAATGCCATTCTTCACCATCAAGCCTTTTCTTCAGCCTTGGGCGCCGTCGTCGGGAAGCGCCTTCCCGTCGGCAGCGTCACCATCGGCCATGTCGTTCGCATTGGTCGCGGGATTGGCGGCGCCACCGGTTGGAGGTGCAGGTTCGACGGCGAGGAACTTCTTCAGCAGGGCCTCCACCTGGCCCTTCACGGCTGCGGCGGCAGCTGCGTAGCGCTCCTCCTCCATGGCTCGAGCAGCTCGCCGACATCGGTGTCGGGGTTGCGAAGATGTAGATGGCTGAAGACGCGTGTCGGGGCTGAAGAAGAAAGCGCGCGGGCTTCCCCTTCCACCATGGGGCCGATCCTGTCGACGATACCCACGAGCGCCACGACAAGATAAGGGAGCAGCTAGGTGGGGCCTTCGTCGTCTGTTACCAGTGGCTTCTCCAAGCCCTTCTCGTAGAGTACCCGCAGCGCCTCGTGGGATCTCTCCTCAAGGGACTTGAAGGCCACGCGATCCTCAGCCAGGACCTTCGCTTTGGCTTCCAACTGGACCTTCTCTTCCTCCACCTTCTGCTCCAGCTTCTCCAGATGGCTGCCCTCCGCGGCCTGCACCCTCGCCAACTGCTCCAACTCGGCATCACGACCGGTGACGGCATCTTCTCAGGCCTTCATCTTCTCCTCCGCCTTGCGACTGCGGGCCTCGGCCGCGCACTCATTGCGCATGGTCTCAGCTCGGCCTCCATCGACCGGCAGTGCTCCTTGGCGGCTTCGGCATCCTGCAGCGCCACCTCACAGGCGGCTGCAGCTTGGTCGGCAGCGCGCTTGTCCTCCTCGAAAGCCGCCGTGGCCTGGCCCAACGCCGCCCTGACGGATGTGTGAGAGTGCAGCCAACCAGAGATCAGCTCCAAGCGCCCGCCACCACGTGACGGTCAGCGCCTTGAAGATCATCCCGCAGCCGGGTCAGCGCAGAAAGAGCATGCTCCAGGGCGTCGGGCGCAGCAGAAGGACCACGAGCTTGTGGTGCGACGGAAGAAGAAGGCAGCATCGTCGCCAAGACCTGCAGGTTGATGGTGGCGGAAGAAGAAGCCGGAAGCTCTGGAGCCTGCGGGGCCTCGGCCAGCGAGCTGGGGACAAGCGCCTCTGGAGCCGACGTGATGGTGGGGGTCGCCCTCTCCTGGAGACGCTCCTCCGGGCCTCGCGAGGATGATTGGGCCGGAGAGGTGCGAGGGCTGCTGCCGCCCTTCTACGCCAGAGGAGGTGCGGCCATGCCAGGCTGCTGGGTCCCCGAGGATGCGGCCTCCCTCTCCCTCTTCTTCTTCGCCGACAGCATCGGCCTAGCAGCACAAGAAAAGAGCATCAGGAGCGGCAATAGAAGCAGGAGCAAGAGCAAAGTCAGGGCAAGATATTTACTGGTCCACGGCAGCGTAGTCCCGCAGCCTCTTCAGAAGCGCGGAGCCTAGGGGCCTCGCAGCCTGGGGCGCTGGCGCACGGGCCCCAGGAGCAGATGAGGCCTCGGCAGCCTCAGGTGGCGACAGGGCGGAGACATCACCTCGGGAGATCAGCACCGATCTGCTCTTCGTCGGGAACCCAGGCGGCGGCTTCTTCGAGGGGGTGACCCTGGACCTCGTGGTGACCCTAGCAGGAGGCAAGACTTCCCTCACCAAGTGGTTGTCGGCGTCGTCAGGCAAGGCGCGGAGGAGGTCAGCCTTGCGCGCAGGGGAGGTCTTCCCTGCCCCCTCCTGAGTCGCCTCCGAGCTCAGCTCCTCCTCCTCTTCGGAGTCATCGGAGGATACCATCACCGGATCCGTCACCACCAGGGCATCTGAGGGCGCAGGTGGCATGAGCCCACGCCCATCGAAGGCAGGCATGGCGGCGGCAATCTTCGCCCCATATGGGCGGCGGTATAGGGGAACAAAGGTGTCCGGCGGATACCCTTGGTCATCCCCAACCAAGAGGCGGAGGGCCGTGCCCAGCTCCTCGTCAGACAGGGCCTTCGAACGCAGGCGGAGGTCGTCTCCTTCGTCCCCGAGCTTCCAAAAGAGGCGCGAGCGCGCCTGGAGGGGAGCCACACACTGCGCCAGGAATTCCTTGACGATCATGGCCCCCGTCAGCTTTGCCGCCTTTGGGTCGTCGGGCTTCAGGTCGGCGGTCATCCTCTCCAGCACCTGCTCCGCCCGGGGGTCGGTGAGCCTCGCGTGGAACCACCCGTTGTGAGATGTGGGCATCTATGTCGGATCACAGGTTCCAGCAAAACCCTTAAGGTTCGAGCTCTGGGGTACCCGCGAAGTTCTCCCCCTATCGATCCACGTCCTAGCTTGATAAGATCTCACGGACAAACTCGATGAACTCGCAACACAAGGGACAGAGGGTTTATACTGGTTCGGGCCACCATTGTGGTGTAATACCCTACTCCAGTTTGGTGGTGGTGGATTGCCTCTTGGGTTGATGTTGAACAGTACAAGGGAAAGAACAGCCTCCTGAGGTTGAGGTGTTCTTGTGCTCTGTGTGTGGATGAGGATCACTCAAGATCAGATGAGATGCCTCCGAATGAGTTATCTCCTACGGTGGTGGCTAGTCCTATTTATAGAGGCCCTGGTCCTCTCCCCAAATATTGAGCGGGAAGGGAACAACGGCCAATTTGAAAGGGGACAACTAGTACAGCTTATCCTGACAAAAGCGGTCTTTGCCTGCAAAAGGCTCTGGTGGTGACGCCGCCTCGGGCTCCATGGTGACCTCCGTCTTGCTGTCCTGCTGGTCTTGGTCTCGTTGCACTGATATGGAAACCTTTGCTTGACGCCTCGGTACTCCGCGCCTGCGCTTGCTTCCTTAGCACAAAAGGGGAAACAAGGACACTGCGCGCGCTGGCGTCCGCCTGGCGCCGCCTGATCTTAATCATCATGGCTCACGTCACGAGAACCTCGCGAGGTTTGCCTTGCATTGATCTCTCCGCCCCTCGCGAGCCAACCTGGTGAGGCCGCCCCTGAGGAGGTCTTGTGTCGTCCGCCTCGCGAGGCTTGGCCCCTCGCGAGGGTCTTGAACGCCTTGTTGATGAAGATGGGCCGTACGGGCCTACGCGCTGAGCCACGCCGTGGGCCACAGACAGGCAAGTCTGGGGACCCCCATTCCCAGAACGCCGACACTAGCCCCCGGGCCCAAGGCGCGCTCAGGCTTGGCTTCGAGGCGAAGCCAAAGGTCAAGTGCGGAGAGCCGCGGGCCCCCAATAGCCTGCGGCCTTGGTCGACGCGTGGCTGTTGATTGGACGTGGGCGTCTCCGCTTCCCCACGCCGTCTCGGCAACTGCCCGACTTGACAAGTCCTTGCGACATGCAATTGAAAACCATCATTACCTGCGATTGTGGGAGGCGCTGGTTGGCCTTCTCTTGCTATAAATGGGGAGGGGGCAGAGCCTCCGTCGCCCATCTCTTCCCAGTCCGCTTGCTTCTTCCTCCTTGCTCCTCTGCTAGTAGCAATGGCGCCGTCGAAGAGGTTCTCTACCACGGAGAAGGGGAAGGCCCCCCGTGAGGGGCCCGGCTCCCCTGTGCCCAAGCGCGGACGCGGCCGTCCCCGTAAGCACACCGTGACCCCCGCCGCGGCCCCTCGCTCCCGGGGTGGCGCCGCTGTGCATGGCAGGGGACGCTCCGGTCGCGGCAGCCCCGTCGATGAAGGGAGACTCGTCGTGGTTGTGCGGCCTCCCCGACCACGCTTCCACTCGGAAGAGGTGCTGCCGGAGTTCGTTGTCTGGTCGGAGAGCCCGGCCCGCAACTGCCTTCAACTTCCGCACTTCTTCATCGACGAGCTACCAGCCTCTGGCCCAGGCGGGTTCTGGCTGCAGCAGGGCTTCTTGGGTTGTGGTCGAGGTCTCCGCCGCAGGCAACATAGCCCTGGCTCGCAGTTGGCAGACGTTTGCCCGCGCGTGGCTTGGGCAGGCGGTGCACCCTCCACTTCAAGTATGACGGTAACGCGACCCTCTATGTGAGGGTGTTCAGGGAGGACGGTCGCCATGCTGGGTGCTGCCCCGAGGTGAACGACGGCGAGGAGGTGCTCGGCCTCGGCGACGGCCGCGACAAGGACAAGGGCGAACCCGCCCTAGGTACCGGAGCGCGCCTCATCCAGCTACGGTGGCTCTTCTCTTGGCGACAGCTCCAGCAGTGGCGGCTACGACCAGCCGCCACGCCGCCGTGCTTGCTTCGAAGGTGGTAGCGGGCCGTCCCGTCGTCGCGCCTCCGTGAAGCGCGAGGAGGGGTCCGGCTGAGCTCAGAACGTCGCCAAGGGCCTGGACCCGTGGACCGCTGTAGGGGCAAGCACCGCTTTTGTTTTGTTCTTCCTTTCCTTCCTGCATCAAAAATGAAACCAGTATGGGCCCCGGAGGGGCGTGTATCAAACTATGATTCCTCAATCATTATGCTATGTTTTCTGTTTCCGTGCCGTGTCGTTATTTTGTGCAGGGATAACTTAGCTTGGTGCGTTCGGGGTAGCCTCCTCTTCACGAGGCACTTGTTTCCCCGTGCCCGTCTTGACTTAGTGGTCGCTCAGGAACTGCAAAAAATCGTTAGGAAGCTCGCTAGGAGACTTATCGTTCACCCAAGCCTTGACCCAGTGCTTCATATCACGGTACCCGAGGGGCAGGGATTAGGAGAGATGCGCCAGCTTGTGGGCTCGAGCGAGGGTGCCTTGCGAGAAAGCAAATGTAAGGCAGAGAGAAGGAAAAACGCTCGCGAGGGCACCTGCCTAGCCCCCTCGTGAGGTAAGAGAGAGAGAGAGAAAACAAGTTAACTAGAGTCAGAAATAGCGGCAAAAGGCGACGGAACCAAATCAGCAAGGAACACCAGAAGCAAACTTCAATTAAAAGAAGGCGAGCCAAATACGGAAAGCAAATGACAAGTCGCATCCGGCACCTAGTCTAGTCTTCAAGTCTTCTCACCAGCGCGGAGCTAAGTGCTGCCACTAAGACGTGGGAGGGAGCCCACGAGGCCCGAGAGCGGCACTCCTGAGACTCCGGGGCGTGTACAACCTCACTCATTATTACGTGAGAGTGTCATGAGCGGCGATCTTCATAGGCACTGGGTCTTCTTCACAGGCACTGGGCCTTTCTTCACAGGCGCTGGGCCTTGCTTCATGGGTAGAACTTCCGGAGGTGCTGGATGTTCCAGGGAGTGGGCGAGATGAGTACTACTCCAGCCCCCGCGCCCTGGTGCGCGAAGGCGCCATCGAAATACATGGCCCAGCTGTCTGGCGCCTCACTTCCCGGTGAGGTGGACCGGTCTTCGCCTTCTTCAAGCGTCGGGGCATCCGTCCATGCTGCCACGAAATCAGTGAGTGCAGCTCCCTTGATGACCCTGGTAGTGCTAAACTCCAACTGGAACGCCTGCAGCTCGATGTTCCACTCAGCGACCCTTCCGGCAGAGTTGGGGCTCCTGAGCACCCTCTCCAATGGGTAGGCTGAAACAACCTTGATGGGGTGACCCTGGAAGTAGTGCCGCAACTTCCGCGAGGCCACTAGGAGCGCGAGCAAGACCTTCTGAGGCATGGGATATCATGCCCTTGCGTCCCATAGCACCGTGCTGACGAAATACACCGGGAGCTCGATCAGAGCAGGCACGTTGGTGAGGCTCGTGTCTTGCAGGAGTTGGGGCGTCTCCTGAGGTAGCGGAACCCCTGACACTTGATCGCTTGTCGGGACCTTGGCAGCACCGCCCTGCCGAGCTTGGTCCTTTGTCGATGCTGCTGCGGTTCTTGCGGCGCCTTCCTGATCTTGCATCGGCTCAGCTGGCAGCGTGGCTTGGTGCGACGCGCCTTTGGCCTGGTGCTCTTCCCGAACCGCCACCAGAGCCGCGCTGGCGGAGTACGTGGTGGCGGCAAGATAAAGCACGAGGGGCTTGAGAGGTCGTGGCGGTACCATCACTAGAGGGTTGGTCAGGTATCTCTTGAGGTCTTGAAAAGCTTGGTCTGCCTCCGGGGTCCACTCGAACGGGCCCTTCTTTTTCATCAGCTTGAAGAAGGGTAGGGCGCGCTCTCCCAGCTTGGAGATGAAGTGCCCCAATGCAGTTACCCGACCGTCCAGCTTCTGCATTTCCTTGAGGGTTTGTGGTGGGCTCATGTCTTCAATGGCCTTGATCTTCTCTAGGTTTGCCTCGATCCCTCTGTGGGACACAAGGAAACCCAGCAGCTTGCCGGAAGGGACACCAAACACGCACTTCTCTGGGTTAAGTCGCAGGTTCACCTGGCGCAGGCTCGGGAAAGTCTCCTCCAGATCTTGGATCAAGGTTCGGGCCTCCCGAGACTTCACCATGATGTCGTCGACGTAGGCCTCCGCGTTTCTCCCGAGCTGTTGCCCAAGGGGACATGCATCAACCGCTGAAAGGTCGCGCCGTGTTGCGCAGTTCGAAAGGCATGCAAGTGTAGCAGTACACCCCGCACGGGGTCAGGAAGGCTGTCTTCTCAACATCTTCTACCGCCATCTTGATCTGGTGATACCCTGAGAATGCATCCAGGAAGCATAGCAGGTCGCACTCGGCGGTGGAGTCGACGATTTGGTCAATGCATGGAAGCGGGAACGAATCTTGGGGGCAGGCCTTGTTGAGGTTGGTGAAGTCGACGCACATTCGCCCCTTCCCGCCTTTCTTCGGCACAACGACGGGGTTTGCCAGCCATTCGGGGTACTGCACCTCGCGAATGGCACCCGCCGCCTCCAACTTGCGGGTTTCTTGGACGATGAAGGCCTGCTTCTCCGCGGACTGCCGCCTCGCCCGCTGCTTCACAGGGCCTACATTGGGGCACACCCTTAAGTGATGCTGAATCACCTCTCTCGGGACCCCCACCAGCTGCTTGGGTTCCCATGCGAATATTTCCTTGCTTGCGCGCAAGAACTTCACCAATGCTTCCTCTTGCTTGGGTCGAGGACGGCACCTATGGTAAAGGTGGCTCCTGAGGTCCCGTCCTCATCGACCGGCACCTGCTTGGTTTCCGCCTTGTCTTGGGTGAACAACTGCTTCTTCTTGGTTGGTGTGGCTCCCTTGGGCTCGGAGGTGCCTGCGTCGATGGGCTGCGCCACCGCGGCGGTCTTGAAGGCAAGCTTGAGCGCTGCCAGGGCCTCCTTGGCGTCCCCCTTGATGGTGAGGACGCCCTTGCTTCCAGGCATCTTCATGAGGTTGTAGGCCGGATGGGTTGCTACCATGAACTAGGCCAGTGTTGGGTACCCGAGGTTGGCGTTGTACGGGAGGCCGACGCGGGCGATGTCGAAGTCGACCAGCTCGGTGCGGTAGTTGTCGCGCGTGCCGAAGGTGACGGGGAGGCGGATCTGCCCCAGGGAGTGGGTGGCGCCGCCGCCAACTCCTGAGAAGGGCTTGCTGAGGCTGAGCCGATCGAGCGGCACATGAAGAAGGTTGAAGGCCTCCACGGAGAGCACGTTGAGGCCGGCGCCGCCGTCGATGAGGGTCTTGGTGATGGCCACGTTGCTGATGGTGGGCATGCAGAGCATCGGGAGCGTGCACGAGCCGGCGGTGGTGACGGGGTGGTCTTCTGAGTCGAAGGTGAGGTCGGCTTCGGGCGCAGCCAAGCCCGGCAGAGCCCCCGAGCGCTTGGAAGCAGCGCCGATCTGGCGAAGGAATGGCTTGATATGGCGATCCGAAGGCGGTGCTTGAGAGCCGCCTAGCAGGGCCGCGACCGCGTGGTGCACCAGCGCTGCGTAACGCACTATGAAGAGACCGCGCAGCTCCTCCCAAGACGCTGCCGTGGATCCGGGGAGGTTGAGCAGCCAGGCGCACGGCTCGCCAGCGAGGGCCATGGGAAGCCAGTTGGCAATGACCTTGTCGTCCCCTCCGACCTCGAAGACGGCCTCTTCGTATGCCAGCAGGAAAGCTGACGGGTCCATCGCGCCGTCCTAGCACGGCGGCATCTCCGGCTTGAACTTGGGTGGCCATCGCACCTACCGCAAGGCGGGGGCCAGGGCTCGGAGCCCCCTGGCCCCGTCGTAAGCGCCTCTCATCGGAGCCGGGAGCGAGACGCCTGCCATGCGGGCGGAGTGCAGATCGACGGAAGGAAAACTACGGCGCACCCCTACCTGGCGCGCCAAATGTCGGATCACGGGTTTCGGCAAAACCCTTAAGGTTCTAACTCTGGGGTGCGCGCGAAGTTCTCCCCCTACCAATCCACGCCCTAGCTTGCTAAGATCTCACGGACAAACCCGACGAACTCGCAACACAAGGGACACGGGGTTTATACTGGTTCGGGCCACCGTTGTGGTGTAATACCCTACTCCAGTGTGGTGGTGGTGGATTGCCTCTTGGGCTGATGATGAACAGTACAAGGGGAAGAACAGCCTCCTGAGGTTGAGGTGTTCTTGCGCTCTGTGTGTGGATGAGGATCACTCAAGATCAGATGAGATGCCTCCGAATGAGTTATATCCTACGGTGGTGGCTAGTCCTATTTATAGAGGCCCTGGTCCTCTCCCGAAATATTGAGCGGGAAGGGAGCCAACAATGGCCAATTTGAAAGGGGACAGCTAGTACAGCTTATCCTGACAAAAGCGGTCTTCGCCTACAAAAGGCTCTGGTGGTGACGCTGCCTTGGGCTCCATGGTGACCTCCGTCTTGTCGTCTTGCTGGTCTTGGTCTTGTTGCACCGATATGGAAACCTTTGTTTGACGCCTCGATACTCCGCGCCTGCGCTCGCTTCCTTAGCACCAAAGGGGAAACAAGGACACTGCGCCCGCTGGCGCCCGCCTGGCGCCCGCCTGATCTTGATCGTCAAGGCTCACGTCACGAGAACCTCGCGAGGTTTGCCTTGCATTGATCTCTCCGCCCCTCGCGAGCCAACCTGGTGAGGCCGCCCCTGAGGAGGTCTTGTGTCGTCCGCCTCGCGAGGCTTGGCCCCTCGCGAGGGTCCTGAACGCCTTGTTGATGAAGATGGGCCGTACGGGCCTACGCGCTGAGCCACGCCGTGGGCCGCAGGCAGGCAAGTCTGGGGACCCCCATTACCAGAACGCCGACAATCTCCATCGGCAGCACGAGCCGGGGGTGGGAGCACTTGGCATCCATCAGGACCCACTTGCTCCTGAAGCCCTCGGCCTTCTTCCCGGCCTTTGAGATCGCGTTGGTCTTGTTGGCCGCAACGAAGTTGGCACACCCCGAGCAGTGGCCGTCCTTGATCCAGAGATAGAAAAAGTGGCGCAGCAGCGCCACGGACGGCATCACCCCTGCCTTGCAACAGAAGGCGAAGATCGACAGAAGGAGGACGGAGTTGGGATGCAGATGGAGGGCATGCAGCTTGTAATGGTTGAGGACGGAGTAGAAGAAATCGGAAAAGGGGGGACCAACCTGGCGACAACGCTACTCATGAGGAAGGGATAGAAGGTGCTGCCTGAGGCCTCCGGCTCGGTGGAGCCAACCCAGAGCGCGGTCTTTCTCTTCTCATCGCTGCCCTCCGCTGTCATCAGAAGCATGGCTGCGAGGTTCTTCTCCGAGACGCTAGGCGCTTTCAGCGCAGGCTCGTACCAGCAGGGCAGAGGAGCGACCTGAGCCTTGCTCGGCGCCATTGATGGCGGGCTCGAAGGAGGATTTGTGCGGATCTGGAGTCTTTGGAAGCGAGGAGCAGGAAACGGGATCTGGAGCAAGACGAAGGGGAGCAATGAAGGCAGCACGGTGCGTGCTAGCCTTTTGCCAGTCAGGGGCAGTTGGCAAGGCAGCGTGGGGAAGCGGAGACGCCCACGTCTTGTCAATGGCCACGCGTCAATCAAGGTCGCATGCGGTTGGGGCCCGCGGCGCTCCACCCTTGCCCCTTGGCTTCGCCTCGAAGCCAAGTGCGAGCGCGCCTTGGGCCCAGGGGCTACTGTCGGTGTTGTGGGAACGGGGGTCCCCAGACTTGCCTGCCTGCAGCCCACGGCGTGGCTCCACCAATGGCCTGGTATGGCCCATCGTCACCAACAACCACTCAAGACCCTTGCGAGGGGCCAAGCCTCGCGAGGCGGATGACACAAGACCCCCTCAGGGGCAGCCTCCTTACGCTGGCTCGTGAGGAGCGGAGAGATCAAGGCGGAGGGGCACCTCGCGAGGTTCACATGACGTGAGCCATGACGACCGCCGCCTGGCGGGCGCCAGCTGGCACAGTGTACAATTTTCCTCTTTGGTGCTAAAGAGGCAGGCACAGGCGAGGAGTCCCGAGGCATCAGGCAAAGGTTTCCATATCGGTGCAACAAGACCAAGACCAGCAGGACGGTAGGACGGAAGTCACTGCGGAGCCCACGGCAACGTCACCACCAGAGTCTTTGGCAGGCGAAGACCACCTTTTGTCAGGATAACTTGTACTACTTGTCTCCCTTTGAAACTGGCCGTTGTGGGATCCCTTCCCGCCTAACATTTGGGAAGAGGACCAAGGCTTCTATAAATAGGACAAGCCACCGCCCTAGCGGGGGACGGATCATTCGGATCATCCCCAACCACACAAGCTGACCAAGCTCAATAACACCTCTCCTCATGAGGTTGTTCTTCCCTTGTACTTGTTCATCCTCAGCCTACAAGTCAATCCACCACACCACACTGGAGTAGGGTATTACACCACAACGGTGGCCCGAACCAGTATAAACTCTTGTGTCCCTCGTTCTCTGGGTTCGGCGAGCTAGGCCTTGGGATCATTGAGAGTGTGAGCTAGGGGAAGAGAGATCTTCGTGCGCACCCCATTGTTTGAACCTCGAGGGTTTGCCGGAACCCGTAATCTGACATATGTAAACGGTACCTGCACACAAATAACAAATACTTGCAACCCAACGCGTAGGAGGGGTTGTCAATCCCTCCCCGGTAAAAAGATAGATAAAATTGTATGAGATTGGATAAAAAGATCTAGCAAAAACACAAAATAAAATAAATAAAGAAAAAGTGCAGCAGGGTATTTTTGGGTTTTTCTAATAATAGATCTGAAAACAATATGATTAAAGATAGACCCGCGGGCTATAGATTTCACTAGTGGCTTCTCTCGAGAAAATAGCATAAGGTGAGTAAACAAATTACTGTTGGGCAATTGATAGAAGAGCAAATAATTATGATGATATCCAAGGCAATGATCATGTATATAGGCATCACATCCAAGATTAGTAGACCGACTCCTGCCTGCATCTACTACTATTACTCCACACATCGACCGCTATCCAGCATGCATCTAGTGTATTAAGTTCATGGAGAAACGGGGTAATGCAATAAGAACGATGACATGATGTAGACAAGATCTATTCATGTAGGAATAGACCCCATCTTTTTATCCTTAATAGCATCGATACATGTGTGCCTTGCTACCCCTTCTGCCACTGGATGAGGACACCGCAAGATCGAACCCATCACAAAGTACCTCTTCCCATTGCAAGAAAAATCAATCTAGTTGGACAAACCAAACCAAAGTTTCAGAGAAGAAATACGAGGCTATAACAATCATGCATATAAGAGATCAAGGAGAACTCAAATAATATTCATAGATAGGTCTGATCATAAACTCGCACTTCATCGGATCCCAAGAAACACACCGCAAAAAGTCATTACATCAAATAGATCTCCAAGAACATCGAGGAGAACATTGTACTGAGAATCAAAAAGAGAGAAGAAGCCATCTAGCTACTGCCTACGGACCCGTAGGTCTGTGCTAAACTACTCACGCACCATCGGAGGAGCACCAATGAGGATGATGAACCCCTCAGTGATCGTGTTCCCCTCCGGCAGGATGACGGAATAGGGCTCTATACTGGATCTCGTGGTTCTGGAACTTACGGCGACTGGAATTGTGTTTCGTCGACTCCACCCGGGTTTCTGGAATATTTGGGTATTTATAGAGCTAAGAGGCGGTGGAAAGGACCTCCGTGGGCCCCACCACCCATCAGGGCACTCTAGGGGCCTCTGGCACGCCCAGGTGGATGGTGGGCTCCATGGGCCTTCCCTCATGCACTTCCTTGGCTCCCAAGTTGTCTTCTGGGCTGAAAAAAATCTCCAAAAAAAATCGCTGCATTTGGACTCCATTTGATATGGATATTCTACGAAGTAAAAAAACAAGCAAAAACCAGCAACTGGCACTGGACACTATGTCAATAGGTTAGTCCCAAAAAATGATATAAAGTTGCTATAAAATGAATATAAAACATCCCAGAATGATAATATAACAGCATGGAACACTAAAAAATTGTAGATACGTTGGAGCCGTATCAGTTGGCTGCTCCGAGAGAACTTGACACTTGTCATAAGGGAGCAACCCATCCTCCGATGACTTTGAGAGAATCCTAACTGAGGAAAAACCCAGAGCCAAAGTGATTGAGTAGCACTGAAGATATTGATTTGTGTGATCTGACGTCTGTTACCTTTGAAGACTGTCATTCTTCCAGATGGTTAGGCGTCAAGTTCTGAGTACACCAAGAGTCATTGTGGTGTGTCGGTGAACAAGTGTGTCAAGGTTTTGGAAGTCTACCATGAAGACTTACCACGAGTGATTGGGTGAGGACTAAGTGAGTTAGCTCAAGAGGAATACGGTGAGGACTGTGTGTCCTCTGAGTTGCGACTTAGCCGCCTCAACCAGACGTACAGTTGATGCAGCAATTGGAACTAGTCTACCAAATTCCATTTTCTTCACCGAGCCAACCTGGTTTCAAATTCCTCAACCCTCTCTTACTTTATTCCGATGTTGAAGAATTTGTGATCTGTGCTGTGACTAATTTGAATTGAAGAATTTCATCTCGCTATCTTTATTTCCTTAGTTCATTTTCTTCATGTGTGTATGAATGTATGATTGCATGTTCTTCACTCTTACGTATCCTGATTGCATGTACTTTGAGTCTGTGATGACTTAGTTTCCCTTGTGTTTCTATTTTTTCACTCTAATCATCGCCAAATTCATCAGAGTTTGAAGAATTTCTAAAAATCTCCCATTCACCCCCCTCTGGGACTAAACCTGCGCTTTCAGCGCCTCTCAAGCTTGTCGCCAACTGCCTGCCTCTCTGACCCCCTCCGAAGGTTCCTGGGTGTCCTCTGGTCCAAGAAAAATCCTCAAAAAGTTTCATTCCGTTTGGTATTGATTTTCTATAAAAGATAAAAACAAGGAAAAAACAACAATTGTCACTAGGCATGAGGTTAATAGGTTAGTCCCAAAATAATAATATAAAATAGCATAATAATGCATATAAAACATCCAATATGGATAATATAATAGCATGGAACAATCAAAAATTATAGATACGTCGGAGACGTATCACCCGTGAGGCGTTCGTGACCGACCGACAGGTCGATGTCATAGCGCGTGAGGTGGAGGCTCAGAAGACAACATCGAACCTTTGCATCGAGAGATAACGGTTGGAGCTGCTTCAGGAGGTGCTACATGCCCGGAAGGTCGAGCTTGAAAGCCGCAAAGCTGCCGTCTTTTGCCGGGAGGCCGCCCAGCAACCAATGTTGACACCTCCAATGCTCGACTAAGGGACCGTCGCGACAAGCAGGAGGCCCAAAACAAGAAGATCCTCGCGGACACCCTTCTTAAGCAAAAGGAAGACGCCCGCTCCGAATATCAGCGAAAGTTGGCCCTCCAGGAGACACGCTTCATGAAGAAAATAAAAACCTTAGAGGCCAAATGTGAGGTCCTGGAGAGACAACTAGGTTCCATGGAGGGCTCCATTAGTGAAGCAAGGTCTTTGGCGGGCGCCAGCGAGAAGGCCCGGGATGAGGCCTTGCAGAAACTCTCGGATTGCCAGCAGAGTTGTCACACCTTGAGACGTAAAACACTCAGTTGGTGAGCGACTTCGCAAAACAGGGTGAAGAAATGGACCAGCTTCGAGGGCAGCATAGGATGCAGTGTGATGTCTTCAAGGAGGTCCATGATCATATATTCACGATCATCAGGAAGCTAAGAATGGCCCTCTCAGGGTCTCTTAATTTTCAAGTTGATGGCGTAGGGAGCTACGCCTTGTTCTTTGAGGAATTCATCGCCAAGCTGGAAACATTCACGGGAGAGTTCCTGGAGACCATTGAAGCCGAAGCTCGGGAGGTGGCGACGCTAGCCGGGGAGCGTGTCCTCGGCAATCTTCATCTTATCGATGTTGCCTTCCTGTACGCGGAGCTAGTGAAGCCTCCTATGAAGGGTGCACGGGCCAAAGATTCGAGGGTTGTGGCCGCCGGCTTCGCTGAGGAGCTTGTCGGTGTATTTGTGCCTGACAATGATGGAGGTGCCTCAGAGGATTCTACAAATGTCGAGGGGCTCACTGGATGAGGATTCCGACTTTGAAGCCTAGAAATTCAAGATATTACTTGCTTGTAACTGTTTTTGGCATCTGTCGCCACTTATCTTAGTTCTCGGACGTGTTTGTTGTAAGGAATGCCATATTTACGTCCGGTAGCCATAATTTCTTTTCTTTAAACATTTGTCCTTCTGTGATCCCCGATATGTTGTCGCGAGTGGGCTCGTCTTGAGATTCCAGGCCATGCAGGGCCTGTCGTGTGTATAGTAGCCCCCGGGCCCAGAGGGCCCATGCGTTTCGCGCACAAATGCACGGGGCAGATGGGGCCCAATTATTGCGAGGGCCGGACACATGGGATGGGTTACCTAGTCATGGGAAAACGCACTCCTGTCATCATGTCATTGCGCCGCCCGGTCATTTCGGGTTGTCAGCTATAATGGCGCCTCTAAGGCGGGCGGCTCCTTGGTTCCCGTGTCGTGGCGCCTGGGAAACGGAGCAATTTGGAGGGGAGAAGGCGGGGGTTGCGCGTCGTGGAAGCGAGACGTCCATCGCCTACCCACTCTGCCTATAAAACACAGGGGTTTAGTCGCCTCTTGTTACCCGTCTCCACAGCCCCTTAGCATCTCCCGTCGCCTTTGCCTTTTTCTTCCTCCTTCCTTGCTCTTGTTCTCCTGCGATGGCGCATGGGGGCATCAACTATGAGAGAGAGAGAGAGCAGATGCTGGAAACTGTTGCTGTTAAGGACATTGAGCTTCAGGAGCTACGCGCAACCCTCAACATAACTGTTCTCTGCCTAGAGAACAAGACCGCTGAGTTGCATGGGGAACTAGAGATGGAGAAGATCCGTCGCCGTGAGCCGGAGCATCTCTTAGGTCACCTCCACACCGACCACTATGGGAGCATGGGGTCACTGCGCTATGTGTACAGATGGCTGAACGAGGACACGCATGTCCTCGACCTTTAGCCGTTATTCCCGTACTTCGCCTTTGATGAGGGGAACCTAAACCACCTGACAGTCGTCTTCCAGGCCCTCACCGCCAGGTTCGGAGAGCTCCGCCAACTGAGGAAGGCGGCGCAGGAGGCGGCGGCTTGGGCCAGACGGACATTGGTCCTAGAGTGCAAAGGCAGAAGGGAGCTTGTGGAGGAGCCCATGTGGTCGGTGGCCACGTGTGTCCTTGTCGGCGTCCACCTTGCCTCCCCCCACTTCCCGCTGAGGGTTGTGCCGGGGGAGCAGATGGTCGAGGACTGGTGGACGGCCCAGCGCGCGGTTGACGGTGTCGTCACGACCGTGGTGCAGCAGGAGATAGATGCCAACTCCGATGGCGCCTGAAGTTCATGCATCCTCAGGGCCTCCGGCGCCCAATTTCTTTTTCTTCTTGTTGTTTTTTTTTGTAAGGGAAGCAGGCCATTGCGTCGTAGGGCTGGCAGGGCGGTGCAGACTGATGTACGCGTCGTCCTGTTCATCCTTTAAATTAAGTTTGATGTTCTAGGAGTATCTAACTTTTCCTTGGTCGTTCTCGTCATACCACACAGACGGAGGAGGCGAAGGTTCGCCATACTGGCTAAACTGGTCAGGGAAAAGACAATGAAACCCAGCAACTCGGGAAAGCAATCCACACGGGAGAGATCCCTGGAACTTTTCCTTAACGGTAGGCACAACACACTGCAGCAACTTCGCCACGCGAGGGGAAGGAGCAGAGGATTTGGTGACCTGGGAAATTTTTCTCGAACGGGACAGGACTGTCGGTGCACAAAAGTAGGGGCTCTCCTTTTTTACCCCTTTACTTGTGCACGGGCAGTCAGAGCCACGCCCGTGGCCACACTAAGTAGGGCAGAGGATGGAAACGAAGGCACGAGACAGCCAAAGCAATGCCAGGACAGAGACACAAAGAGCAAGAGGGCGAGGTGGACTCCCCCGGCAAGACCCTTGTCGGGGTGGCCTCCGCGGCCCCGGCAAGAGCCTTGCTGAGGCAACTTGCCCGATGCCAGCGGAGCACGCCACCCTTGAGCCCAGGGGTTCCAACGTCATCAACCATATTGGAACCAAGGCTCGGGGGCACCTCCGTGGTGGCATGCAGATCTTTGTGAAGATCATAAACACACAAGAACAGATGAGGACCAGAAGACGACAATCCTCGACGACATCCTGACCAAGGAAATCCATGAGACCCCCGGCAAGACCCTTGCCGGGGATGATCGTGATGCCACGGCAAGACCCTTGTCGGGGCCCCGGCAAGACCCTTGCCGAAGACACTCGCGGGGCCACAGCCAGGCCCACGTCTGCCGAAAATCCACCCCCGTTCCCATGCAGCTGCCAGCCTAACCAGCTGGGGCAGGCACCTGCGTGGCAACGTGCGGCCTCCAGGCTAACTCAGCAAGCATCTGCGTGGTGGCATGCAGATCTTCGTGAAGATCCTACCACCGCGCCATCTCAGCAGCCTGCCAGCCTGCGTGGCGCTGCATGCCTCGTTGGACTGGGCGCGTGTCGGAGCGAGGCAGAGTGGCGACGGACGGGACGAGCCTCGTTGCCATCCCCAATAAAGCAGCGGGACACCTAAGGAGCGCATTTAATGCACCTTGTCCCGTAATGACAAGTGATAAGCTTGCGCACTGTACACCTTTCCACCTCATGTGTGCCACTGTGGCGACCCCTTTTGTCTATAAAAGGAGGCCCGAGGCGTCCAGGAGAAGGATTCAGATCTTTTGGACTAGACACGCACCGTAGCTAGTTCAAGAGCTCAAGAACACTCAGATATATACACCAAAGCAGGACTAGGGTATTACGCATCCTCGCGGCCCGAACCTGGGTAAAACGATCTTTGTGCTGACTACCAGACCCGCTCTTTGCACAACCCCACGCCCGCCAACCGTAGAAGGGATCTCAGTGATTCCATAGGTGTCGTTTCCCCCGACATCTTTGGCGCGCCAGGTAGGGGGCGCAGTTGTGAAAATCCGGTCTAGTAGCTGGTTTAGCAGTTCTTCATCGCCCTGGCTCCTAAGAAGAAGATGATCACGGCGATCGGTTCGTCGGGGGCCGAACAGCCCGTACCAGTGCGGGCGAGCGGTGAAGCGGTCGCGGGCGGAAGCCGAGGCGCGGCCCGCGAACACCCACATCGCTCTGGAAGTCAAAGTCTGGCGAGCGGTGTCATTCGTGTGCGAGACGACGGGCCGCACGCCACCAAAACCAAAGATGGAGCCGGGCCCCCCGCAGGGGGCGCGGGGCCCTCCAAGGGCGGCGTCGTGCCACCCATCGGCGGCGCGGCGACTTCCAAGACGCCTACGCCGGCGCCCACGATGCGCTCCTCCCAGGTTGTGCGCGACGAGCAGCGTCACCACGCTGGTGACCCCGGGCGCCGCCGCGGGAAGAGTCCTGCGCCTCATTCGCGGGACGTAGAAGGCCCAGCATGCACGCCAAGGCGCCGACGAAAATGGCGCGCAGCCGCAAGGCCGTGATAGAGCTCCTTCTAACGTGGTTAGAAGTCGGAGCGCGTCACGGTCCACGCAGCTTTCGTCGCCACCCATGCCAGCGGAAGCTTTAGCACTAGCAGTTGCTCCTCGACTTTCCTCCTGCTGCGGAAAAGCTCGACGAGTGGAGAGCCACCATCCGGAGCCTCGTCGGTGTTGCCAACAAAGACGAGCCGCGACCAGCATGGCCCTTAGGCCGGCGCTCCGTCGAGCCACCGCACGCCAGTGGTGGGAGGACTGGAGGTTCTGCGTCCACGGTGCACTCTCCTCCCCCATGCCAGCCACCGCGGGTATCGGCCCGTCGTGATGATGCATGTGATAATATTTCCATAGCGTCGTCCGACGCATGGACCCGTCGTGATCAGCGCCAAGTTCTTCGAGAACGAGCCCACGAAGACGCTCGAACCACCATCGAGCGCCGGCGTGAAGCGCGTCACCAGTCAGATAGGCGAGCGGGACCCGCTACGGACCACCCGGCTCCGGGGGGCTCCGGTGGCCTACCTTACGAGGTGGGCTGCCCAGCCTTCACCCGTGAGCTGCGGCATTCCAGTGGCCCTCCCACCGCACGTTCAAGCCCGACGTTGGCGAGAAGTACAACGGCAAGACCCACCCGTCGGAGTTCCTCAGCATCTACACCATCGCGATGCAAGCTGCTGGAGCTCGCGACGACAAGGTGCTTGCCAATTACTTCCCGTTGGCGCTTAAACCCAATGTCATGTCATGGTTGATGCACTTGCCGGCGGATTCCATTTCTTCTTGGTCGGATTTGTGTCATGAGTTCGTTGGCGCCTTCATCGGAGGCTACCAAGCTCATGGCCAGGCAAGCGATTTGCATATCATCCCCCAGAAGGAAGCTGAAACCCTGTGCAAGTACGTACAGAGGTTCAGCCGGGTGTAGTACAACATCCCAGATGTTCATCCCGCCGCTGTGATCAGCGCATTCCATCAGAATGTACGCAACCGCAAGATGCGTAAAGAGCTGGCGATGAACAAGGTCAAGGATGTGGCCGAACTTTATGTTCTGGCCGACAGGTGCGCTCGGGCAGAAGAGGGGAGGAAGTACCCCGGCGAGGACGTCGGCGCGGAAACCGACTCCACAGACGAAGACGTAGCCGCCCCGACAAAGAAGGGTCGGCGCCGCAACAGAAAGCGCAAGGGCAAGACCGTGCTTGCCGTCGAGGGATCCGAGGACACCGGCGCCGCCAAGAAGGCCAAGGCAGACGACCCCGGCAAGGAAATTGCCGGGTGCGCCGCTTGCCGGGCCTTGGCGGCTGCCGACAAGCCAGGAGGCTTCGACAAGCAGTATTGCAAGATCCACCGCACCAAGGGCCATGACCTCCAGAACTGCCGGCAAGTCGAGCTGCTCGCCGAGAAGCACAAAGCCGAGTATGAGAGGCAGGATAAGGAGAAGGGTCAGGATGGTGCCGAGGGATCCGGCAAGAAGCGCGGCGGCCAAGGGGGTCGCTGCGGCAAGGATAACCAGCAAGAGAGGCCCGCTCGGGGCCGCGATAAGAAGCAAGAAGACGATGGTCATGACGAGGACGACGAGTCCGACGAGCATGAGTTCCAGAAGGCTACGGAGGCCATGTGCGTCGACGGTGGCGCCTCGCTGCACACCTCTCACCGCCAGCTCAAGCAGTGGGCGCGTGAGATCACAGTAGCAGAACCATCATTTGATGCTCAAAAGCCACTGAAGTGGTCCCGCACGCCTATCATTTTTTGCACCGAGGACCACCCTGATCGCACAACTGCGGTCGGGTGTTTGCCGTTATTGGTTTCGACAATAATACGCAACCTCAAGGTGACAAAAATGCTAGTTGATGGCGGGGCCAGTCTGAACTTGATCTCGCCTATTGTGATCAAAAGGCTGCAGATTCCTGATGGAGACCTCGAAGAGACGGGCACGTTTCAAGGGGTCAACCCAGGAAGGAGTCAGCCAAAGGGTAAGGTCACGCTGCCTGTGACATTTGGAGGTGAGCTGAACTACAGGACGGAGAGGATTGTTTTCGACGTAGCCGAGATCCCCTTGCCCTACAACGGGATCCTCGGCCGCCCAGCACTAGCCAAGTTCATGGCGGCCTCACATTACGCCTACAACACGCTGAAGATGCCTGGGCCGATGACCATCATCACCGTCCCCTCCGACAAGAAGGATGCGCTGATCTGCGCTGACCAACTTTACCGGGAGGCAGTCGCAGCAACCGCCGCCAAGGCACTTGCTCCTACCGCTGAAGCCCCGGGGAGGAAGAAGACCGGTAAGACCTCTCGCACCCACTCTGGCAAGCGCACCTCTTCAGAGTGTAGTGCTCCCGTCGAGGACGTGCCAGAGAGCTCCACCGGCAAGAGCAAGAAATCCAGAGCTGCACTGCCAGAGACAAAGAAGGTGTCCGTCAAGGAGGATGCCACGGGAGGGGCTTTCACCATAAGCTCCACCCTCGACAGCAAATAGGAAGGCGCGCTCGTCACTTTCCTGCGGGCGAATGTCGATGTGTTTGCATGGCAAGCATCCGACATCCCCGGCGTTCCCAGGGAGGTGATTGAGCACCATCTTGCTGTCTGTCCTCATGCGTGACCCGTCAAGCAGAAGGTCAGGAAGCAGGCTATAGAACAGCAAGAGTTCATCACAGAGGAAATCAGAAAGTTGGAAGCGGCAGGTTTGGTGAGAGGGGTACTCCATCCGATGTGGTTGGCCAATCCGGTGGTGGTGCGCAAGGCAAATGGGAAGTGGAGACTGTGTATTGATTACACAGATATCAATAAGGCTTGTCCAAAGGACCCTTTCCCGTTACCGCGCATCGACCAGATTGTTGACTCCATGGCCGGGTGTGACTTGTTATCATTTCTTGATGCTTACTCGGGATACCACCAGATCTTCATGACGAAAGAAGATGAAGAGAAGACAGCATTCATCACCCCATGTGGTATGTATTGTTTTTTACGAATGCCTTTCGGGTTGAAGAGTGCTGGCTCAACATTTGCAAGGGCGGTCAAAATTGGTTTTGAGCCCTAGCTACATAGAAATATGGAAGCTTATATGGATGAAATAGTGGTCAAAACCAAGGGCAGGGCAACACTCATACAAGATTTAGAAGAGACGTTTGTGAATTTGCGCAAGATCAATCTCAAGCTGAACCCTGAGAAGTGTATCTTCGGCGTTCCGTCTGGCAAACTTCTCAGGTTCTTTGTGTCACAACACAGGATTGAGGCAAATCCAGACAAGATCAAGGCCATTGAGCAGATTGAGGCGCCTAGGCGGATCAAGGATGTGCGTCGGCTCACTGGCTGCGTTGCCGCCATGAGCAGATTCATCTCCAAGTCTGCTGAGCGTGCCCTCCCCTTTTTAAAATTTTTTAAAAAGGCGGGCCCAATGGAATGGACCCCAGAGGCTGAAGCAGCACTGCGGGATTTGAAGAAATGACTCTCCTTTACGCTGATACTGGTTGCGCCTAAACCACGAGAGCCGTTGCTACTATATCCAGCGGCAACAAATCAAGTGATCAGCGCCGCGCTAGTGGCGCAGAGGGAGGTCGACGAAGAGGCAGTGGAAACGGCAGGACGGGCGGATGGCGAGCCAGATCTCTCCCCGGCAAGGCCTGGTGCCGGCAAGGCAAGGCTCCCGATAAAGTCTGACGCTGATGGGACAGGGCCTGCACAACCGAATGAAGTGGTGCAGAAGAAGAAGATGATGCAACACCCGATTTACTTTGTAAGCTCCCTCCTGCAGGGGGCTAGGTCAAGGTACTCCGGTGTGCAGAAATTGCTCTTCGGCCTCCTTATGGCCTCGAGGAAGCTGCGTCATTACTTCCAAGCACACGAAATCACCGTCGTTACCCGCCTCCCATTGCAACGGATACTGCATAACCCAGACACGACCGGGAGGATTGTGGAATGGGCGTTGGAGCTGTCGAGCTTTGGTTTGAAGTTTGAAAGTACTTCAACAATCCAGAGCAGAGTCTTGGCGGAGTTCATTGCAGAATGGACCCCAACGCCCGATGAAGAGATCCAGGAGACCACTCTCCCCGGCAAGGAAGCAAGTCGCAACTGGATTATGTACTTTGACGGGGCTTTCTCGCTGCAAGGCGCCGGTGCTGGTGTGCTGCTTATTGCACCCACCGGAGAGCACCTCAAGTATGTAATCCAGATGCACTTTCCCAGGGAGGTGTCACCGAACAACACAGCCGAATACGAGGGGTTGCTTGCCGGTCTCAGGATCGTGGTAGACCTCGGGATCAAGAAGCTCATCGTCAGGGGTGATTCGCAGCTTGTCGTCAAGCAAGTCCACAAAGATTATCAAAGCCCGTTGATGGAGGCCTACGTAGATGAGGTGAGGAAGCTGGAGGAGCGTTTTGACGGTATACAGGCAGGGCACGTTCCCCGAGTGGAGAATGACATCGCTGATTACCTGTCGAAGCGCGCTGCCCTCGAACTACCAGTGGAACCAGGTACCTTTGTGCTTCGGCTAACTCAACCATCCGTTGAACCCTCAACAGAGCAGAACAAGTGAAGGAAATCAGGCCCCGACAAGTACTTTCCCGCCAAGCTCCCAGGAGCCACTGGCGAAGATGTTGCCATGGACACTGAGCCTGCCATGGGGCAACCGACTCCGGCAGGGCGTTAAGCCCTGGCCGTCGAGACAGCCGCTCCCATGGCAGAGGAAATGCCTTTAGTCCTTGTCGTCGAGCCCGAGGCTCCGGCATGGGCATAGCATACCGTCCGATTCCTCCAAACAGGGGAACTCCCTGAGGAGCAGGGAGAAGCGGAGAAAGTAGCCCGTCGGTCTGCCATGTATCAGTTCGTCGACGACGTCCTGGACAGAAAAAGGCTGAACGGTGTGAAATTGAAGTGCATCCCCCGGGAGGAAGGACTGGAGCTGTTGGCAGAGATACACGGAGGCATATGTGGCTCCCACATAGGGTCGAGGGCCCTTGCCGGCAAAGCATTCCGGCAAGGTTTCTTCTGGCCCACTGCCCTCCAGGATGCAACGACACTAGTAACCAAGTGTGAAGCGTGTCAGTTCCATTCGAAGAAGCTTCATCAACCAGCCCAAGCCCTTCAAACAATTCCTCTCTCCTGGCAGTTTTCGGTCTGGGAGCTCGACATACTGGGCCCTTTCCCCCGCGCTGCCGGGGCATTGAGTACGTGTACGTTGCAATCGACAAGTTCACAAAGTGGCCGGAGGTGGAAGCAGTGAGGAAGGTGACAGCGCAGTCGGCCGCCAAGTTCTTCAAGGGGCTAGTCTACCATTTTGTGTGCCGAATAGAGTCATCACCGACAACGGCACGTAGTTCACAAGCCGCACCTTCATGGAATACATCCAAGACCTCGGCGGCAAGGTCTGTTTCGCTTCTGTTGCACACCCGCGAAGCAACGGCTAAGCTGAGAGGGCGAACGCTGAAGTATTGTGAGGCCTCCGGACAAGAACTTTTGACAGGCTACACAAGTGCGGAAGATGCTGGATTGATGAGTTGCCGGCGGTTCTTTGGTCGATCAGAACGACGCCAAATCGAGCCACCGGCCAGACACCCTTTGCCCTGGTATACGGGGCAGAAGCAGTTCTCCCCACGGAACTCACGCATGGGTCACCTCGAGTGCTCGCTTATGATGAGCTTGAGCAAGAGCAGTTGCGGCAAGATTACACAATGCTCCTTGAGGAAGATCGTCTTCGGGCAGCTGTGCGAGCAGCATGCTACCAGCAAGCCTTGCGCCGCTACCATAGCCGCAAGGTTCATGCCCGAAGCTTTGAGGAAGGCGACCTTGTTCTTCGGCACGTTCAGTCGGCCAAGAATTCCAACAAGTTGGCACCGAAGTGGGAAGGCCCTTATCGGGTAATACGAGTCACCAGGCCCGGCGCAGTCCGCCTGGGGACCGAAGATGGTATTCCAGTGAGCAACTCCTGGAACATCGAACATCTTCGCAAGTTTTACCCATAAGGCGCGGTTGTCGGGCTCCCCGACAAACCACCTTTTGTGCAAGCTTTGACTGCAAGGCATGTAACCCTTTGTACAAAGCCAGGCGCAGACCCTGAGCATAGATAAATGAAGCGCTGGCGCCCTAAGTCTTAGCATGCATGCTAGGTTGAGTCTCTCTCTGTGTTAGGGTTGATAGTGCTTGGCAGCAACTAACCCTTAACGTAGAGGTCGAGTATCCATTTCTCTGTTCCTTTCCATCCTTTTTGGTTCGCAGGGTGCGTGGACATTTTCTGCTGAGCTATTTGGGAAAAAGAGAACAGGCCGACGCCCCGACTCCGAAAAGCCAAGGTTGCCGGGGGCTGCAAGTCCAAGGATTCGGCCACGCAAGCCAAGGTTGCCAGGGACTGCGACATCAGATAAGTCTTTTTCCCCCACTCTGTGCTTCCGTATGAAACTTGAACGTACAAGACTTTGCTCGCTCTCATACCATCTTGCCCCCTCTGTCCCGTGTCCGAAAACCTTACTTTGGGCCGGGAATTGGTTGTAGTGCGATGGGAAGGCGACGAGCGAAGGGACTAATCCTACTCGGCCCCTACCTCCGCCAAGGCGTGAGTGTAGCCGGGCTATAGAGCAGGAGGACGGCAAGGCCTGTTGCCAGGGTACAATGTTTAGCTTAAGATAACAAGGGCTCGTTCTTTGGTGTGGCCCTCGCCCACGCACAAACAAAACCCGGCAAACACCCTTCTTTTCATTAATACGTTGCAAACAAGTACAATTCATACGAAATGCATACATGAGCAGGGGGGTTACGAGATTTAAATCTTACAAAGGCCTGAAGGCTTACAAACTAAAAAGAGATAAGATGCCCGTAATCCCTTTCTTGTCCCTCTCCTCGGGGAATGGAACAAGATGGCAGAAGGGCAAAAGGAGCGCCTAGGAGAGGTACGAGCCGCAGAAGACGCCAAGAGAACATATCGGCGATCGTCCGGAAGGAGGCTGGTGATGACGGTGCCATAGGAAGAGCTGGAAGACGAGGCAGCGGCCCGCCAATACGCGATGAAGGCGTCGGTGCCCGCGCACTCCGACTTGACGGCCCGCCACCCGCCTTCTTCGTCTTCCTCGTCCCTCCAACGCGAGCCGCCCAAGGCGACGACCCCGAGAAGTTCAAGGAGCTGGTGATGCAGATGATGGTGCTGCCGGCGTCACCCAGGAATGTTGTGTCCGACACCTAGTCGGACCCGTCATCCTCCCGCCCGCTACCCTCGTCGTCGCTGCCGTTGTCCTCCTCGTCACTCCTGCTTGAGGAAGAGTCTTCGTCATTGGAGGAGCTCTCCACGCAGCACTTTAGGCGAGTCCCAAAGTCTCCAAAGACCTTTTAGGAGACCAGGCCGTTCTCCATTAATTTGAAATAGAGAACGAGCCCCGCCGTCAGGCTGTGGATACGAGCGAAGGTCTTCCATCCACGACGAAGATACATGACATGAGGGGCGGGAAAATCGACATCAACCCGCGTGCCACCATTCCCGCAGCCCCTCATATGCAATCTCAGAGTCTGTGGCGAGTCGAGCTCCATCTCCCGAGCAAATGGAGTAGGGAGACGAAGACGGCGGCGCGCTGGCCGATGCATCCTGATGAAGAACTCACGAGGCCGGTCCCCGACGTGGCCCTCCATTGGGGGAGGGACCGCTGGCGGAGGCGAGGCCGGTGCGCCGCCCCGTCCTCCTCTTCCCCGAGCACCACGGTGACCTCGGCCCCGCCCCCTTCCCCTTCCCCTCGTGGCCGGTTCCGCCACCACAAGCTCTTGGGAAGGAGGAGCGCGCTGTCGAGCAGAGACCCTTGTCGCCACCGTCGAAGCACCGGCGCGCCCTCTCGCCATAGCAGAAGAAAGAAAGAAGCCAAGGTGGAAGGAGGCGGATGGTGAAAGATTGAAGGGTGCCATCCCCTCCCTCTCCTTCTTACAATGGGTCGGGGTCGGGGCTCGGCCGCCCCACTCGACCAATCCGGCCATCAGGAGCGCAGGGAATCAAGGCCGACCCGCTGCTCCAATCAGCAGCGGCCCGGTTTTCCGCCTCGTCATTAAAGGCCCGCGCCCACCACCTACCGTCTTCAAGGCATGGAGGACATGTGGCGTACCAACAGAAATCGAGGGGAAGGATGAGGCGACTGTTTTCCACCCCGTGATCGTGGGGCACGGGCGCCTCAAAGGCCATGACCCGAGTCCACCCAGTAAATGAGCCGTGCCCCTGCGTTTTTCTCTTTTTATGGGGAAGGCGCGGACTGCCTCTTTACCACGATGTGACGCATGAGGGCAGCGGCCGCCCCACGCATGCCCCCCACGTCACGCACGACCCTCCACGACGGGCATTCAGCACGGGTCATGGGGAAGCGCAAGCGAGCGAAGGAATTACCGCGGTAAAATCCCGCCTCGCCTGCCGCGCACCGTTCTAGGCCCGGCCCAACAACGCGTTGCGCTTATGTGTGGCCCAGGCACGGGGGCTCCTGTCGGTGCACAAAAGTAGGGGCTCTCCTTTTTACCCCTTTACTTGTGCACGGGCAGTCAGAGCCACGCCCGTGGCCACACTAAGCAGGGCAGAGGATGGAAACGAAGGCACGAGACAGCCAAAGCAACGCCAGGACAGAGACACAAAGAGTAAGAGGGCGAGGTGGACTCCCCCGGCAAGACCCTTGCCGGGGCGGCCTCCGCGGCCCCGACAAGAGCCTTGCCGAGGCAACTTGCCTGATGCCAGCGGAGCACGCCACCCTTGAGCCCAGGGATTCCAACATCATCAACCATATTGGAACCAAGGCTCGGGGGGCACCTCCGTGGTGGCATGCATATCTTTGTGAAGATCATAAACACACAAGAACAGATGAGGACCAGAAGACGACGATCCTCGGCGAGATCCTGACCGAGGAAATCCACGAGACCCCCGGCAAGACCCTTGTCGGGGACGATCGCGATGCCACAGCAAGACCCTTGCCGGGGCCCCGGCAAGACCCTTGCCGAAGACACTCGCGGGGCCACAGCCAGGCCCACGTCTGCCGAAACTCCACCGCCGTTCCCATGCAGTTGCCAGCCCAACCAGCTGGGCAGGCACCTGCGTGGCAACTTGCGGCCTCCAGGCCAACTCAGCAAGCATCTGCGTGGTGGCATGCAGATCTTCATGAAGATCCTACCACCGCGCCATCTCAGCAGCCTGCCAGCCTGCATGGCGCTGCATGCCTCGTTGGCCTGGGCGCGTGTCGGAGCGAGGCGGAGCGGAGACGGGCGGGACGGGCCTCGTTGCCATCCCCAATAAAGCAGCGGGACACCTAAGGAGCGCATTTAATGCGCCTTGTCCCGTAATGACAAGCGATAAGCTTGCGCACTATACACCTTTCCACCTCCTGTGTGCCACTGTGGCGACCCCTTTTGTCTATAAAAGGAGGCCCGAGGCGTCCAGGAGAAGGATTCGGATCTTTTGGACTAGACACGCACCGTAGCTAGTTCAAGAGCTCAAGAACACTCAGATATATACACCAAAGCAGGACTAGGGTATTATGCATCCTCGCGGCCCGAACCTGGGTAAAACGATCTTTGTGCTGACTACCAGACCCGCTCTTTGCACGGCCCCGCGCCCGCCAACCGTAGAAGGGATCCCAGTGATTCCATAGGTGTCATTTCACCCGACAAGGACCCGGGAGCTTTCCCCTCGCAGCAGGTGGGGAACGCGTCTTTGAATCCGCTAGGGTTGACACCAGGGCCGCAGTGCCTGGAAAGTGACTCGTATGGGACGGATCCCGTGAGTGTTTCCATCATAGGGGACACGACGCTCTGCTGTGGCTCGACTGCATGGGTGAGTTGGAGTGGGCTGGTAGTCAGAGAGAAGAGGATCATCGGGACAAGACCTGAGAATGTTCCCACGTGCAGGCGGGGCGCATAGCTGTGATTCTTCCGCGATGGGAGAGAAGCACGGTCCCATCAACCTGAGGAAAAGCGGTTTGCGCGGGAGAGGTCCCGGGAACTTTTCACATAGCGACTGGCGCGACACACACCGGTCACACAGTTTTGACCATGGTCATCCAGTAGGTAGAGAACAGAGATATCGTCAAGGCTTCTTCTTGGTAGTGGGTAACCTGCCCACGTCCTTTTTACAGATCTGTCGTGTGCGTCTTCGGCTAGTGAGGAGGCGCCCATATGGGCGTTGATGTTGAGGCGGCTCTCGCATCGAGTTGGTCTTCATGACTCCGAGAGGGGCGTCCGAGAGGTCGAGCGCCCTTATCGTAGCTGGGGCATTTTTTGTCCTGGGGCGGCCTACCGGCCCCCAGAGGGTTAACTTGACGGGGAAACCTCATGCTGGGACCTAGGAAGAGCAACGCAAGCCTTTGATAAGCGTTTCCCACATTGCTCAACCCGAAGGGCCAGCACCGGGAAGGACGTCTCCCTGTCGCCGTGGCAGGAGTAGTCCTACCCTCTTTATGTGTATCATCTTCGGGGAGACCCATACATAAGCGCCTTCTCCCACTGGTGTTCATCACAGTCATGGGACCAACGGGCCTGCCATGCCATGTTGGCATCCTTGGCCCTTGCTATCCTGGCCACCGCAGGGTTTGCAATTTGGAGATGAGCGTGCGCCTCCCTGAGGCACAGGCCGGATCATGGACTCGTCTAATTCCCTGGTTGCCTGACGGGGACCGGCGCAGCCTTTCAAGGACAAGTTCGTGTTCCGCACTGCTGAGGTCACCGCCTGATACGTCTCCGCCGTATCTACTTTTCCTAACACATTTGCTCTTGTTTTGGACTCTAATTTGCATCATTTGAATGAAACTAACCTGGACTGATGCTATTTTCATCAGAACAACCATGGTGTTGTTTTTGTGCAGAAATAAAAGTTCTCGGATTGGAACAAAACTTTTTGGAGATTTATTTTAGAATAAAAAAAATATTGGGACCAAGAACCACCGAAGCGGGTGCCCTGGCTGGGCACGATACACCAGGGCGCGCCCCCTCCCTCTGGCGCACCCTAGTGGGTTGTGCCCACCTCGTGGCCCCGCAGACCCTATTATAGCACTATAAAACCCTATTTTTGGAGAGAAAAATAAGAGAGAAAGTTTCATCGTGTTTTACGATACGGAGCCGCCGCCATCTCCTGTTCTTCATCGGGAGGTCAGATCTGGAGCTCGTTCGGGGCTCCTGAGAGGGTAATCTTCGGCCTTCGTCATCACCAACCCTCCTTCATCGCCAATTCCATGATGCTCCCCACCGGGAGTGAGTAATTCCTTTGTAGGATCACTGGTCGGTGAGGAGTTGGATGATTTTAATCATGTAATCGAGTTAGTTTTGTTAGGGCTTGATCCCTAGTATCCACTATGTTCTGAGATTGATGTTGTTATGACTTTGCTATGCTTAATGCTTGTCACTAGGGCCCGAGTGCCATGATTTCAAATCTGAACCGTTTATGTTTTCACAATTATATCTATGTTCTAGATCCGATCTTGCAAGTCATATTCACCTATTACGTGTTATGATCCCTAAACCCAAGTGTGACAGTAATTGGGATACTTTCCGGTGATGACCGTAGTTTGAGGAGTTCATGTATTCACTATGTGCTAATGCTTTGTTCTGGTTCTCTATTAAAAGGAGCCCTTAATATCCCTTAGTTTCCTTATGGAGCCCGCTGCCACGGGAGGGTAGGACAAAATATGTCATGCAAGTTCTTTTCCATAAGCACGTACGACTATATACGGAATACATGCCTACATTATATTTATGAACAAGAGCTAGTTTTGTATCGCCCTAGGTTATGATTTTATATGATTAATATCATCCAATGAATTCACCAATCCAATGACTACAAATTTTCCACATATTGTTCTTGCTAAGTTACTATTGCTGCTGTTACTGTTACACCTGCTACAAAATCATTGCTATCAATGTTACTACTACTGTTACTGTTACCATTGCTATCAAAACTATCATATTAATGTGCTACTGATCACTTTGCTGCAGATATTTAATCTCCAGGTGTGGTTGAAATACTTGCAAATATTCTTTGGCTCCCCTTGTGTCGAATCTATAAATTTGGGTTGAATACTCTACCCTCGAAAATTGTTGCGATCCCCTATACTTGTGGGTTATCAAGACCTTTTTATGTCCCCGTTGTCGGGGAGCATACCTATATTTGCTGAGTCACTTGGGATTATTATCTATTTATCACTATGAAGAATCTGAAGGATACAAAAACCAAGATCGTTCCCTCTAGGACGAGGGGAGGTAAGGAACTGCCATCACACTCTGCACTTGATTCATCTTATGTTTTGAGTAGACTTGCTACACCACCACATGCTATTAATCCTGATATGTCACAAGTTATTAATGATGCTACTTCCGCTATGAATGATACTCATGATGATGCTAGTACCTCTCTTGATGATCATATGCCACTAGGTGAAATTCTTGATGAGCAAATTGCTAGAGATAAAGATATTGAGAATGTTGAAACTGATGAAATTATTGAAACTGAAAATCTTGAAACACCTAGTAGACCTAGCTCTCCTAGATATGAAATGCCTAAGATACCTGAAGGTTATGTTATCGATTAGGATATATCTAGAGATTTTCTTGCTTGCAATGATAGGGATGATCTAAAGAAATTATTATGCAAACGGAAAGAAAAATCTTTGAATGCTAGAATGAAATGTGATGTATGTTTGCTACTTCACCTATCTTTGTTACCGATAAGGATTATGAATTCTCTGTCGACCTAGAGTTAATTACTTTGGTTGAATCTGGTCCTTTCCATGGCTACGAAACTGGAACTGTAGTGGCACATCTCACTAAACTAAATGATATAGCCCCCCTTTTTGCTAATGATGAGAAAATTCGCTACTACTGTAACCTCAAATTATTTCTGTTCTCATTAAAGGGTGACGCTAAGATATGGTACAATACTCTTGCTCCTGGTTGTGTGCGTAGCCCCCAGGATATGATTTACTACTTCTCTGAAAAATATTTTCCTGTTCATAAGAAACAAGTTTCCTTACAGGAAATATTTAACTTTGTGCAAATTGAAGAAGAGAGTCTCCCGCAAGCTTGGGGGAGGCTTCTGCAATTGCTTGATGCTTTGCGTGATCATCCTCTTAAGAAAAATGAAATACTTGATATCTTCTACAATGGACTAACCGATGCTTCTAGGGACTTCCTAGATAGTTGTGCTAGTTGTGTTTTCAGGGAACGAACTGTTGAACAAGCTCAGGAATTATTGAATAACATATTGAAAAATTATGATGATTGGACTCTTCCTGAACCACCACCTAAACCCACTCCGAAGAAGAGGGCTATCTTATTTCTCAGTCCTAAAGATATGCAAGAGGCAAAGAAATGTATGAAGGAAAAGGGTATTAAAGTTGAAGACGTTAAGAATTTACCACCTTTTGAAGAAATACATGGACTTGACACACCACCACCACCGGTGGTAGAGGTAAATTCTTTATTACAGTTTGACGAAGTGACATCCCTTATAATAAACATCCTAGCCAATGCCTTTATGAGTTTGAAAATTACATTAGGAAACGAGATCACTTCAATGCAAATGTTATGAAACAATTGAAATACAATTATGATATGATTGATCGCTTGAGTGACTTATTATTTAGAATCACTAATGATGTTAGAGGTGTAGGGAAACATGCCTCTATGGTTCAAACCCAGCTAGAACAAGTTGCTAAATCTCAAAGAGAATTGCTTAATGAAATGAATAATGATATGAATGATTTTGCTGTTAGAGTAGCAACTAGAGGAGGCAAAATGACTCAGGAACCACTCTATCCTGAAGGACACCCTAAAAGAATTGAACAAGATCATCAAATAATTAACACTGATGCACCTAGTCCTTGTAAAAAGAAGAAGAAAAAGAAAAATGATAGGACTTTGCATGCCTCTATTGAACATGAAATAGAAAACATCCTGAAGATAGTAATGATGTCTCTGTCTCTGATGCTGAAACTCAATCTGGTAATGAACATTCATCTAGTGATAATGAAAATGAAAATGATGATGTTCATGAAGACACCCAACCAGATAATGATAAACAACCAGATAATCACGGGAACATAAAAATAAAAGATATGAGAAAAGAGACTTTGTTGCTAGAAAACATAGTAGACAAAGAGAACCATGGGTTCAAAAACACATGCCCTTTCCACCTAAGAAAACTAAGAATAAAGATGATGAAGAATTTGAATACTTTGCTAAAATGCTTAGGCTAGTCTTTTTGCGCACCCGCTTGACTGATATTTTAAAGATGGCCCCTAATGCAAAATACATGAAAGACATCATCACTAATAAAAGAAAGATACCTAAAGCTGAAATCTCCACCATGCTTGCTAATTACTCTTTTAAGGATGGGGTACCTAAAGAACTTGGGGATCCAGGAATACCAACTATACCTTGCTCCATCAAAAGAAATTATGTCAAAACTACTTTGTGTAATTTAGGAGCTGGTGTTAGTGTTATGCCTTTCTCTTTATATAAAAGACTTGACTTGAATAAACTCACACCTACTGAGATATCTTTGCAAATGGCTGACAAATCAACTGCCATAGCTATCGATATTTGTGAGGATGTACCCGTTGTTGTTGCCAATCTTACTATCCTGACAGACTTTGTTATACTTGAGATGCCCGAGGATGACAACATGTCGATTATCGTTGGTAGACCCTTTTTGAATACTGCTGGAGCTGTTATTGATTGCAATAAAAGCAAGGTCACTTTTCATATCAATGGTAATGAGCATACAATGCACTTTCCGAAGAAACAATTCCAAGTGAATGGTATTAATGTTATTGAAAAATCTCCAACACTCACTATTGGAAGTTTTCAACTACCTCTACCTACTGCCAAAAAGAAATATGACATACTTATTGTTGGGGATATTCACATCCCCATTGAGGTAACTTAGTGTTTTGCGAAAGTTCTTCGATTTCATGCTAATCAAAAGTGGTTGTTAATAAGACTTGATCAACCTTGTTACTGGATCATTTTTGAGAGGTATGAAGTCGATGAATTTAGTAGGCACAATGTTCTGCTCCCACCTTTTGTTTTCTGTTTTCTTAGTTAAATAAAATGAAATGCTATGTTTTGTCGGTTTTCTGAATTTCCCGTGCAATAAAAAATGACCCAAAAATAAAAGTTCTTAGAATGCCCTGAAATTTTAACATGATTTTTTTCTGAATATTTCTGTATTTCTTGTGCAAATAACATCAAAGGGAGGGTGCACCTGGTGACCACAAGACACCAGGGCGCACCAGCAAACCCAGGCGCGCCTTGGTGAGTTGTGGTCCCCACGTGGGTCCCCTCACTTACTTATTTAGCCCATGTCATCTCCTACCCCTAGAAAAAAATCACCATAGCTCTCTCTCTCTCTCATGTTCTTGCTCTCAAACCCGCGGATTTCGATCTCTTTGCTCGAAGTTCCGTTTCAGGAACTGTTTTGGGGGATTGTTACTTCGTATGTGACTCCTCCATTGCTCCAATTAGTTTTTGCCTTAGTGGTTTATATTTCGCATAATCAGCTACTCTTGGTGCTGCTGTAGATGGGCTTGCATGTTGAATTCTTAGAGTTCTAAGTAGTTTGAATGCTTGATATGGCCTTTATGCATCCTTATGAGTAGTTGCTATCAATCTTGTGAAGTTTTGTTGACAAAAATTTTGTGGACTAAAAATTTTAGAATTTTATTTATAGGAATAGGATGAGTTTCTTTAGGAAGTTTTCTTCCAAAAACAGTGCTAAGGGAGTCATTGGGGAATCATCGGACAATAACCTCCGCACTCCGAGAATGGCGGAGGTGCGGTGATACGTCTCCAACGTATCTATAATTTTTTACTGTTCCATGCTATATTATATTATGTTTTGGACATTAATGGGCTTTATTATACACTTTTATATTATTTTTGGGACTAACCTATTAACCGGAGGCCCAGCCCAGAATTGTTGTTTTTGCCTATTTCAGAGTTTCGCAGAAAAAGAATATCAAACGGAGTCCAAACGGAATGAAACCTTCGGGAACGTGATTTTCGGAACGAACGTGATCCAGAGGAATTGGACCCTACGTCAAGACATCAACCAGGAGGGCACAAGGTAGGGGGGCGTGCCTACCCCCCTAGGCGCGCCCTCCACCCTCATGGGCCCCATGTTGCTCCACCGACGTACTTCTTCCTCCTATATATACCTACGTACCTCCAAACAACCAGATACGGAGCCAAAAACCTAATTCCACCACCGCAACCTTCTGTACCCGTGAGATCCCATCTTGGGGTCTTTTCCGGAGCTCCGCCGGAGGGGGCATCGATCACGGAGGGCTTCTACATCAACACCATAGCCTCTCCGATGATGTGTGAGTAGTTTACCTCAGACCTTCGGGTCCATAGTTATTAGCTAGATGGCTTCTTCTCTCTTTTTCGATCTCAATACAATGTTCTCCCCCTCTCTTGTGGAGATCTATTCGATGTAATCTTCTTTTGCGGTGTGTTTGTTGAGAATGATCAATTGTGGGTTTATGATCAAGTTTATCTATGAACAATATTTGAATCTTCTCTGAATTCTTTTATGTATGATTGGTTATCTTTGCAAGTCTCTTCGAATTATCAGTTTGGTTTGGCCTACTAGATTGATCGTTCTTGCAACGGGAGAAGTGCTTAGCTTTGGGTTCAATCTTGCGGTGTCCTTTCCCAGTGACAGTAGGGGCAGCAAGGCACGTACTGTATTGTTGCCATCAAGGATAACAAGATGGGGTTTATATCATATTGCATGAGTTTATCCCTCTACATCATGTCATCTTGCTTAAAGCGTTACTCTGTTCTTATGAACTTAATACTCTAGATGCATGCTGGATAGCGGTCGATGTGTGGAGTAATAGTAGTAGATGCAGGCAGGAGTCGGTCTACTTGTCTCGGACGTGATGCCTATATACATGATCATACCTAGATATTCTCATAACTATGCTCAATTCTGTCAATTGCTCAACAGTAATTTGTTCACCCACCGTAATAATTATGCTCATGAGAGAAGCCACTAGTGAAACCTATGGCCCCCGGGTCTATTTTCCATCATATTAATCTCCCGTCAACAAGTTATTTCTAGCGTTGTTTTTATTTTGCTTTCTTTACTTTGCATCTTTATCATAAAAATACCAAAAATATTATCTTATCATATCTATCAGATCTCACTCTTGTAAGTGACCGTGAAGGGATTGACAACCCCTTTATTGCGTTGGTTGCGAGGATTTATTTGTTTGTCTAGGTGCGAGGGACTTGTGTGTGGCCTCCTACTGGATTGATACCTTGGTTCTCAAAAACTGAGGGAAATACTTATGCTACTTTGCTGCATCACCCTTTCCTCTTCAAGGGAAAACTAACGCAGTGCTCAAGAGGTAGCAAGAAGGATTTCTGGCGTCGTTGCCGGGGAGTCTACGCAAAAGTCAACATACCAAGTACCCATCACAAACCCTTATCTCCCGCATTACATTATTTGCTATTTGCCTCTCGTTTTCCTCTCCCCCACTTCACCCTTGCCGTTTTATTCGCGCTCTCTTTTTCGTTCACCTCTTTTTCACTTGCTTCTTGTTTGCTCGTGTGTTGGATTGCTTGCTTGTCACGATAGCTCAAGATAATACTAAATTGTGTGACTTTACCAATACCAACAATAATGATTTTCTTAGCACTCCGATTGCTCCTCTTACCGATACTGAATCTTGTGAAATCAATGCTGCTTTGTTGAATCTTGTCATGAAAGATCAATTCGCCGGCCTTCCTAGTGAAGATGCAGCTACCCATCTAAATAGCTTCGTTGATTTGTGTGATATGCAAAAGAAGAAAGATGTGGATAATGATATTGTTAAACTGGAACTATTTCCCTTTTCGCTTAGAGATCGTGCTAAAGCTTGGTTTTCATCTTTGCCTAAAAATAGTATTGATTCTTGGAATAAGTGCAAAGATGCTTTTATCTCTAAATATTTTCCTCCCGCTAAGATCATCTCTCTTAGAAACGATATTATGAATTTTAAGCAACTTGATCATGAACATGTTGCACGAGCTTGGGAGAGGATGAAATTAATGATACGTAATTGTCCTACACATGGTTTGAATTTATGGATGATCATACAAATTTTTTATGTCAGATTGAATTTTGCTTCTAGAAATCTTTTAGATTCGGCCGCGGGAGGCACTTTTATGGAAATCACTTTAGGAGAAGCTACTAAACTCCTAGACAATATTATGGTTAATTATTCTCAATGGCACACTGAAAGATCTACTAGTAAAAAGGTGCATGCGATAGAAGAAATTAATGTTTTGAGTGGAAAGATGGATGAACTTTTGAAATTATTTGCTACTAAGAGTGTTTCTTCTGATCCTAATGATATTCCTTTGTCTACTTTGATTGAGAATAATAATGAATCTATGGATGTGAATTTTGTTGGTAGGAATAATTTTGGTAACAACGCGTATAGAGGAAACTTTAATCCTAGGCCTTATCCTAGTAATTCCTCTAATAATTATGATAATTCCTACAACAATTCTTATGGGAACTTTAATAAGATGCCTTCTGAATTTGAGACTAGTGTTAAGGAATTTATGAATTCGCAGAAGAATTTCAATGCTTTGCTTGAAGAAAAATTGCTTAAAGTTGATGAATTGGCTAGGAACGTTGATAGAATTTCTCTTGATGTTGATTCTTTAAAACTTATATCTATTCCACCTAAGCATGATATCAATGAGTCTCTCAAAGCCATGAGAATTTCCATTGATGAGTGCAAAGAAAGAACCGCTAGGATGCGTGCTAAGAAAGATTGCTTTGTGAAAGCGTGTTCTTCTAGTTTCTATGAAAATAAAGATGAAGATCTAAAACTTATTGATGTGTCCCCTATTAAATATTTGTTTTGCAATATGAATCTTGATAATGATGGGACTGAATATGATCCACCTTTACCTAGAAGGCGTTCCAAAAATTCGGAGTTTTTAGATCTTGATGCAAAAATTGGTAAAAGTGGGATTGAAGAGATCAAAACTCTAGATATTAATGAACCCACTATTTTGGATTTCAAGGAATTTAATTATGATAATTGCTCTTTGATATATTGTATTTCCTTGTTGCAATCCGTGCTAAATTCTCCTCATGCTTATAGTCAAAATAAAGCTTTTACTAAACATATCATTGATGCTTTGATGCAATCTTATGAAGAAAAACTTGAGTTGGAAGTTTCTATCCCTAGAAAACTTTATGATAAGTGGAAACCTACTATTAAAATTAAAATTAAAGATCATTAATGCTATTCTTTGTGTGATTTGGGTGCTAGTGTTCCCACGATTCCAAAGACTTTGTGCGATTTGCTAGGTTTCCGTGATTTTGATGATTGCTCTTTAAACTTGCACCTTGTGGATTCCACCATTAAGAAACCTATGGGAAGAATTAATGATGTTCTTATTATTGCAAATAGGAATTATGTGCCCGTAGATTTTATTTTTCTTGATATAGATTGCAATCCTTCATGTCCTATTATTCTTGTTAGACCTTTCCTTGGAACGATTGGTGCAATTATTGATATGAAGGAAGGGAATATTAGATTCCAATTTCCGTTAAGGAAAGGCATGGAACACTTCCCTAGAAAGAAAATAAAATTACCTTATGAATCTATTATGAGAGCCACTTATGGATTGCCTACCAAAGATGGCAATACCTAGATCTATCCTTGCTTTTATGCCTAGCTAGGGGCGTTAAACGATAGCGCTTGTTGGGAGGCAACCCAATTTTATTTTTAGTTTTTTTCTTTTCGGTTCTGTTTAGGAATAAATCTTTGATCTAGACTCTGTTTAGATGTGTTTTTATGTTTTAATTAGTGTTTGTGCCAAGTTAAACCTATAGGATCTTCTTGGATGATAGTTATTTGATCTTGCTGAAAATTCCAGAAACTTTTTGTTCACGAAAATAATTGTTAAAAATCACCAGAACGTGATAAAATATTGATTCCAATTGCTGCTGATCAATAAACAAATTTTCTAGATCTTCCTATTTTGGCTGAATTTTTGGAGTTCCAGAAGTTTGCGTTAGTTACAGATTACTACAGACTGTTCTGTTTTTGACAGATTCTGTTTTTCGTGTGTCGTTTGCTTATTTTGGTGAATCTATGGCTAGTAAAATAGTTTATAAACCATAGAGAAGTTGGAATACAGTAGGTTTAACACTAAGTTAAATAAAGAATGAGTTCATTACAGTACCTTGAAGTGGTGTTTTGTTTTCTTTCGCTAACGGAGCTCACGAGATTTTCTGTTAAGTTTTGTGTTGTGAAGTTTTCAAGTTTTGGGTGAAAGATTCGATGGATTATGGAACAAGGAGTGGCAAGAGCCTAAGCTTGGGGATTCCCATGGCACCCCAATATAATCTAAGGACACCTAAAAGCCAAAGCTTGGGGATGCCCCGGAAGGCATCCCCTATTTCGTCCACTTCCATCGGTAACTTTACTTGGAGCTATATTTTTATTCACCACATGATATGTGTTTTGCTTGGAGCGTCTTGTATTATTTGAGTATTTTATTTTTAGTTTACCAAAATCATCCTTGCTTTACACACCTTTTGAGAGAGACACACTCGGTTCGGAAATTGTTAGAATACTCTATGTGCTTCACTTATATCTTTTGAGTTATATAGTTTTTGCTCTAGTACTTCACTTATATCTTTTAGAGCACGGTGGTGGATTTGTTTTATAGAAACTATTGTTCTCTCATGCTTCACTTAGATTATTTTGAGAGTCCTACAAAACAGCATGGTAGTTTGCTTTAACAATGATAGGCATTCAAGATTAGTAAAAAAAATCTTATGAGTGTGTTGAATACTATGAGAAGTTTGATGCTTGATAATTGTTTTGAGATATGGAGATGGTGATATTACAGTCATGCTAGTTGAGTAGTTTTGAATTTGAGAAATACTTGTGTTAAAGTTTGTGATTCCCGTAGCATGCACGTATGGTGAACCGTTATGTGATGAAGTCGGAGCATGATTTATTTATTTATTGTCTTCCTTATGAGTGGCGGTCGGGGACGAGCGATGGTCTTTTCCTACCAATCTATCCCCCTAGGAGCATGCGCGTAATACTTTGCTTTGATAACTTGTAGATTTTTGCAATAAGTATATGAGTTCTTTATGACTAATGTTGAGTCCATAGATTATACACACTTTTCTTCCTTCCATCATTGCTAGCCTCTCTAATACCGTGCACCTTTCGCCGGTATCATACACCCACCATATACCATTCCGAGATATATTGCCATGCAACTTACCACCATTTCGTTTATTATGACATGCTCCATCATTGTCATATTGCCTTGCATGATCATGTAGTTGACATTGTATTTGTGGCAAAGCCACCGTTCATAATGCTTTCATACATGTCACTCTTGATTCATTGCATATCTCGGTATACCGCCGGAGGCATTCACATAGAGTCATATTTTGTTCTAAGTATTGAGTTGTAATTGTTGAGTTGTAAGTAAATAAAAGTGTGATGATCATCATTTTTAGAGCATTGTCCCAAGTGAGGAAAGGATGATGGAGACTATGATTCCCCCACAAGTCGGGATGAGACTCCGGACGAAAAAAAAGGAGGCCATAAAAAAGGCCCAAATAAAAAAAATGAGAGAAAAAGAGAGAAGGGACAATGTAACTATCCTTTTACCACACTTGTGCTTCAAAGTAGCACCATGATCTTCATGATAGAGAGTCTCTTATGATATCAATTTCATATACTAGTGGGAAACTTTTCATTATAGAACTTGGCTTGTATATTCCAATGATGGGCTTCCTCAAAATGCCCTAGGTCTTCGTGAGCAAGCGAGTTGGATGCACACCCACTTAGTTTCTTTTGTTGAGCTTTCATAGACTTATAGCTCTAGTGCATCCGTTGCATGGCAATCCCTACTCACTCACATTGATATCTATTAATGGGCATCTCCATAGCTCGTTGATACGCCTAGTTGATGTGAGACTATCTTCTCCTTTTTTGTCTTCTCCACAACCACCATTCTATTCCACATATAGTGCTATGTCCGTGGCTCACGCTCATGTATTGCGTGAAAGTTGAAAAAGTTTGAGAACATCAAAAGTATGAAACAATTGCTTGGCTTGTCATCGGGGTTGTGCATGATTTAAATACTTTGTGTGGTGAAGATAGAGCATAGCCAGACTATATGATTTTGTAGGGATGACTTTCTTTGGCCATGTTATTTTGAGAAGACATAATTGCTTAGTTACTATGCTTGAAGTATTATTATTTTTATGTCAATATTAAACTCTTCTCTTGAATCTTTCGGATCTGAATATTCATACCACAATTAAGAGAATTACATTGAAATTATGCCAACTAGCATTCCACATCAAAAATTCTGTTTTTATCATTTACCTACTCGAGGACGAGCAGGAATTAAGCTTGGGGATGCTTCATACGTCTGCAACGTATCTATAATTTTTAATTGTTCCATGCTATATTATATTCTGTTTTGGACATTAATGGGCTTTATTATACACTTTTATATTATTTTTGGGACTAACCTATTAACCGGAGGCCCAGCCCAGAATTGCTGTTTTTTGCCTATTTCAGAGTTTCGCAGAAAAAGAATATCAAACGGAGTCCAAACGGAATGAAACCTTCGGGAACGTGATTTTCGGAACGAACATGATCCAGAGGACTTGGAACCTACGTCAAGACATCAACCAGGAGGGCACGAGGTAGGGGGGCGCGCCCTCCACCCTCGTGGGCCCCACGTTGCTCCACCGACGTACTTCTTCCTCCTATATATACCTACGTACCCCCAAACTACCAGATACGGAGCCAAAAACCTAATTCCACCGCCGCAACCTTCTGTACCCGTGGGATCCCATCTTGGGGCCTTTTCTGGAGCTCCGCCGGAGGGGGCATCGATCACGGAGGGCTTCTACATCAACACCATAGCCTCTCCCATGATGTGTGAGTAGTTTACCTCAGACCTTCGGGTCCATAGTTATTAGCTAGATGTCTTCTTCTCTCTTTTTAGATCTCAATACAATGTTCTCCCCCTCTCTTGTGGAGATCTATTCGATGTAATCTTCTTTTGCGGTGTGTTTGTTGAGACCGATGAATTGTGGGTTTATGATCAAGTTTATCTATGAACAATATTTGAATCTTCTCTGAATTCTTTTATGTATGATTGGTTATCTTTGCAAGTCTCTTCGAATTATCAGTTTGGTTTGGCCTAATAGATTGATCGTTCTTGCAATGGGAGAAGTGCTTAGCTTTGGGTTCAATCTTGCGGTGTCCTTTCCCAGTGACAGTAGGGGCAGCAAGGCATGTATTGTATTGTTGCCATCGAGGATAACAAGATGGGGTTTATATCATATTGCATGAGTTTATCCCTCTACATCATGTCATCTTGCTTAAAGCGTTACTCTGTTCTTATGAACTTAATACTCTAGATGCATGCTGGATAGCGGTCGATGTGTGGAGTAATAGTAGTAGATGCAGGCAGGAGTCGGTCTACTTGTCTCGGACGTGATGCCTATATACATGATCATACCTAGATATTCCCATAACTATGCTCAATTCTGTCAATTGCTCAACAGTAATTTGTTCGCCCACCGTAATACTTATTCTCGTGAGAGAAGCCACTAGTGAAACCTATGGCCCGGGTCTATTTTCCATCATATTAATCTCCCGTCAACAAGTTATTTCTAGCGTCGTTTTTATTTTGCTTTCTTTACTTTGCATCTTTATCATAAAAATACCAAAAATATTATCTTATCATATCTATCAGATCTCACTCTCGTAAGTGACCGTGAAGGGATTGACAGCCCTTTATTGCGTTGGTTGCGAGGATTTATTTGTTTGTGTAGGTGCGAGGGACTTGTGTGTGGCCTCCTACTGGATTGATACCTTGGTTCTCAAAAACTGAGGGAAATACTTACGCTACTTTGCTGCATCACCCTTTCCTCTTCAAGGGAAAACCAACGCAGTGCTCAAGAGGTACCATGCGGCCGTGCGAATGGCCGCATAATGCCTTCATGGAGGGGCCAGGTTCCATCAAGAGTTCACCCAATTCATTGCAAATGCTAGGATGGCCGACTTCCTCGCAACTGAGTGTGACCAACACCATCTCCTTATAAATTCCTTTATGCAAAAATTTCATTTTCTTAGTAGCAATAATCCTCCTTAGGTGCGGTTTAATTTGTATGCTAAACCCCATTAGGTACCGCTCACTAACTTTCGTGATATATGTTTAATCCCTTCTGATGGGGAATTAAGAGAGCCTAGACCTGCAGAGTTTGAGGACTTTTATAGCTCTCTAATAGTGGGGGATGAGAGAGGCGTGTCGAATGTCACTGCCACTAGTTTGCAGTTTCCTTCTGTGCATTACTTTGCTTTATTCATCGCGAAGTGTTTAACTGCTAGAGAAAAGGTTGGTGCACTTAGTGCGCCCGACTTCGCCATTTTACACTGTGCACTACACAATGATCACACATTTAGCCTAGCAGCTATTATTGCACGTCGTCTGCACCTTAACAGGACTAAGGGCAAAATTCATGGTGGTATTTATGCTACTCGCATAGCGAGTCACTTTAACATTCAGATACGCCAACATGATTATCCTTTGCCCCGGGTTTATCTAGATCACCAGGCGATGGTAGCTCACCAGTTTACTGATGATGCTAACTCTCTTCATAATATTCATTACAACCTTGGTTTCAGTGTGATTCCCGTGATGCTATTCCATTGCCTGCACCTGCTTTGTTTGATTCTATTACCAGGGGCAGATATAGGGTCATGCCAGCGGACATTATTGCCTGCCGAAATGCCCAGGCAGCGGCAGAGGAGGAGCCTCAGGAGTGGAATGCTCAGGTGCCGCCGCCACAGCACTTCGACATGGGACCGGATGGCTACTATGGTTGGTGATTACCAAGCTAGGCCAAAAGCCTAAGCTTGGGCGAGTACGTATTTCAACCGACATTACATTCATGTTCACACATTTCACTCCAGTTGTCGGTGTCCACACTTTTTCATTGTATTATCCATGCTAGATATATTTTCTCGCTTTCTTCTTGTGTGTTTGAAAAACTTTGAGAAAACTCAAAAATATTTCTCGCTTCTTTTCGGTTTTTCTTTCTAGCTTAAATTAGTTGTAGTGTTAAAATAAAACCCAAAAAGATTTCCATGTTCTTCTTTTGCCTATTGGGAGCTTTCTCGTGTAAATAGTTTTTCTCATTTTTGTTTCCCTTCTTTAATTTGCTTTCTTTAAGAAAAACTAAAAACTCCAAAAATATTTCAGTGTGTTTCTCTGAAATTCTTTTCTTCTTATTGAGTCGTACCAAGAAGAAGACCACGATGAAAATGTTGAGTGGCTCTCATATGTATTATTGTTGATCTAACAAAGGGCCCAAATTACCTTGTCTACTCCTTTGGAATAAAATGTTTGCAGATTCCAGCTTAGTCCACGGCACTCTTGCACTATTATTATTTTCATATCACTCGGTCATGCAAGTGAAAGGCAATAATGACGATATTTGATGAATTGACTATGGCAGAGAGAAACAGGTATGAACTCAACTTGTTCTGTTTTTGTAAATATGTTTAACCTAGTATCCATGATTCAACATATTATGATCAAACATTTTTGCAATGACAATTAGGGATCATAGTTTCTCATGCCATGCTTAAGTAGCCAGGAGTGGATAATGATTTATCTTGGATGTCAACATGCATTAAAATGATTGTGATGTAGTATGTTGATTTGGTATCCCCCTCTGAATGTTTCAAGTGGCTTGACTTGGCACATGTTCATGCATGTAGTTGAATCAAAACCAACATAGCCTCTACGATATATATGTTCATGGTGTTCATATCCTACTCATGCTAGTATTCAATGTTAATTATGCATAACGCATGTTCATGACCGTTTTCGCTCTCTAGCTGGCCGCTTCTCAGCCTATTTGCTAGCCTTCGCCTGTACTAAGCGGGAATACTGCTTGTGCATCAAATCCTAAAACCCAAAGTTATTCCTGATGATTCCACCATATCTACCTATATGCGGTATTACCCTGCCCTTCCAAGGAAATTTGCATGTGCTACCTCTAAAATTTCAAATGAACATCTGTTTTGTATGCCTGGACCGCTCATGGAGCGACAGGGGGCGGTCGGTATCTTCCATGCTAAGCGGGTTATTCTCATGATGAGTGTTTATTCACTCGTCCTTGCACGAGAGGGTGGTAATAGGGATGCCCAGTCCCAAATTCAAAAATTGCAAATAATTAAACAAAACTCCCCCAGAACTGATGTTGGTATGGACGGTACCCGTGGATTCGGCTAGCCGTGGAGTGTGTTTGTTGGTGGAGGGGGAGTAAACCTTTACTTTTATCGCTTGGAAACCGCCACTAATGTGTTTATCATGGAAGATATTGATAACTCTTGGTCGTAACATTGACAGGAAGGGTGTGCCTCCCAAAATTATATTTATCTCTGTTTTAAGCTTTGAGCTCTAGAACCTCTGCAAATCCCTGCTTCCCTCTGCGAAGGGACTATCTATTTAATTTTATGTTGAGTCATAACCTTCTCAAACAAGCGCCAGATCTGAGAGCACTATTGTCATCCTCATGCATTGTGTATAGTTAATGTTGAATGCATCATGACTGGATCTTTTCTACCATGAATTACAATGTTTAGTCGATGCTTGAACTTTGGAGGTGCTCCACATTTATATTTTGCGGTCTCAGAAAGGGCTAGCGAGATACCACCGTTGTCATATTATATCATGATTGTTTTGACAAAGTGTTGGCATTTGATATATCTTATTATTGCTCTCTACTCCCTCTGTCCCATAATATAAGAGCGTTTTTGACACTACACTAGTGTCAAAAACGCTCTTATATTATGGGACGGAGGGAGTAGTAGATTATGCCATTGATATGAGTTAATATAATTCCTAAGAGTTATCATCGACATGGTTAGTCACGATCTTTGCTGAAAACCTGTGTGCTACTTAAGCTTATTTACGTAAACAAGAACAAAAGAGTTCGTAAAAGTTTGCTTTTTCACTTTTAGTTTATCAAATGAATTGCTTGAGGACAAGCAAAGGTTTAAGCTTGGGGGAGTTGATACGTCTCCGTCGTATCTACTTTTCCTAACGCGTTTGCTCTTGTTTTGGACTCTAATTTGCACGATTTGAATGAAACTAACCCGGACTGACGATGTTTTCAGCAGAACTACCAAGGTGTTGTTTTTGTGCGGAAATAAAAGTTCTCAGATTGGAACGGAACTTTTTGGAGATTTATTTCAGAATAAGTAAAAAATACTAGGACCAAGAACCACCGCAGGGGGTGCCCTGGCTGGGCATGATACACCAGGGCGCCCCCTCCCTTTGGCGCGTCCTAGTGGGTTGTGCCAAACTCGTGGCCTCGCAAACCCTAATTCCAGCACTATAAAATCATATTTTCAGAGAAAAAAAAGAGAGGAAGTTTCATCACGTTTTACGATACGGAGCCGCCGCCACCTCCTGTTCTTCATCGGGAGGACAGATCGGCAGCCCGTTTGGGGCCCCAGAGAGGGGAATCTTCGGTCTTCGTCATCACCAACCCTCATTCATCGCAAATTCCATGATGCTCCCCACCGGGAGTGAGTAATTCCTTCGTAGGCCCGCTGGTCGGTGAGGAGTTGGATTAGATTCATCATGTAATCGAGTTAGTTTTGTTAGGGCTTGTGAAGGAAATATGCCCTAGAGGCAATAATAAAGTTGTTATTTTATATTTTCTTATATCATGATAAATGTTTATTATTCATGCTAGGATTGTATTAACTGGAAACTTGATACATGTGTGGATACATAGACAAAACATTGTGTCCCTAGTAAGCCTCTACTAGACTAGCTCGTTAATCAAAGATGGTTGAGTTTCCTAACCATAGACATGTGTTATCATTTGATGAATGGGATCACATCATTAGGAGAATGATGTGATGGACAAGACCCATCATTAGCTTAGCATAATGATCGTTAAGTTTTATTTCTATTGCTTTCTTCATGACTTATACATATTCCTTTGACTATGAGATTATGCAACTCCCGAATACTAGAGCAATACCTTGTGTGCTATCAAACATCACAAGTAACTGGGTCATTATAAAGATGCTCTACAGGTATCTCCGAAGGTGTTTGTTGGGTTGGCATAGATCGAGATTAGGATTTGTCACTTCGAGTATCAGAGACGTATCTCTGGGCCCTCTCGGTAATGCACATCATGATAAGCCTTGCAAGCAATGTGACTAATGTGTTAGTTGCAGGATGATGCATTACGGAACGAGTAAAGAGACTTGCCAGTAATGAGATTGAACTAGGTATGAAGATACCGACGATCGAATCTCGAGCAAGTAACATACCGATGACAAAGGGAATGACGTATGTTGTCATTACGGTTTGACCGATAAAGATCTTCATAGAATACGTAGGAACCAATATGAGCATCCAGGTTCCGCTATTGGTTATTGACTAGAGAGGTGTCTCGGTCATGTCTACATAGTTCTCGAACCCGTAGGGTCCGCACGCTTAATGTTCGATGACGATTTGTATTATGAGTTATGTGATTTGGTGACCGAATATTGTTCGGAGTCCCGGATGAGATCACGGACATGATGAGGAGTCTCGAAATGGTCGAGAGGTAAAGATTGATATATTGGACGATAGTATTCGGACACCGGAAGTGTTTCGGAATGTATCGAGTACATATTGGAGTACCAAGGGGTTACCGGAACCCCCCGGGGGGAAATATGGGCCATATGGGCCATAGGACGGAGGCACACCAGCCCACAAAGGGGTGGCGCGCCCCCCACAAGGGAGGAATCCGAATTGGACAAGGGGAGGGGGCTGCGCCCCCCTTTCCTTCTCCTCCTCTCTCTCCTTCCCCCTTTCCCCTTCCGGTAAAAGGAAAGCGGGGACTCCTCCTACTTGGGGCGCGCCTAGGGCCATCCTCCTCCCCTCTCCCTCCTTTATATACGGGGTGGGGCACCTCTAACACACATCAATTGTTCCAAGCCGTGTGCGGCGCCCCCCTCCACAGTTTACGCCTCCGGTCATATTCACGTAGTGCTTAGTCGAAGCCCTGCACGGATCACTTCACCATCACCGTCACCACGCCGTCGTGCTGACGGAACTCTCCCTCGACACTTTGCTGGATCAAGTGTTCGAGGGACGTCATCGAGTTGAACGTGTGCAGAACTCGGAGGTGTCGTACGTTCGGTGCTTGATCGTTTGAATCGAGAAGACATTCGACTACATCAACTGCGTTAAGCTAACGCTTCCGCTTTCGGTCTACGAGGGTACATGGACACACTCTCCCCCTCTCGTTGCTATGCATCTCCTAGATAGATCTTGAGTGAGCGTAGGAAAATAATTGAAATTGCATGTTGCGTTCCCAACAGTGGCATGCGAGCCAGGTCTATGCGTAGATCATATGCACGAGTAGAACACAAAGGGTTGTGGGCGGTGATAGTCATATTGCTTACCACCAACGTCTTATTTTGATTCGGCGGTATTGTTGGATGAAGCGGCCCGGACCAACCTTACATGACCACGTTCATGAGACCGGTTCCACTGACAGACATGCAACTTGTTTTGCATAAAGGTGGCTGGCGGGTGTCTGTTTCTCCAACTTTAGTTGAATCGAATTTGACTACGGCCGGTCCTTGTTAAAGGTTAAAACAACAAACTTGACGAAACATCGTTGTGGTTTTGATGCATAGGTAAGAACGGTTCTTACTAGAAGCCCGTAGCAGCCACGTAAAACTTGCAACAACAAAGTAGAGGACGTCTAACTTGTTTTTGCAGGGCATGTTGTGATGTGATATGGTCAAGACATGATGTGATATACGTTGTTGTATGAGATGATCATGTTTTGTAAAAGTTATCGGCAACTGGCAGGAGCCTTATGGTTGTCGCTTTATTGTATGAAATGTAATCGCCATGTAATTGCTTTACTTTATCACTATGCGTTAGCGATAGTTGTAGAAGCAATAGTTGGCAAGACGACAACGACGCTACGATGGAGATCAAGGTGTCAAGCCGGTGATGATGGAAATCATGACGGTGCTTTGGAGATGGAGATCAAAGGCACAAGATGATGATGGCCATATCATTTCACATATTTTGATTGCATGTGATGTTTATCTTTATGCATCTTATTTTGCTTAGTACGGCGGTAGCATTATAAGATGACCCCTCACTAAAATTTCAAGGTATAAGTGTACTCCCTGAGTATGCACCATTGCGACAGTTCGTCATGCCCAGACACCACATGATGATCGGGTGTGATAAGCTCTACGTTCACATACAATGGGTGCAAGACAGTTTTGCACGCGCGGAATACTCAGGTTAAACTTGACGAGCCTAGCATGTACAAACATGGCCTTGGAACACTGGAGACCGAAAGTTCGAACGTGAATCATATAGTAGATATGATCAACATAGAGATATTCACCATTGAAAACTACTCCATCTCATGTGATGATCGGACATGGTTTAGTCGATATGGATCACATGATCATTTAGATGACTCGAGGGATGTCTATCTAAGTGGGAGTTCTTAAGTAATATGATTAATTGAACTTAATTTATCATGAACTTGGTCCTGATAGTATTTGCATATCTATGTTGTAGATCAATAGCTTGCGATGTAGCTCCCCGTTTATTTTTGATATGTTCCTAGAGAAAAATAAGTTGAAAGATGATAGTAGCAATGATGCGGACTGGGTCCGTGATCTGAGGATTATCCTCATTGCTGCACAGAAGAATTATGTCCTTGATGCACCGCTAGGTAACGGACCTATTGCAGGAGCAGATGCAGAAGTTATGAACGTTTGGCAAGCTCGGTATGATGACTACGTGATAGTTTAGTGTGTCATGCTTTACGGCTTAGAAACGGGACTTCAAAAACATTTTGAACGCCATGGAGCATATAAGATGTTCCAAAGATGAAATTGGTATTTCAGACTCATGCCCGAATCAAGAGGTATGAGACCTCTGACAAGTACTTTGCCTACAAGATGGAGGAGAATAGCTCAACCAGTGAGCATGTGCTCAAAATGTCTGAGTACTACAATCGCTTGAATCAAGCGGGAGTTAATCTTCCAGATAAGATAGTGATTGACAGAGTTTTCTAGTCAGTATCACCAAGTTACTAGAACTTTGTGATGAATTATAATATGCAAGGGATGACAAAAACGATTCCCGAGCTCTTCGCGATGCTAAAATTGGCGAAGGTAGAAATCAAGAAAGAGCATCAAGTGTTGATGGTTAACAAGACCACTAGTTTCAAGAAAAGGGGCAAAGGAAAATAAAGGGAACTTCAAGAAAGAATGGCAAGCAAGTTTCCACTCCCGTGAAGAAACCCAAAGCTAGAACTAAGCCTGAAACTGAGTGCTCCTACTGCAAAGAGAATGGTCACTGGAAGCGGAACTACCCCAAATACTTGGTGGATAAGAAGGATGGCAAAGTGAACAAAGGTATATTTGATATACATGTTATTGATGTGTACTTTACTAGTGTTCATAGTAACCCCAGGGTATTTGATACCGGTTCACTTGCTAAGATTAGTAACTCGAAACAGGAATTGCAAAATGAACAGAGACTAGTTAAGGGAAGGTGACGATGTGTGTTGAAAGTGATTCCAAGGTTGATAAGATCACCATCGCACACTCCCTCTACCTTCGAGATTAGTGTTGGACCAAAATAAATGTTATTTGGTGTTTGCGTTGAGCATGAATATGACTGGATCATGTTTATTGCGATACAGTTATTTATTTAAGTCAGTGAATAATTGTTGTTCTGTTTACATGAATAAAACCTTCTATGGTCATACACCCAATGTAAATGGTTTATTGAATCTCAGTCATAGTGATACACATTTTCATAATATTGATGCCAAAAGATGCAAAGTTGATAATGATAGTGCAACATATTTGTGGCACTGCCGTTTAGGTCATATTGGTGTAAAGCGCATGAAGAAACTCCATACGGATGGATTTTTGGAATCACTTGATTATGAATCATTTGATACTTGCGAACCATGCCTCATGGGCAAGATGACTAAAACTTCGTTCTCCAGAACAATGGAGCGATCCACCGAGTTATTGGAAATAATACATACCGATGTATGCGGTCTGATGAGTGTTAAGGCTCGCGGCGGGTATTGTTATTTTCTGACCTTCACAGATGATGTGAGCAGATATGGGTATATCTACATGATGAAACACAAGTCTGAAACATTTGAAAAGTTCAAAGAATTTCAGAGTGAACTGGAGAATCATCGTAACAAGAAAATAAAGTTTCTATGATCTGATCACGGAGGCAAATATTTGAGTTACGAGTTTGGCCTTCATTTAAAATAATGTGGAATAGTTTCACAACTCATGCCACCTGGAACACCACAGCATAATGGTGTGTCCGAACGTCGTAACCGTACTTTATTAGATATGGTGCAATCTATGATGTCTCTTACCGATTTACCACTATCGTTTTGGGGTTATGCATTAGAAACAGCCGCATTCACGTTAAATAGGGCGCCATCTAAATCCGTTGAGACGACACCGTATGAACTATGGTTTGGCAAGAAACCTAAGATGTCGTTTCTTAAAGTTTGGGGTTGCGATGCTTATGTGAAAAAGCTTCAGCCTGATAAGCTCGAACACAAATCGGAGAAGTGCGTCTTCATAGGATACCCAAAAGAAACTGTTGGGTACACCTTCTATCATAGATCCGAAGGCAAGATCTTTGTTGCTAAGAATGGATCCTTTCTATAGAAGGAGTTTCTCTCAAAAGAACTGAGTGGGAGGAAAGTAGAACTTTATGAGGTAATTGTACCTTCCCTCGAATTGGAAAGTAGCTCATCACAAAAAACCTTTCCCGTGATGCCTGCACCAACTAGAGAGGAAGCTAATGATAATGATCATGAAACTTCGGATCAAGTTACTACCGAACCTCGTAGGTCAACCAGAGCATGTTCCACACCAGAGTGGTACGGTAATCCTGTTCTGGAAGTCGTGTTACTAGACCATGACGAACCTACGAACTATGAGGAAGCGATGATGAGCCCATATTTCGATAAATGGCTTGAGGCCATGAAATCTGAGATAGGATCCATGTATGAGAACAAAGTATGGACTTTGATTGACTTGCTCGATGATCGGCGAGCCATTGAGAATAAATGGATCTTCAAGAGGAAGATGGATGCTGATAGTAGTGTTACTATCTACAAAGCTCGAATTGTCGCAAAAGGTTTTCGACAAGTTCAAGGTGTTGACTACGATGAGATTTTCTCACTCGTATCGATGCTTAAAGTCTATCCGAATCATGTTAGGAATTGCCGCATTTTATGAAATCTGGAAAATGGATGTCAAAACTGCATTCCTTAATGGATTTATTAAAGAAGAGTTGTATATGATGCAACTAGAAGGTTTTTTCAATCCTAAAGGTGCTAACAAATTGTGCGAGCTCCAGCGATCCATCTATGGACTGGTGCAAGCATCTCGGAGTTGGAATATATGCTTTGATGAGTTGATCAAAGCATATAGTTTTATACAGACTTGCGTATTTACAAGAAAATGAGTGAGAGCACTAAAGCCTTTCTGATAAGTATATGTGAATGACATATTGTTGATCGGAAATGATGTAGAATTTTTTGGAAAGCATAAAGGAGTGTTTGAAAGGAGTTTTTCAAAGAAAGACCTCGGTGAAGCTGCTTACATATTGGGCATCAAGATATATGGAGATTTATCAAGTCGCTTGATAAGACTTTTGATGAGTACATACCTTGATAAGATTTTGAAGGAGTTCAAAATGGACCAGTCAAAGAAAGGAGTTCATGCCTGAGTTGTAAGGTATGAAGTTGAGTAAGACTCAAAACCCGACCACGGTAGAAGATGGAGAGAGAATGAAAGTCATTCCCTATGCCTCAGCCATAGGTTCTATAAAGTATGCCATGCTGTATACCGAACCTATTGTGTACCTTGCCATGAGTTTGGCAAGGGGGTACAATAGTGATCCAGGAGTAGATCACTGGACAGCGGTCAAAATTATCCTTAGGTACCTAAAGAGGACTAAGGAAATGTTTCTCGGTTATGGAGGTGACAAAGAGTTCGTCTTAAAGGGTTGCGTCGATGCAAGCTTTGACACTGATCTGGATAACTCTGAGTCTCAGTCTGGATACATATTGAAAGTGGGAGCAATTAGCTAGAGTAGCTCTGTGCAGAGCATTGTAGACATAGAAATTTGCAAAATACATACGGTTCTGAATGTAGCAGATCTGTTGACTAAACTTCTCTCACAAGCAAACCATGATCACACCTTAGTACTCTTTGGGTGTTAATCACATAGCAATGTGAACTAGCTTATTGACTCTAGTAAACCCTTTGGGTGTTGGTCACATGGCGATGTGAACTATGGGTGTTAATCACATAAAGATGTGAACTATTGGTGTTAAATCACATGGCGATGTGAACTAGATTATTGACTCTAGTGCAAGTGGGAGACTGAAGGAAATATACCCTAGAGGCAATAATAAAGTTTTTATTTTATATTTCCTTATATCATGATAAATGTTTATTATTCATGCTAGAATTGTATTAACCGGAAACTTGATACATGTGTGGATACATAGACAAAACATTGTGTCCCTAGTAAGCCTCTACTAGACTAGCTCGTTAATCAAAGATGGTTGAGTTTCCTAACCATAGACATGTGTTGTCATTTGATGAACAGGATCACATCATTAGGAGAATGATGTGATGGACAAGACCCATCCGTTAGCTTAGCATAATGATCGTTAAGTTTTATTGCTATTGCTTTCTTCATGACTTATACATATCCCTTTGATTATGAGATTATGCAACTCCCGAATATGGAGGAATACCTTGTGTGCTATCAAGTGTCACAACGTAACTGGGTCATTATAAAGATGCTCTACAGGTATCTCCGAAGGTGTTTGTTGGGTTGGCATAGATCGAGATAAGGATTTGTCACTCCGAGTATCGGAGAGGTATCTCTGGGCCCTCTCAGTAATGCACATCATGATAAGCCTTGCAAGCAATGTGACTAATGAGTTAGTTGCGGGATGATGCATTACGGAACGAGTAAAGAGACTTGCCGGTAACGAGATTGAACTAGGTATGAAGATTCCGACGATTGAATCTCGGGCAAGTAGCATACCGATGACAAAGGGAATGACGTATGTTGTCATTACGGTCTGACCGATAAAGATCTTCGTAGAATATGTAGGAACCAATATGAGCATCCAGGTTCCGCTATTGGTTATTGACCGGAGAGGTGTCTCGGTCATGTCTACATAGTTCTCGAACCCGTAGGGTCCACACGCTTAACGTTCGATGACGATTTGTATTATGATTTATGTGATTTGGTGACCGAATGTTGTTCGGAGTCCCGGATGAGATCACGGACATGACGAGAAGTCTCAAAATGGTCGAGAGGTAAAGATTGATATATTGGACGATAGTATTCGGACACCGGAAGTGTTTCAGAATGTATCGAGTACATATCAGAGTACCCACTGGAACCCCCCGGGGGGGGGAAATATGGGCCATATGGGCCATAGGATGGAGGCACACCAGCCCACAAAGGGGTGGCGCGCCCCCCACAAGGGAGGAGTCCGAATTGGACAAGGGGAGGGGGCGGCGCCCCCTTTCCTGCTCCTCCTCTCTCTGCTTCCCCCTTTCCCCTTCCGGTAAAAGGAAAGGGGGGGGGGGCGAATCCTACTAGGAGCCCAAGAAGGACTCCTCCTACTTGGGGCGCGCCTAGGGCCGGCCTCCTCCCCTCTCCCTCCTTTATATACAAGGGTGGGGGCGCCTCTAACACAAATCAGTTGTTCCAAGCGTGTGCGGCGCCCCCCTCCACAGTTTACGCCTCTGGTCATATTCACGTAGTGCTTAGTCGAAGCCTTGCGCGGATCACTTCACCATCACCATCACCACGCCATCGTGCTGACGGAACTCTCCCTCGACACTTTGCTGGATCAAGAGTTCGAGGGACGTCATCGACCTAAACATGTGCAGAACTCGGAGGTGTCGTACGTTCGGTGCTTGATCGGTTGAATCGAGAAGACGTTCGACTACATCAGCCGCGTTAAGCTAACGCTTCCGCTTTCGGTCTACGAGGTTACGTGGACACACTCTCCCCCTCTCGTTGCTATGCATCTCCTAGATAGATCTTGCGTGAGCGTAGGAATTTTTTTGAAATTGCATGCTACGTTTCCAACAGCTTGATCCCGTATCCACTATGTTCTGAGATTGATGTTGTTATGACTTTGCCATGCTTAATGCTTGTCACTAGGGCCCGAGTGCCATGATTTCATATCTGAACCATTCATGTTTTCACCATTATATCTATGTTCTAGATCCGATCTTGCAAGTCATATTCACCTATTATGTGTTATGATCTGTAAACCCCAGTGTGACAGTAATTGGGATACTTTCCGGTGATGACCGTAGTTTGAGGAGTTCATGTATTCACTATGTGCTAATGCTTTGTTCCGGTTCTCTATAAAAGGAGGCCTTAATATCCCTTAGTTTCCTTATGGACCCCGCTGCCACGGGAGGGTAGGACAAAATATGTCATGCAAGTTCTTTTCCATAAGCACGTATGACTATATACGGAATACATGCCTACATTATATTTATGAACTCGAGCTAGTTTTGTATCGCCCTAGGTTATGAGTGTTATATGATGAATATCATCCAATGAATTCACCGATCCAATGCCTATGAATTTCCCATATATTGTTCTTGCTAAGTTACTACTACTGTTGTTACTGTTACACCTGCTACAAAATCATTGCTAGCACTGTTACTGCTACTGTTACTATTACCACTGGTATCAAAACTATTATATTACTGTGCTACTGATCACTTTGCTGCAGATACTTAATCTCCAGGTGTGGTTGAATTGACAACTCAACTGCTAATACTTGCAAATATTCTTTGGCTCCCCTTGTGTTTAATCAATAAATTTGGGTTGAATACTCTATCCTCGGAAACTGTTGTGATCCCCTATACTTGTGGGTTATCACCGCCGCATGTACAGCGAGCGCACCCCTGGCGCGGAACCTCATCTTCCTTGGCAAAGCGCGGCATCGACATCCTTGTTCGCCCGTTCGCTGGGGCAGCTAGGAGTTGGTGACGCGCTTCGCAGCCCGTGCCTTGATCATCCATCAGGCCTCGAGGTGCCCCGCATGTCTGTGAGACAGCTTTCATGGCGGTTGTTTGGAGAAAACAACACCGATCAACGGTGCTTTTCGTTGGGGTTAAGCGGTCGAGGAGATTCATCGCTTCACACCTTATGGGGACGCCCGCCGGAGGGAGCGCTCGGAGAGGCGAGGGACGTCAATTAGGATTGGTAGGGACGCCTCAGTCCCCTACCTGGTGTGCCAAATGTTAGTTTCTAAGAACCTACATATGAGTTGTGAGCAACAACCCTTTGAGAGTTCGGCCAGGGACTGAACACGTCTAGCAATCCTAAGTAATGAATGAAAATGTGGTGGATGAACTACAGATGAACACAAAGAGCTACCTAGGTTCGGGCCACCTTCTTGGTGTAATGCCCTACTCCTGCCTTGTTTTGTATTGCAATGGTGGTGAGCTATAATGTGTCTGTTACAAGCTGAAAAGTCGACCCGTTGTGAGGCTTTGGTCTCCCCTATTTATAGTGTCGAGGGAGGACCGGCTGGAGATTCTAATTGGTTGAATAACATTAGAGTAGGCTGGTCTAGCATGTACCATGGGGGTATGGTTGCCCATGGCACGCTTGTACGTGCGATGATGATGACTTCCCGAGGTAGCGTGTTACCCCCCGAGTACTCACCTCCCTCCTTCTTTGGTGTACGTCAGGTGGCAGTGAAGTACAGCCACTGTAGCAGTGTAGACAACAGGCGAATCTTACTATGGCCGCTGCGGATGACTAGGTCCACACGGATCCTACCGGAGCCTACGCGTGAGATCCAGTTGTACACCCTCGGCCTGCCACCTAGCGCCGGTAGCCCTCTTCCGGGGCATGGGTTGCTATCCTTCTCTCGGGGTCGAGGTCTTCTCTTCTCGGACGCGTCGACGCATCCTCCCGGGAGGACCACGCGACTTGATCCCAGGAGTCCATCTGGTATCATGTCTTGAGCCATTCTGTATAGACGCATGCCAAAGTCCGCCGGATATTGAAGAGCCTCCTAAAGCCTTCCTTCCTGTCCAAGAAAAGTGTATGGCCCAATTTGTTTTAGGCCCGCTATGTCAGGCTGTCACCACCCTAGTTTTATTTACACCGACATAGTTTTCATGACCGACGGCCCAAAAAGCAGAACATCTCGGGAAGATCCTAGGAGTGTCTCTAACTTGAAAACTGCTTTAGGGGCCACTAATGGTGTCCCAGATTAGGGGTCACTAATGGTGTCCCAGATTAGGGGTCACTTGCCACGTCGTTTCTAGGCCAGGTGGGTCGGGCCATGCACTCCGACGTCAAGGCGACCCAAGGCGCGTAGAAGGAATGCTCCCGAAGATCTGGCACATACTCCAGGATTAAGAGGTCGTCTACAACGTGTTTACCTTCTACGTAGCCGACCTAATTGTAACCCTAGACCCCTTGGTACATATATAAACCATGGGGTAGGGCTCGTAGACGACACACAACGATCTCGTGGTAGATCAACCTGTATTTTGTACTCCATCCCAAATTAATACAACACAAGCACAACGTGGGATTTTATCTCTTAGGAGAGTCTGAACCTGGGTAAATCACGTGTCTCTGTTACCATTGCATCAAGACTACTAGTTCAGGGAGCCCTACCCGAGATCTGCGGGAATTGACTCCGACAAATGGGCATCAATACAACATGAGCTATCCTCTTGCTGATGGCATATATCCATCATGGTCTACTTTTGTGAAGATAATATCAAATCCTCAAGGTAACAAGAGAATTCACTTTGCAAGGCGTTAAGAAGGATGTAGGAAGGATGTCGAGCGGTCATTTGAGGTTCTGCAAGCACGCTTTGCCATTGTTCATGGCTCTGCACGATTCTGACACTAAAAGGATGTGTGGTGCATCATGACCACATGTGTGGGAATAGCCACCAGAATATCTCTATGAAAATGAGGGGCACAAAAACAAAGTTGGTTCACAGAGTGATGAACGACGACTTGAGAAATTTCTTGAAATGCATTGCCTGATTGAAAACCGCAGGGGGGGGGGGGGGGGGGCATGAACAGCTTCGTGACGATCTTATTGAGCATTTATGGTCGCTTCTTGGTCAATGAACTCCTTCATAATTTATTTACTTCAAATGATTAGGAACATTAGTTGTGTTCAAATTTGGTTTTCAGTTTTGAATCATATTTCATATATTGTGGTTCCAAATAATGTTGAATTATGTGTGTTGGAATAACATTGTTTTGAATTACCATGTTGCTAGAATTGACATGCATATGCCATTTGTACATTTAATTGGAGAACCAAATTTTAGGGGAAGATTTTTACAGGAACTGCAATACCAACTCACCTGTCAACCTCCCCTTTCATTATATGTTACATAACCTACTCAGAAACAAGTTGCACGCAGCAGCAAAAGCAAGCATACTGTTACATAATATAGCAAAATCACAGCACAAAACTTGTAGGAAAAATTGACGCATTATATGACTCTTGTACCAGGTGCCTCACTTGCATAAAGTTACACAAAAGCATGCTCCAGTAGCAAGCAGCTCGGGAGAACACGGACTGCGGTCTTATTTTTCAAGAATGAATTGTAGGTGTATTTCTGAAGCATCACAACCTCTCCATCTTACATGTAGATACTACTGACTGACTGGTAATGGAATTACAAGCTACGACACTTTCTGAACTCAATAGCGTGCTGGGCAAAAAGTAGAGATCACTGTACACATTTCTCTCTCGGAAACTTGCGGAAGAACCTCACTGAGCAAAGACATTTCTTCCTCTGAAGTGGTCTGTAGAAAAAGGAGCAAGGATTGTGCCTCACCGACCAGATCTTGGTGCTGCAGGTAGAAGAGAGCAGTCAGATTTATCCAGTGATATTGAGTTGAACTACAACAAAAACAATAAGTTCCACTAGTCTGAAAAACAAGGTCAGAGGAGTTATGTGTACCTAGATTGACAACCTCAGAGCTTTTCATGAGACGAATGCGCTGGCAGGTCTCCACAAACATTCTGCAGGTCAATAATAGGAGATCAGTACCATATTAGAGCCAACCTTTTACAGAATCGTAATAAAGCCCGAAATCTAATAACAAGAGCAAGCAACCAAATTCTTTTATATTTAGCACATGGTTATCTGATAGTGGTAAGATGCAGCAAAGTTCAACTTGTCAATTTCTTCTCAAACAGAAAGTTTGTTGAACCCTCCTAATACAATAAGAGTACACTGTGGAAAATGAATTAAAGAGCGCACTCCTGTAAGTGAGGCACGGCTAATAGATACAAAAGTCTGGAAGAAAAATGAGGCCAAAACTAGAGCTGATAGGCACAATTCTCAATTATTGTCCAGTTTCCCTAAGCCATTCAATTCAAATTACACATGAAACGGCACAGGATGGTAAGAAGATCCATTTCCACAATCAGCACTTCTGTCTTGTGTGAGTTCGAAAGTAAGGAAAATGGCTTGCTGTCAGAAACAAATACCAATGCTCCTCCACTAGTTTCAACCCTAATCATGTCCAAGAAACTGAACAGCTGAATTCACGCATGTGAAATTAATTTATGAGCATCATTCGAGATGTCTGTTTAACTAGCAGGATCGACGGCTCATACAGAATATACAGGCTAACTAAGAACAATTGGCATGGATCCTAAGTTAAACAGACAATAGCCAACTGATAACCCAAAAGGAACATCACATAGTAGTGAAAACCAGGAGCAATCTCGTGATCCCTTGGTACAGTTTAATAAATTTTCATGTTCAGACACCGGGTCCGAGTTCCTTATATATCACTACCAGATCAACAACCCATTAAACCCAAATTAATCGTTTCTCAAGCAAAGATAAACTGAAACTAACAGCGTACGCTCACCAAACCATCCAGATTTCTGAACCTGAGATGCTATAGCACCTGATCAGTTAGCGATTCAACCCATGACCCTAATTAAGCAGTGTATACATGAACTTAAACAAAGGGACATAGCTGACGAGCAACACGAGATTCAGCGGCATGCGGATTTTAACTGTAAATAGCACAAAAGGCCCAAAAATTTCACCTCCAGGGGACGTCTCCGACGAGCATCCAGTCGCCGTCCTTGTCCTCGTACGTCGGCACATACTCCGTCCCGCTCACCGCGTCCACGAGCTTCATCTCCTCGTTCCCAAGCTTGCCTGCATACAGAGTCAAATCGTCAGAACCCACTGAGAGAGCAACACGTAGCTAACACATAGACACAGGCATGGCATGTCGCGGCGGTGCACTCACGGACGGTGAGGTGGGAGATGAACTTGTCCTGGAGCGTGGCGAGGAGCTGGTCGTAGGAGGCAGAGCTTGTGTAGCCCGCGTAAGCCTTGAGGTCGACCTTGCGCAGGTAGGGCGCGCCGTCGACGGCCACCTTGACGAACTTGGTCTTGGACGAGGCCGCGGCCGCGAGGGCGTTCTTCCGGAACGACCGCACCGGTGGCCAGCCCACCACCTGCGCCCTGCACAGCGAGACCATGTCAGCTCAAAAAGCATGGGCGCCAAATTTCAGACGGAAGGAGCGAGAGAAGGCAGGCACGCGCGCGTACTTGGGGGAAGGGGGAGAGTCTGAGGCGGCGGCGGTCGGGGAGGGGCAGTCGGGGTCGGAGGTGGAGGCGCGCTTGCGGTCGGGGTCGGAGCCGGGGAGGCGGAGGGTGAGGGCGGTGTCCTCGAAGTCAAGGCCCGAGGCGGCGGAGGACTCCGTGGAGCTCCGCTCCGTCTCCACCGACATGGCCGGCAGCTGCAGCCGCGCAAGAGAGTGGTGGTGTTGGTGCGGTGGGCTCGGTTTGTCGTCTGGCTCTCCGGTCGGTCACAGGCGGCGGCTCTGCGAGGTGGGGCGGAGAGGAGAGGAGGTTATAGGTGGGTGCGGTCACCGGTCTACCGGTCGTCGAGGGGGTTTAATTACGTGTCGGCCATTGGCGCTCTGACACTCGGAGCTCTGCTCGTGACCTTGGGTTTTACCCACAATTTTTCGTCGCGATGCCACTTCCCACTGATATCTGCATTCCAGTCCAAGACAGATCAACTTTACTCCATCCCGCCGAGTCGCGGAGGTCCATAACGTAAATTCGCACGTCCCTGGATTTCTCCAAACACAATCCTCATTCCCACGGGGATATTTTTATAATTTTTGTAAATAAAAGAAACAGAGAAATCGGGTCATCATCGTCCTTGTCCATCCATCCAGCGGTGGGGGTGGTGCAGCATTAACGTTCGTGCCGCCCGTTTTTCCATGCGTGGGCCCGGGCTGCCGGTTGGCCACCCTGCAGGTCCACTCGGCCCCGCCGCGCCGCCCGATCCCGATCCGACGGCCCGGCGCCCTGCATCACCGATCCGGCAAAGGCGTGTACCAGCGGCGAAAGCGTACGGGAGGGGGGACAAGGCCATAAAGCCGGGAGCACGTGGGTGTCGCCGGGCTGTCGGCGACGTGTCCCCCACCCGCCCGGTTTTACCTAATTAAATTCCAGCATCTCGCCTTTGCTTTCGCTTTCCATTCGGGCCTGCCGCTGCCGGAATCGAATCGGCTTCCCTCCTGTGCCCTCGCCCGCACGCTTTGCGCGAGAGCGACGCCGTCCACCCTCTCCACCCTCCGCCTCCAGCTTGTACCAAGCTCGACTCCTCTCTTTCCTTTTCTCTTTTACCTGTGGGACCCAGTGCTTTGGACGTGTCTGTACTAGTTACCTTCGCCGTTTTATAGCGTGTCAGTGGTAAGATTTATCTATTGTTCATCGTTTTTGAGGAATACTCACAACTCAGTACTGCTGGAACTAATAGTAGGAGTACTTGCCAACAATCTATTCTCTCCTTTTGTCAAAACAAAAACGCTATCTACTAAACTATCCGAGCTCCATAGAAAACCGAACTTTGGAATGAAGTGACACGCATGTGATACCATCAAGCCATATTACAGGTGAAGGTGCATCCACGTAAAAGCCACCGGGAATGCCGTTTAGGCGTTCAAATGCAGTGCCCCGACATACTTGCACGCATCACATGCCGCACGACGGTGATCGGAGTACAGGGCCGAGAGAACGGCTATCGAAGCGCCTCCATCCAGTGCACCGGAAAAGAGCAACGCGTTTTTTATCCGTTGCCTTCCTGCGTCTCTGGGAACGAGTAGCGCTGGTCACCTTGTCCGCTAGGCGCCGCATGGCCGGCCGGCGCAGGGTGTGTGATCCGGGGGCCGGCCGAGTGGTGTTCCTTCAGCCAGGTTCCTGGCATTGCTTGTCTGCTTCCTCTCAAAGCCAACACAGCAAGGCAACAGCAAGACCACTCGAGTGGCCTCCTGCTGACACAAAGCAAAAGCTGCACCTTCGGCTAGCTATACTGCCACTTTCACTTTATGTAGTACAGTACGAAATAAGATTGCCGGGAGTGGAAGGGAACACCACGAGATCACTCTATTTTAGCTCGACGATGAACACACGACGTGCATTTATCCCAACAATAATTTGTGTAAAATCTTGGTTGATTGAGCATTACCAATTCCTTATTTAATCAATCAAACGGCAGCTACGACGCATCAGCATAATCACTTTTAGCCCGGAGATGAGAAGAGACTATCTGAACAGAACTCCGTTCGATTCAACGGCCGCAGCTAGCTGGACAAGGCCTGACGGGTCTCCGGGCTAGGTAGGCTTTCCGTTGTGCACGGAAGCTGCCTACACCACCAGAACACGCCAACCCGCCAACTTGTTGCCTACAGTTGTGTACGTACGACTTGCACTGCCGCGCATCTGCATCGTCTGCGTCGGGCGGATCGGCTGCAGCAGCATAGCATGATGCCAAGATTTTCCGCGTGGGGAGGAAGGAAGTAAAGGAGACAAGTGCATGCAAGGCCGTCCACAGCTAGGGGATCCTGTCCTGTCTGGTTCAACCACGGCAACAACCCAAAGCCCAGCACACAAAGTGTGCAGACAGACGTGCATGGCGGATCTGCTCAAACCAAGGACTGTACACATCCTCTCATAAAGCACACCGTTTGAGATAAAAATAAAAGGTGTTGCTAGATCTTAGTTGGTTGAGACTTCACAAAGTCTCAGCTATTGATAGAACATATAAAAGAACTTTAAAAAAAATTATACGCATCTCCACGTAAAATCTAACGAATATAGCATCGGCTAAGACTTCGTTAAGTCTCATTCAACTAAGACCTAGCAGTCTTGAAAAATATCGCAAGACACACTTGGCTTAAATAAATGATGTGGATATCTCCCCGAGACACACTTGGCTCGGGGAAAGGAAGAGCCAGATTGAACATCGTGTTCGATCCACGAGAGCGGAGCGAGATCACTAATTGAGGAGTACTCATTTCAAAGGTCACTCCGCCCTCTCTAGGTTGCTACAAGTGGCACAATGAAAATTTCCCCTTTTATCGTAGATCCATTTATTCAAAATATTCCGTCTAAACCTCGAACTGTTTCACCGTTGGATTCCTCGCGTCGAGATCTTCAAAACTAGTCTCATGTTCATAGGTTTTGAAGAACTTTTTTCTAAAAAAAAAACAGACAAAAAAACCGGGCGAAAAACCGTGCCTCTCACGAAAGAAAAAAAAGCGCATTTTTTAGTTTTCGAGAGGCACGGCCGTGCCTCTCGCGGAAGCAAATCAATGCCTTTGCGGAAGAAAAAAAAGTAAACACGTTTTCTTTTTCTTATTCGAGAGGCACGGTCGTGCCTCTCGTGGAAGCAAAACCGTGTCTCTCGCGAGAACAAAACGGTGCCTCTCGCGGAAGCAAAAAAACACGTTTTTTTGTTTCCGAGTGGCACGGCCGTGCCTCTCACGGAAGCAAGACCATGCCTCTCACGAAAAAAAATGCGGTTCTTTTTCTTTTCCGAGAGGCACGACCATGCCTCTTACGGAAGCAAAATCGTGCCTCTAACGAAAGGAAAAAAATGTTTTATTTTTGCACAAAAATAATAATTCAAAAAGCTAAAAAACGAAAAAACCATCTAAAAGCTGAAAACTCATGCGGGGAAAAAATCTGGAGAGAGCGCCTAGAGCGCAACACGTGGCGGCGGCTGAGAGCGCGCCAAGTGGCACACTTTCAGCCTACCCCAAATAACCCTTGAGGAGGCTGAGAACGAGCGCTCCTCAGCTAGTTGCTCCCGCGAACAAACGATCTCATTCGGTAAGATCTCCCTCCCCCCCCCCCCAAACTGACATGCTCCCTCCCTTCTAGCGGACCAGCCCAGAAACACGATTGCCTTCAAGAATTAAAAAACAGAATTACAATATTGTAGGCCCAAAAACTGCTTATGTCCCAACAAATAGAGAAAACACAAAAAGCCTACAAAAATACACTAGACCAAGAAATACACTCCCTAAAAAAATCTAGGAACAATAAGTTGCCATGCTCTAATGAACAAAATCATCATATAATCATGAAAAAAGGTATATTATAGAAATTTACTTGACTTGCCATGATGTTCATACACACTTCATTACAATTGAGTGCGGAATAGTTTGCCATGATATTATGAAAAAAAACAAAAAAATGGATAAATAGGATAGATCAAAAACATTCCTACTAAAATTGCCATTGGGCATGTATAAAAAAATCTGAGCAATGCCATATCAATGGATTAGAAGTTCATAACATTACCATCTTTCTATACACAAATGTAAAAAGCAGAAGATTTTCATATGGCAAATTAAACTAAAATTTACCATGTGAATAAAAGTACTTTTGCCATGGCAAAAAATGGAGTAAACTTTGCCATGGCAAAAATGGATTACATTTTTCCATGGAAAAAAATAAAAATTGCTCTGGGAACACAAGTATATTTACCATGCTACATAGTAAAAAATTGCCATGTTCCGAAAAATGTAAAATTGCCATGCTCTTTACAATAGATTTTCCATGGCAAAACAAAAGTAAAGTTTGACATGTCATTAAAAGTATGTCATGGCAAAAAAAAGGAGCAAATTTTGCCATGGCAAAAATGGATTAAATTTGCCATGGAAAAAATGGTGTAATTTTGCCATGGAAATAAATTCAAAATTGCCATGGCTACACAAGTATATTTGCCATGCTACATATTAAAATTTGTCATGTTTTGGAAATGTAAATTTGCCATCGTATTTAAATTAAAATTGCCATGCTCTATACAATAAGTTTTCCATGTCAAAAAAAATAAAGTAAAATTTGCCATGTCATTAAAAGTAAAGCTGACATGTCAAGAAAAAGTAGAAAATCCCACTTTTGGTTGTGGATAAAAGTATTTTTGCCATGCCCCTTGAACTACAATTGCCATGCATGCCCCGTTAATACATTTGCCAAAAACATCTTAAGTTTGCCATGTTTTTTAACATCTATAACTTTGCCATGTTTTTGAACATGGCAAAGCTGCCATGGCAAGTTTCCCATGTTTTCAGATAAAAAAAGTGCCATGGCAAATCACATGAATGTTGTCATATAGAGAAATTTCCATGGTTCGTGAACAAGGACAGAGATGAAAAATACTTTGCAAAATTTGCCAAGGCAAACAAACATTGCATTTCTGCCATGGCAAAACTTGAAAACTCTGTTGTATAGAAAATTCTTAAACTTGCGATTTGATCAATTCCAACAAAATGAACTTGAGAAATATGTTGCTATCAATTTGCCACAAATTAGAGATCACCTTTAGCAAGTTTTTTTCTGCCAGGGCGCATATACGTACATCTAATCAGATTGAAAGTCCAAAACTAGAAATAATACACTGACTAAGGCAAAAATGTCACAAAAGTGCAGACAGAATGATAGTTAGTGAAATACATAGTCACTGTGTAAGTGCATCAAGTGCCACCTCTTTGTTGGTTTTGGAGTATTGACGATAAACTTGGCTGAGGGACTAATGTGTTTGTGAGACTCACATGATAACATAGATAGAAGTCCCTGAAGATTTGGTTTAACTATCGAAGACGGTCCCTAAAAATGTCTGAAGACATTGAAGTCAATGGTTGCCTTTGAAGATAATGAGTGCATACAATAGAATACAAAGACTTTGCTTCTTTGTAGGTTTCATTTTCTGTTTATTGAGTCATAGGAACCACCGCACTGTTAAGTGGGGTTGAGGTGATACGAAGACAATTGTTGAAGTGATTGCTCAACCAAAAGCCTATGTGATGGTGTCCTGGACTAAGGGGTACCAACCTAGTTGGCCCACAGTCCACGGGCCGAGCTCTTGGCCCACCGATCTCATAAGGAAGGACTCCTGAAGCCTCGAACCTTGGCGTGATTAAGATGGACTCTGTCGAAGACTATACGTGCACCCCAAGGATTGCTTCGGCTATTGGCATGTGTTTCCCTAGTTGGCAACCGACCATGTGTAACCCTAGACACCCCAAGTACCTATATAAGATGAGGGGTTAGGTCCTTTGAGACACGATCATAATTACTCGCCTTAGGGTTAGAACACAACATATGATCTCAAGGTAGATCAAGCATGTACTTTGTACATCACTATCATCAATACAATCAAAGCAGGACGTCGGGTTTTACCTCTTGGAGAAGGCCCGAACCTAGGTAAACACTGTCTCCTTCCTCTCCCGTTACCCATCGATCCGAGATCCACAGCTCGGGCCCACTACCCGAGATCTGCCAATTCTAGTACCGACATTAGTCCTTCCATTGAGAGCCTCGTTGTGTGATCAGAAGAGATTGATGGAAGTATCGGTTAATGAAAGGCATTCATGGCACGGTCTCCATGCCTGAATCTCCCGTTGACGGATGACACCTCCTTCATCAAGAGTCGAAAGTCATCCTGTCAGGGGGAGCCAAGGACTTGGATCTCAAAACCAATTCGGCCTGCTCATCATCGGCACACCCTTTAAGGGACAGACTCGCTGGAGCTTTAATCCCACAAGCGGCCGGGGTTGAATTTTTTAATCCCACCCACCCCCACATCGGATACTACCCGAGTAATTCAGGACCTCCCGACGCCTTGGATCTAATCTACATAAAACAACAATTTGAGGAAACCATTCGAAAATTCTGGACTAGGTTCCTATTCATCAAGAATATGATACTGGATTTCCGTGACTCGGATATCTTAGCAACTGCTACTTGTGAGTTGCGTTGGGATTTCCTCAAAGAGGAGAGGATGATGCAGTACAGTAGAGATAACTATTTCCCTCAGTTAAGAACCATGGTTATCAATTCAGTAGGAGAACCACGTGAAACCTCGTGAGCAACACCTACACACAATAGAACAAATACTTGCACCCAACGCGATCAAGAGGGTTGTCAATCCCCTTGGCGGTTAATTGCAAGGATCAAATCTAATAATGGTAGATAGATAAACAGAAACACAAAATAAAAGAGTGGTAAATAAATTGCGTCAAGGTATTTTTGGATTTTAATATATGTTAAGGTAGACCCGGGGGCCATACTTTTCACTAGAGGCTTCTCTCTCGAACAAAAAGCACACGGTGGGTAAACAAATTACTGTTGGGCAATTGATAGAAAAGTGCTTAGTTATGACGATATTGAAGGCAATGATCATGTATATAGGCATCACGTCTGAGACAAGTAGGCCGACTCCTGCCTGCATCTACTACTATTACTCCACAAATCGACCGCTATCCAGCATGCATCTAGAGTATTAAGTTTATGAAAAATGGAGCAACACCTTAAGCAACATGACATGATGTAGACAAAGTAAATCCAACCAATATGAATAAACCTCGTAGTTTTCCCCTTAATGGCAACAATACAAATATGTGTCTTTCCCTTTCTGTCACTGGGATATATATCACCGCAAGATTGAACCCATTACAAAGCACCTCTCCCATTGCAAGATAAATCAATCTAGTTGGCCAAACCAAAACGGATAAATCAAAGGGAAATACAAAGCTATAACAATCATGCATATAAGAATTCTGAAAAGACTCAAATATTTCTCATGAATAGTCTGATCATAAACCCACAATTCATCGGATCCCAACAAACACACCGCAAAAGAAGATTACATTGAATAGATCTCCAAGAACATTGAGGAGAACATGTATTGAAGATCAAAGAGTGAGAAGAAGCCATCTAGATACTAGCTATGGACCCGTAGGTCTGTGGTAAACTACTCACACATCATCGGAAGGGCAGCAAGGTTGATGTAGAAGCCCTCTGTGATCAATTCCCCCTTCGACAGAGTACCGGAAAAGGCCTCCAGATGGGATCGCGGAAGAACAGAAACTTGCGGCGGCGAAGAAAGTATTTTGGGTGGCTCTCTGATGTATTGGGAATATTTGGGAATTTATAGAGGTGGAATTAGCTCAAGAGGTGGCACGAGAGGCTCACAGGCCTGGGGGCGCGCCTCCCGAGCTTGTCGCTCCCTCGTGGCCCTTCAAGTCTTCTCCCGAACCTTCTAGGGTCCCTTCTGGTCCAGAAAAAATCAATCCAAAGTTTTTTATCCGTTTGGACTCTATTTGATGCCGATTTTCTAAAAAGACAAAAATAAGCAAAAAGAATAGCAACTAGCACTGGGCACTAGGTTAATAGGTTAGTCCCAAAAAATGATATATAATTGCATATAAAACATCCAAGAATGATACTATAATAGCATGGAATAATAAAAAATTATAGATATGTTGAAGATGTATCAAGCATCCCCAAGCTTAATTCCTGCTTGTCCTCGAGTAGTTAAATGATAAAAACAGAATTTTTAATGTGGTCTGCTACCTAACATGTTCATCATGTAATCTTTCTTTTATGGTATGAATATTTAGATCTGAATGATTCAAAGCAATAGCCTATAATTTGACATAAACACGTTAATACTCAGTCATACCAACAAACAGTCATGCCTTTCAAAATATAAATGCTAAAGAATGCTATCCCTAGAAAATCATATAGCCTTGTCATGCTCCATCTTCTTAACACACAGTATAAATCATGCACTACCCCGGTGGAAGCCAAGCAATTGGTTCATACTTTTTAACGCGCTTCAGCCTTTTCAACCCCCATGCAATACATGAGCGCAAGCCATGTATATAGCACTATGGGTGGAATAGAGTATGGTGGTAGAAATTAATATGGAGAATACAAAAACAGAGAAACTCTCACATCGACGAGGCTAATCAACGGGCTTTGGAGATGCCCATCAATTGATGTTAATGCAAGGAGTAGGGATTACCATGCAACGGATGCACTAAGAGCTATAAGTGTATGAAATCTCAAAATAAAAACTAAGTGGGTGTGCATCGAACTTGATTGCTCTAGAAGACCTCGAGCATTTGAGGAAGCTCGTCATTGGAATATACCAGCCAAGTTCTATAATGAAAAACTCCCACTAGTTATATGAAAGTGACTACATAGGAGACTCTCTATATGAAAAACATGGTGCTACTTTGAAGCATAAGTGTGGAAAAAGATACTAACATTGCCCCTTCTCTCTTTTTCTATTTTTTTGTGGGCTCTTGTTGGCCTCTTTTTTTCTAGGCTCTTTTTGGCCTTATTTTATTTTATTTTATTTTATTTTCTCACTTGGGAAAATGCTCTAATAAGAATAATGATGATCATCACACTTATATTTACTTACAACTCAACATTACAACTCAATAAAAGAACGAAATATGACCATATATAAATGCCTCTGGCAGTGTACCAAGATGTGCAATGATCTAGCATAACATGTATAAAAAATGATGAACGGTGGTTGAGCCACAAATACTATGTCAACTATATGATCATGCAAAGCAATATGACAATGACGATGTGTGTCATAATAACGGAATGATGGAAGTTGCATGGCAATATATCTCAGAATGGCTATGGAAATGCCATGACAAGTAGGTATGGTGGCTGTTTTGAGGAATATATAAGGAGGTTTATGTGTGATAGAGCGTATCATATCACGGGGTTTGGATGCACCGGTGAATTTTGTACCATATCTTGAGGTGAGAAAGGCCAATGCACTGTACCAGAGAGGCTAGCAAATGGCGGAAAGGTGAGAGTGCGTATAATCCATGGACTCACATTAGTCATAAAGAACTCACATACTTATTGCGAATGTCTATTAGCCCATGAAGCAAAGTACTACTACGCATGCCCCTAGTGGGAGATTGGTAGGAGTTAACCATCGCGCGCCCCCGACCTTCACGCAAAGGAAGACATTCAATAATAAATCGTGCTCCAACTTCTTAGCATAATGGGAGACTATATGTGCATGCTTCGGGAATCACAAACCTTAACACCAATATTCTTAATAAACCACAATCATTAACAAGTACGTCCCACATATTACCATCTTTATATCGCAAAACTATTGCAAGGAATCAAACTTATCATATTCAGTGGTCTACATGGAAGTTTTTATTATATCCCTCTTGCATACCTATCATATTAGGACCAATTTCATAACCCGTGCATATTGCCATTACTATTTATTAAACTCTCAAAATGATATAAGTGAAGCATGAGAGTGCAACTATTTCCTTAAAATATAACCACCGCCGTGCTCTAAAAGATATAAGTGAAGCACTAGGGCAACTGCCTAGCTCAAAAGATATAAGTGAAGCATATAGAGTATTCGAACAAATCACGAATAATGTGTGTCCCTCTCAAAATGTGTGTCCACCTAAGATGATTGTGGAAAAATAAAAAGAAAACAAAGCAAATACTCATATAATTCACGACACTCCAAGCAAAACTCATATCATGTGATGAATAAAAATATAGCTCCAAGTAATGTACCGATGGTTGGTAGAAGAAAGAGGGGATGCCATCTGGGGCATCCCCAAGTTTAGAGTCTTGGGTGTCCTTGAATATTACCTTGGGGTGCCTTGGGCATCCCCAATCTTAGGGTCTTGACACTCCTTATTCCTTCATCCATCGCGATCTCACTGAAAACTTGAAAACTTCAGCACAAAATTCAATAGAGAACTCGTGAGACCCGTTAGTATAATAAGCCAATCATAAACTTTAGGTACTGTTTTAAACCCATTCATATTTTATTATTGCATAATACCTACTGTATTATAACTTCACCATGACTTATACCCCCCGATACAATCCATAGGATCATTAAAACAAGCAAACAATGCAACGAAAACAAATCTGTCAAAAACAGAAGAGTTTATAATGATGTGGACAAACGCAATAATTCTGTAGCTCCAAAACTTCTGAAAAATCAGGAAAATGTGGGTAATTTGTATACCAATCATGTGTAAAAAATTCAGGTTTTTATCACATTCCAGACTTCCAGTGAATTTAAACAATTCTGCTACTGGGCGCAAAAGTTTCTGTTTTTTCACATAATCAAATCAACTATCAACCAAATCATCCCAAAGGCTTTACTTGGCACAAACACTAATTTAAACACAAAAACACAACCATAACATTAGGATAATTGTGTGCACACACAAAAACAAAAAAGAAACAAGGAAAATAAAGAGAACTATTGGGTTGCCTCCCAACAAGCTCTATTGTTTTATGCCCCTAGCTAGGTGTAATGCATACTTTCAAGTATTTTCATCCTTCAAATTAATTCCATAGGTGGCCCTCATAATAGATTCATATGGTGGCTTAATTCTCTTTCTAGGGAAGTGTTACATTCCTTTCTTTAATGGAAATTGAAATCTTATATTACCTTCTTTGATATCAATAATAGCACCTATGGTACATAGGAAAGGCCTACCAAGTATTATGGGACAAGACGGATTGCAATCAATATCAAGCACGATGAAATCAATGGGCACATAATTTCTATTTGCAAGAATAAGAACATCATTTATTCTACCCAAAGGTTTCTTAATAGTGGAATCCGCTATGTGCAAATTAAGAGAACATTCATCCAAATCATGAAGGCCTAGGACATCACATAAAGATTTTGGTATAGTGGAAATACTAGCACCCAAATCACATAAAGCATTGCACTCATAATTTTTAATGTTTATCTTAATAGTAGGTTCCCATTCATCATACAATTTCCTAGGTATTGAAACCTCCAATTCTAGCTTTTCTTCTAAAGCCATCGTCATACCTTCTACAATATGTTTCGTAAAAGCTTTATTTTTTTCATAAGCATTGGGTGAATTTATCATGAATTGCAACATGGAAATACATTCAATTAAATAATAACTATCATAATTAAAATCTTTGAAATCCAAAGTAGTGGTCACATCACTAGTTAATGTTTTGACCTCTCCAAACACACTTTTATCAATTTTTTCATTAAGATTGTCACCCTCCGAACAATTGGGACGCCTTCTAGCTAAAGTTGACTCATCTTGAGTCTCTTTTTCATCAAGTTTTATATTGCTAAATAGAGATTCAAGGCGTGAGACACCAATCATTTTAATATCTTCATCATGATTACTATAAAAACCGGGCGGCATTGCTTTTTCTAAGAATTCTCTCTTAGCCCTCAACCTAGCGGTTCTCTCTTTACTTTCATTAATTTAGACATAGATAGATTTAATGGACTCACTAATATCAAGCTTAGGTGGCAAAATTTAGATTGGAGATTTTCCACATCATGAACAATTCTATCCATGTTCTTAGCCATATCATCAACTTTATTCAATTTTTCCTCTATCATAGTATTGAAAATCTTTTGAGAATTAATAAATTCTTTAATATTAATTTAAAGATTCAAGGGCATTGATACATCCATTTTGCATCATGTTTACCTACTGTTATTTATAATGTTTTTATGCATAATAATGCTTTTTGGAGTAATTCTAATGCCTTTTTTCTCATAATATGCAAGGTTCACACAAAGAGGGAGAATTCCGGCAGCTGGAAATCTGGACCTAAAAAAGCTATGTCAGGCTACATATTCTGCACAACTCCAAATGAGCTGAAACTTCATGAGCAATTTTTATGGAATAAATGAGAATTATTAGAGCGAATAACTACTAGAGGGGGCCCACCAGGTGGGCACAACCCACCTGGGCGCGCCAGGGAGCCCAGGCACGCCCTGGTGGGTTGTGCCCTCCGCCCACCTCCAGTGCCCATCTTATGGTATATAAGTCATTTTGTCCTAGAAAAAATAAGGAGAGGACTTTCAGGACGGAGCGCCGCCGTCTCGAGGCGGAACTTGGGCAGGAGCACTTTTGCCCTTCGGCGGAGCGATTCCGTCGAGGGAACTTCCCTCCCGGAGGGGGAAATCATCGTCGTCATCATCACCAACAACCCTCTCATCTTGGGGACGCCAATCTTCATCAACATCTTCACCAGCACCATCTCCTCTCAAACCCTAGTTCATCTCTTGTGTTCAATCTTTGTACCGGAACCTCAGATTGGTACCTGTGGGTGACTAGTAGTGTTGATTACATCTTGTAATTGATCACTATATGGTTTATTTGGTGGAAGATTATATGTTCAGATCCATTACGCTATTTAATACCCCTCTGATCATGAACATGTTTATCAATTGTGAGTAGTTACTTTTGTTCTTGAGGTCACGGGAGAAATCATGTTGCAAGTAATCATGTGAACTTGATATGTGTTCGATATTTTGATAATATGTATGTTGTGATTCCCTTAGTGGTGTCATGTGAACGTCGACTACATGACACTTCACCATATTTGGGCCTAAGGGAATGCATTGTGGAGTAGTTATTAGATGATGAGTTGCTAGAGTGATAGAAGCTTAAACCCTAGTTTATGCGCTACATCGTAAGGGGCCGATTTGGATTTTAATGCTATGGTTAGATTCTATCTTAATACTTTTTTGTAGTTGCAGATGCTTGCGAGGGGGTTAATCATAAGTAGGAGGTTTGTTCAAGTAAGAACAGCACCAAAGCACCAATCCACCCACATATCAAATTATCAAAGTTGTGAACACCAATCAAGCCAACATGGTGAAAGTGACTAGATGAGATTGCCGTGTGCCCTCAAGAACACTTTGCTTATTATAAGAAACCGCTTTGGCCTGTCCTTTGCCACAAAAGGATTGGGCTATCTTGCTGCATATTAGTTGCCGTTACCGTTACGTGCTCATTACAAATTATCTTGCTACCAAATTATCTGTTACTTACAATTTCAGCGCTTGCAGACATTACCTTGCTGAAAACCACTTGCCATTTCCTTCTGCTCCTCGTTGGGTTCGACACTTACTTATCGAAAGGGCTACGATTGATCCCGTATACTTGTGGGTCATCAAGGCTCCTTTCTGGCGCCGTTGCCAGGGAGTGAAGCGCTCTTGGTAAGGAAAAAATTATTACTACGTGCTGAAATTTATTGTCACTTGTTACTATGGAGAACAATCCTTTGAGAGGTTTGTTCAGGGTATCTTCACCTTGATCGGAACCACAATTAGTTACCCCTCAACCCACTGCACCTACTGAAAATACCGAATATGAAATTCCTTCAGGTATGATAGAACAACTGCTAGCTAATCCTTACGGAGGAGATGGAACCGAACATCCTGATATGCACTTGATATATGTGGATGAAATTTGTGGATTGTTTAATCTTGCAGGTTTACCTGGAGATGAAGCTAATAAGAAGGTTTTCCCTTTATCTTTGAAGGGAAAAGCATCGGCATGGTATAGGCTATGCGATGATATTGGATCTTGGAATTGGAATCGGTTGAAAGTGGAGTTTCACCAAAAAATTATCCTATGCATCTAGTTCATCGTGATCGGAATTATATATATAATTTTTGGACTCGTGAAGGAGAAATTAACGCTCTAGCTTGGGGAGGCTTAAGTCAATGTTATATTCATGCCCCAACCATGAGCTCTCAAGAGAAATTATTATTCAGAATTTTTATGCTCGGCTTTCTCATAATGATCAATCCAAGCTCGATACTTCTTGTACTGGTTCCTTTGTGAAGAAGACTATCGAATTCCGGTGGGATCTTTTGGAAAGAATTAAACGCAACTCTGAAGATTGGGAACTCGACGGAGGTAAATAGTCAGGTATTAAGCTTAAGTTTGATTGTGTTAAATCTTTTGTGAATACCGATGCTTTTCAAAAGTTTAGCACTAAATATGGACTAGACTCTGATATAGTAGCCTCCTTTTGTGAATCTTTTGCTACTCATGTTGATCTCCCTAAGGAGAAGTGGTTTAAATATCACCCACCTATTAAAGAAGAAATTAAAGAACCGGTAATAGCTAAAGATGAAACTATTATTTATAATGTTGATCCAGTTGTTCCTGTTGCTTATATTGAAAACCCACCTTTCCCTGTTAGGATGAAGGAACATGCTAAAGTTTCAACTGTGGTCAATAAAAGTTATATTAGAACACCTAAACCAGCTGAACAAATCACAGTAGAACCTAGTGTTGCTATGGTTAAGGATCTCCTGGTTGAAAATATAGATGGGCATCACTACAAAAAAAGATACATCCGTGACATTTTGGGCCAAACGAATTTTTTTCCCTATCATGCTTAAGACACTTCTATGACGATAATTGTGACAAAACCCGGTATCATCATAGATGTGGTGGGCTCCTACTTCTATGACAAAAAATCATGAAAGAAAATAGGCTTTTCGTCCTGGGCGGGCCGGTGACATTCTTTCGGCCGTCCATGACGGAAAAAACAATGGTAGAAGCGAGGGCGAGGAAAATATCGGGGAGTTCCCCGTTACAGTGGGTGGTCGGGGCCGAGCGATGCACGGAGGTTTGCGCGTTTCTTTTGTACACGTATGCGTGTGTATGCGAGGCATTGCGCTCTAACTGAACCCGAGCGATCGCACATTACTGAACCCGAGAGATCGATCCCTTGGCTGTTAACTGAACGCGAGCGATTCATTCGCTGCTGACTGAACCTGAGAAATTCCTTCGCTGCTACTGCTAACTAAACCCAAGCGATCGATCACTGTTGCTGCTTACTGAAGCCAATCGAGCCCCCGTGCGAGACGTAGCTAGCCGGTGTTGGGTTGGCTCTCGATGAATAGTGATTGTTGCTACCGTGCGCGCGGTACGTAGAACGAGTCGAGATGTGGTGAGTCGAGCCGGTTGGTTGGCTGTGGATGAACAGTTCCTGGTGGGGGTTGGATGAACAGTTCCCAGTGGGGGTTGGATGAACAGGACCTCGTGGTAGTAGGCCGTTGCCGCTAGATGAACAGGACCCCGACAAGCCGGTTGGGAGTGGATGAACAGGACCCGGTGGAGGGGTGGATGAACAGGACGACCCCGTGGAGGGCTGGTTGAACAGTAGCCGGTGGAGGGCTGGATGAGTAGTAGCCCGTGGAGGGGTGGTTGAACAGGACCCCGTGGAGAGGGCTGGTTGAACAGTAGCCGGTGGAGGAGCGGTGGAGGCTGGATGAACAGGAGCCCGTGGATGAACAGGCGCAGGTGGAGGCTGGAGGAGGTCGACGATGGATGAACAGTAGCCCGTGGAGGCTGGAGGAGGTCGACGGTGGAGATAAATAGTAGCCTGTGGAGTCCCGTTTTGTGGTACGCCACACCCCTCCCGATGAACAGGACCCCCGCTTCGACCGTAGCGCTCTAACACAAGTCCGTTCCTTTGTTTTGCGGTATGCCACACCCCTCCCGATCAACAGGACAACGTTTCGATCATAGGCACTCGAACATAAGTCTGTTTCCTCCGTTTTGCGGTACGCCAGACCCCTCCCGATGAACAGGACCCCGTTTCAACCGTGGCCGGTCGAACACAAGGCCGTTTCCTCCATTCTGCGGTACGCCAGGCCCCGTTTTTGCTATTCCGTCCAAGCCGGTTGGCTCCCGTTGAACACGACGCATTCCGACCCAGTCGGTTGCCTCCCGATGAACAGGACGCTGTTTCTCCGTTCCGACCCAGCCGGTTCGCTACCCGATGAACAGGATGCCGTTGCTGCCATCTGTTGCCTCTCCATGTACACAAGCCCTGGCCGTCTGTATATATATGTGCGAGTACGCGCTCGAGACCCCGCCCGTATGTATGTACGTGGCTGTATTCTTCTCCCTGTGGCTGTACATATGTGTACAAGACTTAGACAGGACTGCGTGAACTGCTATGTTGGGTGCTCTACAACGACACGTGCCACTACTTACTCGGCCACGGTTCATACTTGCAGAGAGACCGATCGACCAGTACGACCAGACAAAGAATGCTATGTACGCTTTGATCGGGTGTGTCCCGACGGTCAGGGAGGATAAGGACGCACTTACTTGCGTGCAAAGATATAGCCGCTTGGTCCCAGCTGTCAGGGGGAGGAATCGTTTTTATTTTGTGAGTAATAAGGAGGCACTTCCTTGTGTTCGAAGATGTAGCTGGTGGGTCCAGCTGTTAGCCTCACCGCCTAAAGTCCTCTTCTGATGGCTGGCCTTTGTTGACCATGTTGACCACACCGCGCCGAGAGCACCAAGGCGGTGGACGACGGCGAGGCCTAGGAAGGGAACGACACGGAGCCGGGGAAGACGCGAAAGTGGATTCCCGCACGGAGGGGAGTATGTGGGTTGACTGCTTCGGCTGCGGTGTGAGGCTGCCGTCGCCGGAGAATAACAGGAGGTGTGGGTGAGTATAGAGGGATGGCATGGCCAACGGTGACAGCACAACCGGACACGGGAGGCAGGAGCAGGCGGCACGGCCGGCGCTGGTTTGGGCGGCTGGAGCAAGAAGACTAGAGGTTGAAGAAGCACGACGACCGTTGGATGGACATCGTACGGTCATTGCAGCTAGAATCGTTTATATTGACTAAGTTGACAAAGCCCTTGGTAGGCGTCAACTTAGTAGGCCCACAGGCCAGCCTCCGGAATGGTGCACCCCAGATGTCAGGGGGAGGAATCATTTTTTGGGCGGCTGAAGCAAGAATATCCGAGATTGAGGAAAAAGCACGACATCCGTTGGATGGATATCCAACGGCCACTGCTGCTAGAACCATGTGTTGACTATAAGTTGACAAAGCCTTGCATACACGTCAACTTAGTTTTTTGTTTTTTAGGGGACACGTCAATTTAGTAGTCCCACAAGTGTGTGGCAGAGAACATATATCCCATTTGCGATTTGTAAGAATGTAGAACCCATTTTTGAATTCTAATGGAATTTACTACAACCCATTTACAGTTTGTTAAAAGTACAACCCATTTTCTAGCTAGGACAACGATTAATAATTTCAACCAACCGCTCAAAACAGAATTTAATAAAATTTTGCACATTTTGATGGGATCCGAAATATTTTTATCCCGAAATTTCTAGTCAGATTAAATATAATTTGAAAATAAATTTGTATTACGTAAAAATCCAACGAAATATTGCGCGCGCAACAAGTAATGAAATTAAAATTTTCAAATTCCAAAAATAATATATTTTTAAAACTAATTACGTGTTTGATGCATTTTTTATAGTTACTGCCTAGTTTTATAATTACATCCCATTTATTATTTCTTAGAGCCCATTTTCTTGTTAAGCCTAATGCATCCCTCCTAGGAAAGATTTGCAGCCCAGCGGGGCGGAGAATAACAAGTTGACCCGGATATTGTGTACAACTGTCGGCCCAGTTGCATTGCTGATGTTGAAAAGAAGGCCTGTGTAGTACAGTACAACCTTACATGGCTACTCAGCCCACATTCAGCGACGCCGGAAAGGCCCAAACAAGGCTTCTATACAACTTTTTGAAGTCATTAAGCTCAATTAATAACTTAAGAAAAATTTAGAGTACAGTGGAACCTAATTAAAAGCTGTCACGAGCGAAGAAATAATTCAACGGGTCCCACTTGTGCGTGTGTGTTGCTACCTCTTGAGCACTGCGTTGGTTTTCCCTTGAAGAGGAAAGGGTGATGCAGTAAAGTAGCGTAAGTATTTCCCTCAGTTTTTGAGAACCAAGGTATCAATCCAGTAGGAGGTCACGCTCAAGTCCCTTGCACCTACACAAACAAATAAGAACCTCGCAACCAACGCGATAAAGGGGTTGTCAATCCCTTCACGGTCACTTACGAGAGTGAGATCTGATAGAGATGATAAGATAATATTTTTGGTATTTTTATGATAAAGAGTAAAAGTAAAGAAAGCAAGTAAACAGTAATGGAAATAACGGGAGATTAATATGATGAAAAATAGACCCGGGGGCCATAGGTTTCACTAGTGGCTTCTTTCAAGATAGCATAAGTATTACGGTGGGTGAACAAATTACTGTCGAGCAATTGATAGAATTGAGCATAGTTATGAGAATATCTAGGTATGATCATGTATATAGGCATCACGTCCATGACAAGTAGACCGAAACGATTCTGCATCTACTACTATTACTCCACACATCGACCGCTATCCAGCATGCATCTAGAGTATTAAGTTCATAAGAACAGAGTAATGCTTTAAGCAAGATGACATGATGTAGAGGGATAAACTCATGCAATATGATATAAACCCCATCTTTTTATCCTCGATGGCAACAATACAATACGTGCCTTGCTGCCCCTGCTGTCACTGGGAAAGGACACCGCAAGATTGAACCCAAAGCTAAGCACTTCTCCCATTGCAAGAAAGATCAATCTAGTAGGACAAACCAAACTGATAATTCGAAGAGACTTGCAAAGATAACCAATCATACATAAAAGAATTCAGAGAAGACTCAAATATTGTTCATAGATAATCTTGATCATAAACCCACAATTCATCGGATCTCGACAAACACACCGCAAAAGAATATTACATCGAATAGATCTCCAAGAGAATCGAGGAGAACTTTGTATTGTGATCCAAAGAGAGAGAAGAAGCCATCTAGCTAATACTATGGACCCGAAGGTCTGAGGTAAACTACTCACACATCATCGGAGAGGCTATGGTGTTGATGTAGAAGCCCTCCATGATCAATGCCCCCTCCGGCAGGACGCTGGAAAAGGCCCCAAGATGGGATCTCACGGGTACAGAAGGTTGCGGCGGTGGAATTAGGTTTTCGTGGTCGCTTTTGATGGTTTGGGGGTACGTAGGTATATATAGGAGGAAGAAGTAGGTCAGTGGAGCCACGAGGGGCCCACGAGGGTGGAGGGCGCGCCTGGGGGGGGGGGGGTAGGCGTGCCCCCCTACCTCGTGGCCTCCTCGTCTGTTGCCTGACATCCACTCCAAGTTCTCTGGATCATGTTTGTTCCAAAAATTACGTTCCCGAAGGTTTCATTCCGTTTGGACTCCGTTTGATATTCTTTTTCTGCGATACACTGAAATAGGCCAAAAAAACAGCAATTTGGGTTGGGCCTCCGGTTAATAGGTTAGTCCCCAAAATAATATAAACGTGTATAAATAAGCCCATTAAACATCCAAAACATAATATATAATAGCATGGAACAATAAAAAATTATAGATACGTTGGAGACGTATCAGGCATCCCCAAGCTTAATTCCTGCTCGTCCTCGAGTAGGTAAATGATAAAAACAGAATTTTTGATGTGGAATGCTTCTTAGCATAATTCTCAATGTAAATATTTTTATTGTGGCATGAATATTTAGATCCGAAAGATTCAAGATAAAAGTTTAATTTGACATAAAAATAATAATACTTCAAACATGCTAACCAAGCAATTATGTCTTATCAAAATAACATAGCCAAAGAAAGCTTATCCCTACAAAATCATATAGTTAGGCTATTTTTCAATATTGTCACACAAACGTTCTCATCATGCATAACCCCGATGACAAGTCGAGCAATTGGTTCATACTTTTAACGCGCTTCAGCCTTTTCAACTCTTACGCAATACATGAGCGCAAGCCATGGATATAGCACCATGGGTGGAGTAAAGTATAATGATGGGGGTTATGAGAGAAGACAAAAAGGTAGAAAGTCTCACATTGACGCGGATAATAAATTGGCTGTGGAGATAAAAGCATCTTTGCACTTATTCCAAGAATCGATACTATTTTTAGGCAAAGACGAAAACCAAGCTTTAGCACGATCTCTAAGCGAAAAAGGAAATAACTTCTATTTAACAATATCATTGTCCACATCTTTCTTCTTTTGCATATCACACAAATCAACGAAGCTATTTAGATGGGTAGCTGCATCTTCACTAGGAAGGCCGGCGAATTGATCTTTCATGACAAGATTCAACAAAGCAGCATTAGTTTCACAAGATTCGGCTTCGATAAGAGGAGCAATCTGAGTGCTAAGAAAATCATTGTTATTGGCATTGGCAAAGTCACACAATTTAGTATTATCTTGAGCCATCGTGACAAGCAAGAATCCAACACACGAGCGAACAAGAAGCAAGCAAAAAAGAGGGCAAACGGAAAATAGAGGGCGAATAAAATGGCAAGGGTGAAGTGGGGGAGAGGAAAACGAGAGGCAAATGGCAAATAATGTAATGCAAGGGATAAGAGTTTGTGATGGGTACTTGGTATGTCTTGACTTGTGCGTAGATCTCCCCGACAACGGCGCCAGAAATCCTTCTCGCTACCGTTTGAGCACTGCGTTGGTTTTCCCTTGAAGAGGAAAGGGTGATGCAGTAAAGTAGCGTAAGTATTTCCCTCAGTTTTTGAGAACCAAGGTATCAATCCAGTAGGAGGTCACGCTCAAGTCCCTTGCACCTACACAAACAAATAAGAACCTCGCAACCAACGCAATAAAGGGGTTGTCAATCCCTTCACAGTCACTTACGAGAGTGAGATCTAATAGAGATGATAAGATAATATTTTTGGTATTTTTATGATAAAGAGTAAAAGTAAAGAAAGCAAGTAAACAGTAATGGAAATAACGAGAGATTAATATGATGGAAAATAGACCCGGGGGCCATAGGTTTCACTAGTGGCTTCTTTCAAGATAGCATAAGTATTACGGTGGGTGAACAAATTACTGTCGAGCAATTGATAGAATTGAGCATAGTTATGAGAATATCTAGGTATGATCATGTATATAGGCATCACGTCCATGACAAGTAGACCGAAACGATTCTGCATCTACTACTATTACTCCACACATCGACCGCTATCCAGCATGCATCTAGAGTATTAAGTTCATAAGAACAGAGTAATGCTTTAAGCAAGATGACATGATGTAGAGGGATAAACTCATGCAATATGATATAAACCCCATCCTTTTATCCTCGATGGCAACAATACAATACGTGCCTTGCTGCCCCTGCTATCACTGGGAAAGGACACCGCAAGATTGAACCCAAAGCTAAGCACTTCTCCCATTGCAAGAAAGATCAATCTAGTAGGCCAAACCAAACTAATAATTCGAAGAGGCTTGCAAAGATAACCAATCATACATAAAAGAATTCAGAGAAGATTCAAATATTGTTCATAGATAATCTTGATCATAAACCCACAATTCATCGGATCTCGACAAACACACCGCAAAAGCAGATTACATCGAATAGATCTCCAAGAGAATCGAGGAGAACTTTGTATTGAGATCCAAAGAGAGAGAAGAAGCCATCTAGCTAATAACTATTGACCTGAAGGTCTGAGGTAAACTACTCACACATCATCGGAGAGGCTATGGTGTTGATGTAGAAGCCCTCCATGATCAATGCCCCCTCCGACAGGACGCCGGAAAAGGCCCCAAGATGGGATCTCACGGGTACAGAAGGTTGCGGCGGTGGAATTAGGTTTTCGTGGTCGCTTTTGATGGTTTGGGGGTACGTAGGTATATATAGGAGGAAGAAGTAGGTCGGTGGAGCCACGAGGGGCCCACGAGGGTGGATGGCGCGCCTGGTGGGGGGGGGGTAGGCGCCCCCTACCTCTTGGCCTCCTCGTCTGTTGCTTGACGTCCACTCCAAGTTCTCTGGATCATGTTTGTTCCAAAAATCACGTTCCCGAAGGTTTCATTCCGTTTGGACTCCGTTTGATATTCTTTTTCTGCGAAACACTAAAATAGGCAAAAAAAACAACAATTTGGGCTGGGCCTCCGGTTAATAGGTTAGTCCCCAAAATAATATAAAAGTGTATAAATAAGCCCATTAAACATCCAAAACAGAATATATAATAGCATGGAACAATCAAAAATTATAGATACGTTGGAGACGTATCATGTGTGTGTGTGTGTTTGTGTGTGTGTGTGTGTGTGAGAGAGAGAGAGAGACCCATCGGTCGATGCTCGTAAATACATCTTTCAGCCATATGTATTGCTGATGCTCAGTGAAAGCTTAAATAGTTGACACAATCATATAGAACAGCATAGCACACTGAACTCGCATACAAAAATTTCACGCATGTAGCACAATCAGGGTGGAAGTAGTGGATCGCTACGGGTAGGGCAATGTTGAAACCAACAAACTCGTACATAACGGTTCATCGTCTTTATCAATGACGGGGAAATATCTTGAATGTTGTGCAAAGAAAACAGACAGACAACACAATATATAAGTTCTGGTAGAACATTAAGTTGACGTCAACCCTTTCTAGAAAAAGTTGAGGTAAAAAATAGAATAGGTCACAATCAAATGTACTGGCACATCAGTGCTTCACACCCATAGCTCGGATTTAACTAGTATCTGACAAGATTCAGTTGTTACCTCAAATTAGAGCACATCCAGGCAGCCAACCCTGCCTCTTCTCCCAAAGAAGCAGTGGCCTCCGCTGCGCGATGGAGTAGGCCCTGTGCCATCCATTGTTCCGAGCAACATGGGGAAAGTCTAACATTGACTCCTATAATGGACATCGTCGACGGACCCGGGCACCAGTGGCGTCGACAGGACTTCGATTGATGGATTGACCACTTCTTCGACATGCACGGACACTCAATACAGGTACATCCCTAACGTGGTCCACGATGGCCTTGGTGGCGATGAATAGTACAACCCCGGTTCCTGCACCGGTATCTCAACACCAATCACCTTTGGTATGGTGGACGGCTTCTTCATCCATGCCATAACCGTCAGAGCCCAGCTGTCTGGAGGAACAAACATACTTACGCGCTCACCTCCAAGGTCGTTGATAAGCTCATTCATGGACTCGCTGTTCCAAGCACGTCGAGGCATGCCGTGGAAGGTAAGCTTTGTTAAAAACTCAAGCTCAGAGGGCACCAAGCCCCATCCTGGGTGCCACCGATCAAAGCTCACCAGCATGCCATCGCAGAACAAACGCTGGGAAGATTCGAACACACGACTGCAATCGAAAGTTGTCCGGAACCTGACGAAGAAATCAGCCGGTGGCGGACAGATTTCGACGAGCAAGTCACTTATTTGGATGCCGTGCGCGATGCCAAGAGCTTTGACAAGGTCATCCAGCGACACGGGAGGCCGGTCGCCGTTGATGGTTACCATCAGCACTTTGCCGGCAAACTGGTCGTCAAGCGCCGCCATGCCACTATTGAGCGACAGCACGCAGCGCTCGAAGGCAGGACGGACCTCAGGATCTCCGGCTCGGAGATCCGCGTTGACCGGCGACATGATAGTGCGCTTGAGTACAGGGAGTACAGGGGGGATTTGGGGGAACTGGAGTAGGAATCGAGATTCCAGAGGTGGGGTAGGGGCAGGAGATAGGGGATGAAAAGGTAGCATGAATTTCGAACACGCGCCAATATGCTCTCGGCGCGCAAGCGCACAAAAACACCGGTGGCACCCACATGTCGGCCTAAGAGTCCCAATCCTTTCTTTTTTGAGAGCCCGACCTTTTTTTGAGGATCTTTTGAGAGCCCAGCCTGAGAGTCATAATTTACCTGTTTGGCATTGTGTTACTACTCGACCCATATTCAACGACACCTCACTGGCCCAAACAAGTGTACATCGTCGAAAAGACATCGAGCTCAAATTATCTTTCTACTCTTATAAAAAGCAGAGTTGGTGATGATGGTGTGCCTGCCATCCTGCAATATAGGCCATCCGATCTATATCTAACGGATAGGAAGGAAACTATGAAAATTGCACTCCTCTCCACATTTGCAGATAAGGCCTTCCCTCGTTCATCCTTTTATCCCACAAGATCTTGATCTTCCGTGCAACACACGGGCATCTTGCTAGTAACTTGAAAAAAGGAGATATACTCTGAACACTGGAGAATGGTGATGCCCTCATTTAGCCCACCAGCAGTTCGAGACACAACAAACAGTTCGAAACAACAATATATACAACATTCAAACACTGACTAGTGACTACTACTGACATAAACAGCAAGACATGATAGTTCATAAGAAGTCTTGCTACACCACCAAAACACACCCATCTGCAGTGCTCAGACTCTCATGATCCAGACGAGAATGACATTCTAAATAGAGGCAACTATTACATAGTAAGAGTGAAATAGACGAGGATGACCAAATGACAAGGAATATGCATAAGAAAAGAGAGAACTACCCATCCAGAACAAGCAGCAAAGACAACAAGTCATTCGAAGAGGGATGATCCAACACCATCATAATTTGCAGCCCCGCTCCAGCCACCAGTGATCCAGAGACACCAGTACTCCACCCTTTCGAAGGAACAACCCAATTACCTATCAACCTGAAGGCTTGAACCACATCACTACCTGTCGGACTCGACACATCCAAGGATCAAAGTTAATCCAGATGCCTTTGTCATTCTCACCTTCTTTTGGCTGCAGGCTGTATCGTTGACAATCAGGGGAGTTTGCTCCCAAACTCCTAGGGCTCACCGTGTAGACTCAATTTTCCATAGCAAACAGAGCCTCTCTGCCATCAAGGTCCTTGCCAACGGTGATCTCCTAGTTAATCGGATAATTGAGTCCGAGAAACAGAGAGTGTGAACCAAGGCTATTTACCCACCTCCAACTCAAAAATCCTGAAGGACCCAACAAGCTGGTTTCCTGCTCACAGATGTAACAGCCACTGTCCGGATACTCACGTATTTCACGGTGCTTGTATACAGTGGGGTTTTTGCAATATAACTTTTCCAGCTCATGTGTCCGAATGATCATCAGTCTTTTGCCGTCGTCTGATCGAGCGAGGAACTAGTTGTGCTTCCCTGTTTTTGGCAAAGGTGGTGTGATTACAAAGGACAGTAACTGTAGGGACACTGCATCATATCAAAAAGGACATGCATTGTTAATGTAAGATCAGCATTGTTCAGAGTATGAGCAGGATAATGCAAGAAACAACATTGATATGTCCCTGTTGGAAATGGGAGGAAAATACAGGGAAATGTATACTGGGTTCAAAAATATAGAAGTGCCATGCATGGTTATACTCATGTTATCTCACAATCAATTCTTCACATGAAACTACCATGTCATGCATGTTATGTAATCATGTTCTGTCCTCACAAACAAATTTCTTCAAGGAAACTAACAGACCATGCATTGTTATATACTCATGTTCTGTGGGCAAAATTTTTGTGAGGATATTATTCTAGCCATTGATTCCTGAAGGGCGAATATAGGTATGTACACACGGTAAGCATTACAGGATTTCACTACTTCCAAATATAGAGTTCTCCATATGCACGTTTACTTCCCTAATGTATGGTTAGATGAAACCAATAGTGTGATGCATGTTTCATCATGAAAATGAGGAAACCAACATGGCCAGTATATAGATTACTATAAAATAAGGAAAATATCCATATCTTCCTAACCGTTTGATTATTCAGGGGTACAAATTGGCTGTAATGACATGGTCACAACCGCATGAATTAACTCATTCCAAATATAGCTGATTTACGACGTCTCTAATACATTGCCATAGTTCTACTCAAATTCTGCTCAAACAGGGATATGCCAATCATCACAAAAAGTTCAAACAGTGTCATGGCATCATCATTAACATCAGACGGAAACAACTTACATGCGTCGTCCCAGAAATACGTGGTGCCATCTGCTTTGTCGATCGCGTAGATGATGCCATTGTGTTCAATAGCATCACAGAAGTGTGTATCAGCTTTGACGATCCACTGCGAGGTGAGCTGTCTCCAGCTAAAGAAGGCACCATCAGAAATATAGGCGAGTCCACGGTCGAACAAGGCAATTATCTTGAAATTTGCGTAATTCGCATCTTGTGTGGGCACTTGGCAGAATACAATCTTCTGTAAAACAAGGTGCGTCCAACTGACTTCGTAATCTAGATGACTTGGACCGCGACGGTAAAACCCTATATAACCCAACATAGGAAGGATAATCTCATAAGAGGTGTGGAAGTTCACGAGCACCAACTTTTTCCGGTCTTGTCTAACGGCAGCCATCTAGTGGGAGCTCATGCCGACCCAGTACATACCTGCCAAGAAGTTTCGGGCGATGGTGATTGGATCGAAGTCGAGGGAAATGATGTATGGCGACCCACTACATGCCTGCAAAGAAGTTTCGGCTAATGGAGGTCAGATTGAAAAGCTTAGGCCTCACTTCGACAATGGCCGTGTGCATGTCCCTCGAGCATGCAGCTAGCCGCAGGGCACTCAACATATCCATACACGAACAATAGAGGTCGAGGATGTCACTGGGGATATTGCTCCAATCGCGGCTCATATGGATGTTGCCCGATTCGCGTTTGGCCATGGTGGAGTTTGGAACATGGGGTTTTGGGGGGCTTGATTTATGGGGGAGAAGGCTCTCGGTGCTGGAGCGGCTAGCAAGGGAATAGTGGTACTAGGGGAGGCGAGCGAGGCGAGGGTACACGGGGGCACAGTGAGATGATGAAGAGTGACCTCAGGATCTCCGGCGAGATGGAGATGGAGATGGAGTGGTGCTAGGGGACAGGGAGACGAGGCGAGGCATGCTATACAGCGGTGGTGACAGTGACTGCACAGTGCACAAGGTGAGGCTGACTTTGGTAACCCGGACATGCCGCCTGGACTGATGTCACCTCGGGCGCAGGGTCTTGTCACTTCACTGTGAGGACCGGATGAATAAGATTTGGCCCATCAAGTGTACCACAGTTGTACTTGTTGGGGATCGTTGCAGAAATTAAAAAAATTCTACGCATCACCAAGATCAATCTATGGAGTTTACTAGCAACGAGAGGGGAGTGCATCTTCATACCTTTGAAGATCGCGAGTCGGAAGCGTTGCAAGAACGCGGATGAGGGAGTCGTACTCGTAGCGATTCAGATCGCGGTAGATTCCGATCCTAGCGCCGAACAACGGTGCCTCCGCGTTCAACACACGTGCAGCCCGGTGACGTCTCCCGCACCTTGATCTAGCAAGGACGAGGGAGAGGTTGAGGAAGAGGGCTCCAACAGCAGCACGACGGCGTGGTGGTGATAGAGTGGCAGTTCTCCGGCAGGGCTTCGCCAAGCTCACGCGGAGGAGGAGAGGTGTTGGGGAGGGGAGGGGCTGCGCCTTGGATGTGGTGTTGCAACCCTCCCTCCACCCCTCTATTTATAGGGAGAAGGGGGAAGGGGGCCGGCCCCTCTAGATGAGATCTAGAGGGGGGCGGCGGCCAAGGGGGAGGGGGCTTGCCCCCCAAGCAAGGGGGGCGCCCCCTTTAGGGTTCCCCCCAACCCTAGGCGCATGGGCCCTAGGGGGAATGGCGCCCAGCCCACTTAGGGGCTGGTTCCCTTCCACCTACAGCCCCTAAGGCCCTCCGGGGCAGGTGGACCCTCCCGGTGGACCCCCGGAACCCCTCCGGTGGTCCCGGTACAATACCGTTATACCCCCGAATATTTCTGGTGACCGTATGATGACTTCCCATATAGAAATCTTCACCTCCGGACCATTCCGGAACTCCTCGTGATGTACGGGATCTCATCTGGGACTCCGAACAACATTCGGTAATCACATATAAATCTTCCTTATAACCCTAGCGTCATCGAACCTTAAGTGTGTAGACCCTACGGGTTCGGGAATCATGCAGACATGACCAAGACCGCTCTCTAGACAATAACCAACAGCGGGATCTGGATACCCATGTTGGCTCCCACATGTTCCACGATGATCTCATCGGATGAACCACGATGTCGAGGTCAAGCAATCCCGTATACAATTCCCTTTGTCAATCGGTACGTTACTTGCCCGAGATTCGATCGTCGGTATCCCAATACCTCGTTCAATCTCGTTACCGGCAAGTCACTTTACTCGTTCCGTAATGCATGATCCCGTGACTAACTACTTAGTCACATATTGAGCTCATTATGATGATGCATTACCGAGTGGGCCCAGAGATACCTCTCCGTCATACGGAGTGACAAATCCCAGTCTCGATCCGTGCCAACCCAACAGACACTTTCAGAGATACCTGTAGTGCACCTTTATAGCCACCCAGTTACGTTGTGACGTTTGGTACACCCAAAGCATTCCTACGGTATCCGGGAGTTGCACGATCTCATGGTCTAAGGAAATGATACTTGACATTAGAAAAGCTTTAGCAAACAAACTACACGATCTAGTGCTATGCTTAGGATTGGGTCTTGTCCATCACATCATTCTCCTAATGATGTGATCCCGTTATCAATGACATCCAATGTCCATGGTCAGGAAACTGTAACCATCTATTGATCAACGAGCTAGTCAACTAGAGGCTCACTAGGGACATGTTATGGTCTATGTGTTCACACATGTATTACGATTTCCGGATAACACAATTATAGCATGGACAATAGACAATTATCATGAACAAGGAAATATAATAATAACCATTTTATTATTGCCTCTAGGGCATATTTCCAATAGTCTCCCACTTGCACTAGAGTCAATAATCTAGTTACATTGTGATGAATCGTACACCCATAGAGTTCTAGTGTTGATCATGTTTCGCCCGTGGAAGAGGTTTAGTCAACGGATCCGCGACATTCAAATCCGTATGCACTTTACAAATATCTATGTCTCCATTTTGAACATTTTCACGAATGGAGTTGAAGCGACGCTTGATGTGCCTGGTCTTCTTGTGAAACCTGGGCTCCTTGGCAAGGGCAATAGCTCCAGTGTTGTCACAGAAGAGAGTCATCGGCCCCGATGCATTGGGAATAACTCCTAGGTCGGCAATGAACTCCTTCATCCAGATTGCTTCATGTGCTGCCTCCGAGGCTGCCATCTACTCCGCTTCACATGTAGATCCCGCCACGACGCTTTGCTTGCAACTGCACTAGCTGACTGCCCCACCATTCAAAATATACACGTATCCGGTTTGTGACTTAGAGTCATCCAGATCTGTGTCAAAGCTAGCATCGATGTAACCCTTTACGACGAGCTCTTCGTCACCTCCATAAACGAGAAACACATCCTTAGTCCTTTTCAGGTACTTCAGGATGTTCTTGACCGTTGTCCAGTGTTCCATGCCGGGATTACTTTGGTACCTTCCTACCAAACTTACGGCAAGGTTTACATCAGGTCTGGTACACAGCATGGCATACATAATAGACCCTATGGCCGAGGCATAGGGGATGACACTCATCTTTTCTCTATCTTCTGCCGTGGTCGGGCATTGAGCCGTGCTCAATCTCACACCTTGCGATACAGGCAAGAACCCCTTCTTGGACTAATCCATATTGAACTTCTTCAATATCTTGTCAAGGTATGTGCTTTGTGAAAGACCTATGAGGCGTCTCGATCTATCTCTATAGATCTTGATGCCTAATATGTAAGCAGCTTCTCCAAGGTCCTTCATTGAAAAACACTTATTCAAGTAGGCCTTTATGCTTTCCAAGAATTCTATATCATTTCCCATCAATAGTATGTCATCAACATATAATATGAGAAATGCTACGGAGCTCCCACTCACTTTCTTGTAAACACAGGCTTCTCCATAAGTCTGTGTAAACCCAAACGCTTTGATCATCTCATCAAAGCGAATGTTCCAACTCCGAGATGCCTGCACCAGCCCATAGATTGAGCGCTGGAGCTTGCATACCTTGTCAGCATTCTTAGGATCGACAAAACCTTCCGTCTGCATCATATACAATTCTTTCTTAAGGAAGCCATTAAGGAATGCCGTTTTGACATCCATTTGCCATATTTCATAATCGTAGAATGCGGCAATTGCTAACATGATTCGAACGGACTTCAGCTTCGCTACGGGTGAGAAGGTCTCATCGTAGTCAATTCCTTGAACTTGTCGATAACCCTTAGCGACAGTCGAGCTTTATAGATGGTAACATTTCCATCCGCGTCCGTCTTCTTTTTGAAGATCCATTTATTTTCTATTGCTCGCCGATCATCGGGCAAGTCTGTCAAAGTCCATACTTTGTTTTCATACATGGATCCTATCTCGGATTGCATGGCTTCAAGCCATTTGTTGGAATCTGGGCCCGCCATTGCTTCTTCATAGTTCGAAGGTTCACCGTTGTCCAACAACATGATTTCCAGGACAGGGTTGCCGTACCACTCTGGTGCGGAACGTGTCCTTGTGGACCTACGAAGTTCAGTGGTAACTTGATCATGATCGTCATCATTAACTTCCTCTCTAGTCGGTGCAGGCACCACAGAAACATTTTCTTGTGTTGCGCTACTTTCTGGTTCGAGAGGGGTCATCTCATCAAGTTCCACTTTCCTCCCACTTACTTCTTTCGAGAGAAACTCTTTCTCCAGAAAGGACCCGTTCTTGGCAACGAAGATCTTGCCTTCGGATCTGAGGTAGAAGGTATACCCAATGGTTTCCTTAGGGTATCCTATGAAGACGCATTTTTCTGACTTGGGTTCGAGCTTTTCAGGTTGAAGTTTCTTGACATAAGCATCGCATCCCCAAACTTGAAGAAACGACAGCTTAGGTTTCTTTCCAAACCATAATTCATACGCTGTCATCTCAACGGATTTCGACGGAGCCCTATTTAAAGTGAATGCGGCAGTCTCTAAAGCATAACCCCAAAATGATAGCGGTAGATCGGTAAGAGACATCATAGACCGCACCATATCCAATAGAGTGCGATTACGACGTTCGGACACACCATTACGCTGAGGTGTTCCAGGCAGCGTGAGTTGTGAAACAATTCCACATTTCCTTAAGTGTGTGCCAAATTTGTGACTCAAATATTCCCCTCCACGATCTGATCGTAAGAACTTTATTTTCCTGTCACGTTGATTCTCAACCTTACTCTGAAATTCCTTGAACTTTTCAAAGGTCTCAGACTTGTGTTTCATTAAGTAGACATACCCATATCTACTTAAGTCATCAGTGAGGGTGAGAACATAACGATAGCCACCGCGAGCCTCAACGCTCATTGGACCGCACACATCAGTATGTATGATTTCCAATAAGTTGGTTGCTCGCTCCATTGTCCCAGAGAACGGAGTCTTGGTCATTTTTCCCATGAGGCATGGTTCGCACGTGTCAAATGATTCATAATCAAGAGACTCCAAAAGTCCATCTGCATGGAGTTTCTTCATGCGTTTGACACCAATGTGACCAAGGCGGCAGTGCCACAAGTATGTGGGACTATCATTATCAACTTTACATTTCTTGGCATTCACACTATGAATATGTGTAACATCACGTTCGAGATTCATTAAGAATAAACCATTGACCAGGGGGGCATGACCATAAAACATATCTCTCATATAAATAGAACAATCATTATTCTCGGATTTAAATGAGTAGCCATCTCGCATCAAACGAGATCCAGATACAATGTTCATGCTCAAAGCTGGCACTAAATAACAATTATTGAGGTTTAAAACTAATCCCGTAGGTAAATGTAGAGGTAGCGTGCCGACGGCGATCACATCGACCTTGGAACCATTCCCGACGCGCATCGTCACCTCGTCCTTCGCCAGTCTCCGCTTATTCTGCAGCTCCTGCTTTGAGTTACAAATATGAGCAACCGCACCGGTATCAAATACCCAGGAGCTACTACGAGCGCTAGTTAGGTACACATCAATAACATGTATATCACATATACCTTTGGTATTGCCGGCCTTCTTATCCGCTAAGTACTTGGGGCAGTTCCGCTTCCAGTGACCGTTTCCCTTGCAATAAAAGCACTCAGTCTCAGGCTTGGGTCCATTCTTTGTCTTCTTCCCGACAGCTTGCTTACCGGGCGCGGCAACTCCCTTGCCGTCTTTCTTGAAGTTCTTCTTACCCTTGCCTTTCTTGAACTTAGTGGTTTTATTCACCATCAACACTTGATGTTCCTTTTGGATCTCCACCTCCGCTGATTTCAGCATTGAATATACCTCAGGAATGGTCTTTTCCATCCCCTGCATATTGAAGTTCATCACAAAGCTCTTGTAGCTAGGTGGGAGCGACTGAAGGATTCTGTCAACGACCGCGTCATCCGGGAGATTAACTCCCAGCTGAGATAAGCGGTTGTGCAACCCAGACATCTTGCGTATGTGCTCGCTGACAGAACTATTCTCCTCCATCTTACAATTGTAGAACTTGTCGGAGACTTCATATCTCTCGACCCGGGCATGAGCTTGGAAAACCATTTTCAGCTCTTGGAACATCTCATATGCTCTGTGCTGCTCGAAACGCTTTTGGAGGCCCGGTTCTAAGCTGTAAAGCATGCCACACTGAACTAGGGAGTAATCATCAACACGTGTTTTCCAGGCGTTCATAACGTCTTGGTTTGCTGGGACGGGTGCTTCACCTAGCGGTGCTTCAAGGACATATGCTTTCTTGGCAGCTATGAGGATGATCCTCAAGTTCCGGACCCAGTCCGTATAGTTGCTACCATCGTCTTTCAGCTTGGTTTTCTCTAGGAACATGTTGAAGTTGAGGTTGACATTAGCATGGGCCATTTGATCTACAAGACATATTGTAAAGATTTTAGACTAAGTTCATGATAATTAAGTTCATCTAATCAAATTACTAATGAACTCCCACTCAGACAGACATCCCTCTACTCATCTAAGTGATACATGATCCGAGTCAACCAGGCCGTGTCCGATCATCACGTGAGACGGACTAGTCATCATCGGTGAACATCTTCATGTTGATTGTATCTTCTATACCACTCATGTTTGACCTTTAGGTCTTCCGTGTTCTGAGGCCATGTCTGTACATGCTAGGCTCGTTGTAACACCCTGAGAATCATGCTACAGTAACCCCCTGTGATTAAGCTAGTCATGTTGCTAAACAGGGCTTGATCACATTTGAATCACACCCTTTTCAAGCTCCTAGTTCAAACTTCAAATATAATTAAAGTGGAAAATAAAAGTTTTCAAAAATTCTAACAGAAATGTTCAGTGGGTTCTAAATAATACACTGGTAATTATGGTGGAGACAACACATTTTTATAAAATGTCTAAATACTTTTAAATGAAACAAAACAGAAAACAGAACAAAAAAAAAGAACGAAAGCCCCCCCCATTGGACCTGGCCCAACTGGGCCACCCCAGGCCCAGCCGGCCGGCCCAACCCCCCCTCACCTTATCCCCTGCCCCCCCACCGACAGCCTCACCACCCACTCCTCCCGAAATATCTCCTCTGCCCCCCCGATCGGGATCGAGGAGGAGGCGCTCGACCCCGTCGCCGACCGCCCCCGCGCCCTCGCCTCGCCGGAGTACTGCCTCGCTGGCCTGCCTCCTCCTCCTCCTCGCCGGCCTGCGCCTCGACACGGCATCGCCGTCGCCCCCGTCTCCCCCTCGACCCCACTGCCGTGACCCTGCATCCCTCGGTGAGGCCACCGGCCTCCGTCGCCCGCCCCTCTCCTCTCGGTCACCGCCGCCCCGCTCGCGCTCCGACGTGCCCAGACGCGCCCCGCCGCGCCTGTCCACGCACGCGCGCCCGCACGGCCTTCGCCCGCGCGCGCCCCGACCGCGCGCCCGCGTCGGCCACGCCCCGCCTGCCCCCCCCTCGTCCTCGCGCACCCCGAGCTCCTCCGCCCGCACCGTTGGTCCCCGCGTGCTCCTGGCACTCCCAGGACCCCGTAGAGCCCCACGTCTGGCCTTCCCGTGCCTCCCATCGCCGTGCCCGTGCAACCCCGAACTCCGGCCGCCGCTAAGCTCACCGCCGATGCCGTTTCCGGCCATCTCCGGACGAACCACTACCACCATCCGGCGCGGATCGTCTTGGCCGTTCGAACGCGACCAAGCGCGCGTGAAACGGACCCCTGTGGCCGAATTCCGGCCACGGCCGAGGCTCGTCGCCGTGTACGGGCTCGCCGGAGTGCCCTCCCGCCGGCGTCCGACGTGGCACACCTGGGGCCACCCCCTGGGTCACTGCCAGTGGGCCCCCTAGTCACCTGTTGACCAGTTGACCTGGTCAACTGGGCTGACTGGGCAGCCCCAGCCACTGACGTGCGGGCCCCACCCCTTAAAATAAATAATTAAAATGATTTTATAATTAAAAGTAATTAGTTTAACTAATTAGTCACTGACATGTGGGACCCAGCTGCTAATTAACCACGTTTAATTAAAATAACCCACTGTTAGCCCTCTCTCTATGACATGTAGGACCCACTGGTCAGTTTGACCTGGTCAGCGAGTCTGTTGACTGCTGACGTCATCAGCACGTCATGCTGACGTCATTTTATTCTTTCTGTTAATTAAATAATTCCAGAAATTCAAATAAACTTTGAAAATTCATATCTTTTAAACCGTAACTCGGATGAAAATGATTTCTATATGAAAGTTGCTCAGAACGACGAGACGAATCCGAATACGCAGTCCGTTCATCCACCACACCTCCCTAACCTATCGAACTAGCAACTTTCCCCCTCCGGTCCGTCTGTCCGAAAACGCGAAACATCGGGAATACCTCCCGGATGTTTCCCCCCTTCACCGGTACCACCTACTGTCGCATTAGGACACCCCTAGCACCGCTCATTGTCATGTCACGCATCGTCATGCTTATGTTTGCATTGTATTTACTGTTTCTTCCCCTCTTCTCTCCGGTAGACTACGAGACCGACACTGCTGCTGCCCAGTTCGACTACGGAGTTGACGACCCCTCCTACTTGCCAGAGCAACCAGGCAAGCCCCCCCCCTTGATCACCAGATATCACCTACTCTACTCTCTACTACTTGCATTAGAGTAGTGTAGCATGTTACTACTTTCGATATCCTATTCTGATGCATAGCCTATCCTTGCTACTACTGTTGTTACCTTTACCTGCAATCCTATCTGCTTAGTCTAGGATGCTAGATTTCCATCAGTGGCCCTACATTCTTGTCCGTCTGCTGTGCTATACTATCGGGCCGTGATCACCTGGGCGGTGATCACGGGCATATACTTATATACTATATACATGACACATGTGATGACTAAAGTCGGGTCGGCTCGTAGGAGTACCCGCAAGTGGATCTTTGTGGCGGAGCGACAGGGCAGGTTGAGACCGCCTAGGTGAGAGGTGGGCCTGGCCCTGGTCGGCGTTCGCGGATACTTAACACGCTTAACGAGATCTTGGTATTTGATCTGAGTCTGGCCATTTGGTCTATACGCACTAACCATCTACGTGGGAGTAGTTATGGGTATCCCGACGTCGTGGTATCAGCCGAAGCTCTTTTGACGTCAGCGACTGAGTGGCGCGCGCCGTGTTGGACCGCTTTGACGTAACCGCCGTGATCGTGTGGGTTGCTAGGTCTGCTCACGGCCGCGTTCGCAACGTGCAGGTGTGCATAGGGCGATGGGCCCAGACCCCTGCGCGCATAGGTTTAGACCGGCGTGCTGACCTCTCTGTTGAGCCTAGGTGGGGCTGCGACGTGTTGATCCTACGAGGCCGGGCATGACCCAGAAAAGTGTGTCCGGCCAATTGGGATCGAGCGTGTTGGGTTATGTGGTGCACCCCTGCAGGGAAGTTTATCTATTCGAATAGCCGTGTCCCTCGGTAAAAGGACGACCCGGAGTTGTACCTTGAGCTTATGACAACTAGAACTGGATACTGAATAAAATACACCCTTCCAAGTGCCAGATACAACCCGGTGATCGCTCTCTAACAGGGTGACGAGGAGGGGACCGCCGGGTAGGATTATGCTATGCGATGCTACTTGGAGGACTTCAATCTACTCTCTTCTACATGCTGCAAGATGGAGATGTCCAGAAGCTTAGTCTTCGACAGGACTAGCTATCCCCCTCTTATTCCGGCATTCTGCAGTTCAGTCCACTGATATGCCTCTTTACTCATATACCCATGCATATGTAGTGTAGCTCCTTGCTTGCGAGTACTTTGGATGAGTACTCACGGTTGCTTCTCTCCCTCCTTTTCCCCCTTTCCTTTCTATCTGGTTGTCGCAACCAGATGTTGGAGTCCAGGAGCCAGACGCCACCGTCGACGACGACTCCCACGGCACTGGAGGTGCCTACTACTACGTGCAGGCCGCTGACGACGACCAGGAGTAGTTAGGAGGTCCCAGGCAGGAGGCCTTGCCTTTTCGATCGTTGCTACTTTTGTGCTAGCCTTCTTAAGGCAAAACTTGTTTAACTTATGTCTGTACTCAGACATTGTTGCTTCCGCTGACTCGTCTGTGATCGAGCACTTGTATTCGAGCCCTCGAGGCCCCTGGCTTGTATTATGATGCTTGTATGACTTATTTATGTTTTAGAGTTGTGTTGTGATATCTTCCCGTGAGTCCCTGATCTTGCTCGTACACATTTGCGTGCATGATTAGTGTACGGTCAAATCGGGGGCGTCACAAGTTGGTATCAGAGCCGACTGCCTGTAGGAACCCCCCTTCCACACTCCTTGGCCGAAGTCGAGTCTAGTCATTGCAAAAAAATTTACTAACATGGCTGTGCGGCTTATGGGCCCACATCGCCATTGGGTGGTACTAGGATCTTTTACTCCTCGACCTTTACTCTGGGACTCTGAACTCTCTTCTACTCGGGTTAAACGAATTTACTAACTCTAACACTAGGATCCCGTGACCGCGTTCACCCCAAAGATGGATAAACCATAGATGTTTCTTAGAATAGTATTTTGAACCATTCACACACTGTCATTTGACTCCTTTGAAACGTCTTTGCTTTTAGATGGAACCCACGAGGCAGGTTGTTCGCCACACGATGGCCATTGGTGCCTCGGGATCACCTGCGGTGCTAGCTGAGATGATGACCTATCTGGGTTATCGCTGGCACCCTGAGTACACCGTCTACGAGGAGTACCAGGACTTTAACCAGGAGCAGTACCGTGCCATCGTCCACCTCTACTCTCGGGAGTACGACTCCACTACTGTGCTGCACACCGCACATGGTGTTGGTGTGACCATCGATATGGCTGTCCACGATGCAGCCTATGCTGCTCTGACACGTCTTCGTGGAGAGTATCAGGAGTTGGACACCTCCCCTTTCAGGCACATTGCTATCGCCTCTGATGTTGGTGCAGAGGGATATTATACTGCTGCCTACTCCACTGTCACCCGAGAGCCCTTCTACCATCAGCACCTGGTTCTGCATGCTGATGGGCTGGATCGAGCTAACCGAGCTCTTCGCCACGAGATGTACACCACCCGTCAGCACCTTTACCGTGCTCTGACGCTGCTGCACCCCTTTGTCCGGTCAGGACAGGTACCGCGCGCTGCGATCTACCCAGCCAGGACCGTGATGCCCCACGGTGTCGGTTGGCCAGAGGTGGGAGGCTACTCTCCCGCACTTGGTCCTCTTCTGCCACCTGAGCGTCGGGCTCTACACCTGAGTATCCGCGGCCCCCAGTCTGCTGACGTGGAGGGCTATCTGTTGCCTCACTACCAGCTGTCGGGCTACGATTACCTCCACAGTACCTCTTGGGACTGATGTAGGCTTGTTTGTAGTGTTAAAGGCATTCGCCGCGAGCCTGTGTGCCGCCTATGATGTTTTAGTCTATGTACTGAACCCTGTGTACTGAACTCTATGCATGACCCCTTTTGTAAGCTATGCCGACTACTATGTAGTAGCTATCGTGCTCCTTTCGTTATGCATGTTTCATCATGAATGATTCTTGTCATTGCAAATTTTCTAAATGCTGAACTACCCCTGTTATATATTAGCAGGATGGTTAGACCAGGTGGTCGTGGTCGTGGTGGCGATGCCCCACTACCACCTGAGTACATGGCTGGTATGATCCAACAGTTCGAACTGAACCGCCAATTCATGGAAAATATGATGGCTCAGTTTCCTCGCCCCAATATGAACCAGCAGCCAGCCCAAGTGACTCTTCAAGATTTCATACGCCTCAACCCAACCATCTACCGCAGCTCAACTCAGCCTTTGGATGCTGATGACTGGCTCCGTGACATCACCTATGAGATGGAGTCTGCTGATGTAGCCCCTGCCAGCTATGTCAATTTTGCTTCCTTCTTCTTGAAGGGACCCGCAGCTCAATGGTGGGACAGCCACAGGCGTACTCTGCCAGCTGGAACAATCATCACATGGCCAGACTTCCAAGCTGCTTTCCGTGCCCGCTTCATTCCTCAAGGAGTCATGGACCGGAAGAAGCGTGAGTTCCGCAACCTCACCCAAGGCAACAAAACTGTCGAAGCTTATCAGCGGGAGTTTCTGGACTTGTCCCGCTATGCTGAAGAAGACATTGCAACTGATGCACGCAGACAGGAGAAGTTCCGTGATGGCCTTCAAGCTGACATCAAGCTCGCACTTCTAGTGCATGACTTTGCCGATTTCGCCACCTTGGTGAATAAGGCCATCAATGTCGAGACTGGTCTGCAGGAATACCAGAGCTCTCAGAGGCGCAACCGTGACACGGGCTCATCTTCGGGCTCGCCCTCACAGAAGCGTAAGATATGGATCCCGAACAGCATGTATCGTCCAAATGCACCTGCTCCCAGGAAATCTTATGCTGCACCGCGTCTGCCTCCTCCACCATCTAAGCAGTCAAAGCTACCAGCTCCCCCACCTGGGGCTCCTGTTCCCACTCCCGATAATGGTCTGTGCTTCAAGTGTGGTCAACCGGGCCACTTTGCCAGGAACTGCTATCAGAACCAGAATCAACTGGCCCTTCCAGCAGCTGGCCGTGGTAACAACCAGCCCCGCAACAACAATGCTAAGTCTCATGGTCGCGCTCATGCCAACCACGTTGATCTCAGCGAAGCTCAAGACCAGCCTGCTACTGTGATGGGTACACTCCTCGTAAATTCAGTACCAGCATCCGTTTTATTTGATACAGGAGCATCCCATTCATTCATTTCAGCAGAATTTGCATTCCTGCATGGTATTAATCACGAGGAGATAAACACTCCGCTAGTGGTACACACCCCTGCGGGCCAATGTCAAACCTCTATGGTTAGTCGCGATGTTACTGTTGAAATCGAAGGACTGGAATTTCTTGTCTCTCCCATCGTACTGAAGTCCTGTAGCATTGATCTCATTCTGGGAATGAATTGGTTAAAAGCGCATACTGCTTCAATAGTTTGCACCACTAAGACCGTCCATCTGCTGCACCCTTCAGATGAGATAGTTACTTACCAAGCCCATCTGGTGCAAAATGCCGAGGCAAGGCTCTATGCATTGAATGCATTGAACGCTGCACCACTCGAGGGCATTGAAAACATTCCCGTCGTGCGTGAATTCCTCGACGTCTTTCCTGAAGAACTTCCGGGGATTCCCCCTGCTAGAGCTGTCGAATTCATCATCGACTTGAAACCAGGCACCACTCCTATAGCCAAGCGACCTTACAAAATGCCGCCGCATGAACTCCTTGAGCTTAAGGAGGAAATCGACAAGTCTCTTCGCAAAGGATTCATTCGCCCAAGTTGCTCTCCTTGGGGAGCACCTTCTCTCTTTGTCAAGAAGAAGGATGGGACAAACCGATTAGTTCAAGACTACCGTCCTATAAACCAAGCTACCATTCAGAATAAATACCCTCTTCCTCGGATCAATGATCTGTATGATCAACTGGCGGGTTCGTCAGTGTTCTCTAAGCTCGACTTGAGGTTGGGCTACCACCAGATCCGTGTTCGCGAAGAGGATATCCCAAAGACCGCCTTCGTGACTCGCTATGGTTCATACGAGTACACCGTCATGTCTTTCGGTTTAACCAATGCTCCAGCCACCTTCTCTCGTCTGATGAACTACATATTCATGGATTACCTCGACAAGTTCGTCGTGGTTTATCTGGATGATATCCTGATATTTTCCAAGAACGAAGAAGAACATGCTGAACATCTTCGACTTGTGCTGGAGAAACTACGAGAACATCAACTATATGCCAAGTTCTCTAAATGTGAATTCTGGCTACCGGAAGTAACCTATCTGGGGCATGTCATCTCTAAGGATGGTATTGCCGTCAACCCCGAGCAAGTTCAGGCTATTCTTGATTGGACTCCTCCCAAGAACGTTAAGCAAGTCAGAAGTTTTCTCGGTCTCGCCAGCTATTGCCGGCGATTCGTCGAGAACTTCTCTAAGATCGCCAGGCCTCTGACTAACCTGTTACATAAGGGCGTCAAGTTCCAATGGACAGACAAATGTCAGGAAAGTTTCCAAGCACTCAAAGACAAGTTGACTTCTGCTCCAGTTCTAGCTCCACCTGATACTAAGAAGGACTTTGTCATTTACTGCGACGCTTCCCGTCAAGGATTAGGCTGTGTCCTAATGCAAGACCGCAGAGTGATTGCTTATGCCTCTCGACAATTGCGCCCTCACGAAGAGAACTACCCAGTTCACGACCTCGAACTTGCTGCCGTCATTCAGGCGCTGAAGCAGTGGCGACATTACCTTCTCGGTAATCGTTGCGAGATCTTCACTGACCACCAAAGTCTGAAGTATCTGTTTACTCAGCCAGATCTGAACCTCCGTCAACAGAGATGGATGGAGCTTGTTGCAGACTTTGACTTGGGTATCTCCTATACGCCAGGCAAGGCTAATGTAATGGCTGATGCCTTGAGCCGCAAGTCTTACTGCAACCACCTCCAGGTTCATAAAGTTCAGCCCTCGCTTGTTGAAGAATTCAGGAAGCTGAACCTCCATATTGTTCCTCCGGGTGCACTCGCTCCCCCTCCTAAACAATTTGGCAAGGTGAACCTCCACGTTGTTACCCAGGGTTCCCTCAATACCCTAGTTGCTAAACCAGATCTCGAGGACAGCATCAAAAGGCTACAGAAGTATGACTCTGAAGCCTACAAGATTAAGCGCTACCTCGCAGGAGGAAAGCCCTCATTCTTCACCATTTCTGAAGATGGCACCCTATACTTCAAGGGCCGCCTAGTGGTGCCATGTGCAGAGAAAAACCTGGATATGACACAGGAAGTTATGAAAGAAGCTCATGATACGCCTCTAAGTATCCATCCGGGTAGTACAAAGATGTACCAAGATATCCGCCAGAGATTCTGGTGGACTAATATGAAGCAAGACATTGCTCGTTATGTTGCTGAGTGTGACGTTTGCCGTCGCATCAAAGCAGAACATCAAAGGCCTGCTGGAACTCTGCAACCTATCTCTATTCCTGAATGGAAATGGGACCATGTTGAGATGGACTTCGTCACTGGATTTCCCAAATCGCAGAAAGGTAATGATGCTATTCTTGTCGTCATTGACCGGCTTTCCAAAGTTGCACATTTTCTGGCGGTCAAAGAAACGATCACTGCTAGCCAGTTGGCAACGCTCTATATGTCCAGGATTGTTTCACTCCACGGTATTCCATTGGTTATCAGCTCAGACCGTGGCAGCTTATTCACTTCAAGATTCTGGGCAAGTTTCCAAGAAGCAATGGGAACTCATCTGTCATTCAGTACTGCGTTTCATCCTCAATCGCAAGGACAAGTTGAACGCGTCAATCAAGTTCTCGAAGACATGCTTCGAGCTTGCGTTATTTCCTTCGGCAAGAAATGGGAGGAATCTCTCCCGTATGCTGAGTTCTCTTATAATAATAGCTATCAAGCTAGTCTGAAGATGGCCCCCTTCGAAGTGTTATATGGACGAAAGTGCCGAACCCCCCTGAACTGGTCAGAAACTGGGGAACGTCCACTCTTCGGTCCGGATATTATCCAAGATGCCGAAGAACAAGTCCGCATTATTCGCGAGAATCTCAAGACTGCTCAGTCACGTCAGAAGAGTCAGTATGACCGTCATCATAAAGACATGGTCTATCAACCTGGCGAAAAGGCTTATCTTCGAGTCACACCTATGAAGGGTGCTCACCGCTTCGGGATCAAGGGCAAACTAGCTCCTCGCTATATTGGCCCATTCACTATTCTCGAAAGGCGTGGAAAAGTGGCATACCAACTGGAACTACCGCCGAACCTTTCGCAGGTTCACGATGTGTTCCATGTGTCACAGCTCCGCCGTTGCTTCAAGGATCCAATCCGAGCTGTGGATCATGAAGTGCTCGAATTGCAGCAAGACCTCTCCTATAAGGAGCATCCGGTCCGCATTCTCGACCAAGCTGAACGCCGCACATGTCAGAAGGCGATCAAGTTTCTCAAAGTCCAGTGGTCGCACCATTCTGAAGATGAGGCCACTTGGGAACGAGAGGATCGTCTGCGCGAAGAATACCCCGCACTGTTTCCTTCTACCTCCTAAATCTCGGGACGAGATTTCTTGTAGTGGAGGAGATTTGTAACACCCTGAGAATCATGCTACAGTAACCCCCTGTGATTAAGCTAGTCATGTTGCTAAACAGGGCTTGATCACATTTGAATCACACCCTTTTCAAGCTCCTAGTTCAAACTTCAAATATAATTAAAGTGGAAAATAAAAGTTTTCAAAAATTCTAACAGAAATGTTCAGTGGGTTCTAAATAATACACTGGTAATTATGGTGGAGACAACACATTTTTATAAAATGTCTAAATACTTTTAAATGAAACAAAACAGAAAACAGAACAAAAAAAAAGAACGAAAGCCCCCCCCCCACTGGACCTGGCCCAACTGGGCCACCCCAGGCCCAGCCGGCCGGCCCAACCCCCCCTCACCTTATCCCCTGCCCCCCCCACCGACAGCCTCACCACCCACTCCTCCCGAAATATCTCCTCTGCCCCCCCGATCGGGATCGAGGAGGAGGCGCTCGACCCCGTCGCCGACCGCCCCCGCGCCCTCGCCTCGCCGGAGTACTGCCTCGCCGGCCTGCCTCCTCCTCCTCCTCGCCGGCCTGCGCCTCGACACGGCATCGCCGTCGCCCCCGTCTCCCCCTCGACCCCACTGCCGTGACCCTGCATCCCTCGGTGAGGCCACCGGCCTCCGTCGCCCGCCCCTCTCCTCTCGGTCACCGCCGCCCCGCTCGCGCTCCGACGCGCCCAGACGCGCCCCGCCGCGCCTGTCCACGCACGCGCGCCCGCACGGCCTTCGCCCGCGCGCGCCCCGACCGCGCGCCCGCATCGGCCACGCCCCGCCTGCCCCCCCCTCGTCCTCGCGCACCCCGAGCTCCTCCGCCCGCACCGTTGGTCCCCGCGTGCTCCTGGCACTCCCAGGACCCCGTAGAGCCCCACGTCTGGCCTTCCCGTGCCTCCCATCGCCGTGCCCGTGCAACCCCGAACTCCGGCCGCCGCTAAGCTCACCGCCGATGCCGTTTCCGGCCATCTCCGGACGAACCACTACCACCATCCGGCGCGGATCGTCTTGGCCGTTCGAACGCGACCAAGCGCGCGTGAAACGGACCCCTGTGGCCGAATTCCGGCCACGGCCGAGGCTCGTCGCCGTGTACGGGCTCGCCGGAGTGCCCTCCCGCCGGCGTCCGACGTGGCACACCTGGGGCCACCCCCTGGGTCACTGCCAGTGGGCCCCCTAGTCACCTGTTGACCAGTTGACCTGGTCAACTGGGCTGACTGGGCAGCCCCAGCCACTGACGTGCGGGCCCCACCCCTTAAAATAAATAATTAAAATGATTTTATAATTAAAAGTAATTAGTTTAACTAATTAGTCACTGACATGTGGGACCCAGCTGCTAATTAACCACGTTTAATTAAAATAACCCACTGTTAGCCCTCTCTCTATGACATGTAGGACCCACTGGTCAGTTTGACCTGGTCAGCGAGTCTGTTGACTGCTGACGTCATCAGCACGTCATGCTGACGTCATTTTATTCTTTCTGTTAATTAAATAATTCCAGAAATTCAAATAAACTTTGAAAATTCATATCTTTTAAACCGTAACTCGGATGAAAATGATTTCTATATGAAAGTTGCTCAGAACGACGAGACGAATCCGAATACGCAGTCCGTTCATCCACCACACCTCCCTAACCTATCGAACTAGCAACTTTCCCCCTCCGGTCCGTCTGTCCGAAAACGCGAAACATCGGGAATACCTCCCGGATGTTTCCCCCCTTCACCGGTACCACCTACTGTCGCATTAGGACACCCCTAGCACCGCTCATTGTCATGTCACGCATCGTCATGCTTATGTTTGCATTGTATTTACTGTTTCTTCCCCTCTTCTCTCCGGTAGACTACGAGACCGACACTGCTGCTGCCCAGTTCGACTACGGAGTTGACGACCCCTCCTACTTGCCAGAGCAACCAGGCAAGCCCCCCCCCCTTGATCACCAGATATCGCCTACTCTACTCTCTACTACTTGCATTAGAGTAGTGTAGCATGTTACTACTTTCGATATCCTATTCTGATGCATAGCCTATCCTTGCTACTACTGTTGTTACCTTTACCTGCAATCCTATCTGCTTAGTCTAGGATGCTAGATTTCCATCAGTGGCCCTACATTCTTGTCCGTCTGCTGTGCTATACTATCGGGCCGTGATCACCTGGGCGGTGATCACGGGCATATACTTATATACTATATACATGACACATGTGATGACTAAAGTCGGGTCGGCTCGTAGGAGTACCCGCAAGTGGATCTTTGTGGCGGAGCGACAGGGCAGGTTGAGACCGCCTAGGTGAGAGGTGGGCCTGGCCCTGGTCGGCGTTCGCGGATACTTAACACGCTTAACGAGATCTTGGTATTTGATCTGAGTCTGGCCATTTGGTCTATACGCACTAACCATCTACGTGGGAGTAGTTATGGGTATCCCGACGTCGTGGTATCAGCCGAAGCTCTTTTGACGTCAGCGACTGAGTGGCGCGCGCCGTGTTGGACCGCTTTGACGTAACCGCCGTGATCGTGTGGGTTGCTAGGTCTGCTCACGGCCGCGTTCGCAACGTGCAGGTGTGCATAGGGCGATGGGCCCAGACCCCTGCGCGCATAGGTTTAGACCGGCGTGCTGACCTCTCTGTTGAGCCTAGGTGGGGCTGCGACGTGTTGATCCTACGAGGCCGGGCATGACCCAGAAAAGTGTGTCCGGCCAATTGGGATCGAGCGTGTTGGGTTATGTGGTGCACCCCTGCAGGGAAGTTTATCTATTCGAATAGCCGTGTCCCTCGGTAAAAGGACGACCCGGAGTTGTACCTTGAGCTTATGACAACTAGAACTGGATACTGAATAAAATACACCCTTCCAAGTGCCAGATACAACCCGGTGATCGCTCTCTAACAGGGTGACGAGGAGGGGACCGCCGGGTAGGATTATGCTATGCGATGCTACTTGGAGGACTTCAATCTACTCTCTTCTACATGCTGCAAGATGGAGATGTCCAGAAGCTTAGTCTTCGACAGGACTAGCTATCCCCCTCTTATTCCGGCATTCTGCAGTTCAGTCCACTGATATGCCTCTTTACTCATATACCCATGCATATGTAGTGTAGCTCCTTGCTTGCGAGTACTTTGGATGAGTACTCACGGTTGCTTCTCTCCCTCCTTTTCCCCCTTTCCTTTCTATCTGGTTGTCGCAACCAGATGTTGGAGTCCAGGAGCCAGACGCCACCGTCGACGACGACTCCCACGGCACTGGAGGTGCCTACTACTACGTGCAGGCCGCTGACGACGACCAGGAGTAGTTAGGAGGTCCCAGGCAGGAGGCCTTGCCTTTTCGATCGTTGCTACTTTTGTGCTAGCCTTCTTAAGGCAAAACTTGTTTAACTTATGTCTGTACTCAGACATTGTTGCTTCCGCTGACTCGTCTGTGATCGAGCACTTGTATTCGAGCCCTCGAGGCCCCTGGCTTGTATTATGATGCTTGTATGACTTATTTATGTTTTAGAGTTGTGTTGTGATATCTTCCCGTGAGTCCCTGATCTTGCTCGTACACATTTGCGTGCATGATTAGTGTACGGTCAAATCGGGGGCGTCACACTCGTCAAGTCAACCTAAGTGTATTGCGTGTGTAAATCTGGCTTACACCCGTTGTATGCGAACGTTAGGACCTATCACACCCGGTCATCACGTGGTGCTTCGAAACAACAGACTTTAGCAACGGTGCACAGTTAGGGGGAACACAATTCTTGAAATTTTAGTGAGAGATCATCTTATTTAGGCTACCGTCGTTCTAAGCAAATAAGATGTAAAAACATGATAAACATCAGATGCAATCAAATAGTGACATGATATGGCCAATATCATTTTTGCTCCTTTTGATCTCCATCTTCGAGACACCATGATCATCATCGTCACCGGCATGACACCATGATCTCCATCATCGTGTCTTCATGAAGTTGTCTCGCCAACTATTACTTCTACTACTATGGCTAACGGTTAGCAATAAAGTAAAGTAATTACATGACGTTTCAGTTGACACGCAGGTCATAAATAAATTAAGACAACTCCTATGGCTCCTGCCGGTTGTCATACTCATCGACATGCAAGTCGTGATTCCTATTACAAGAACATGATCAATCTCATACATCACATATATCATTCATCACATTCATCATTCATCACATTCTTCTGGCCATATCACATCACATGGCACATGCTGCAAAAACAAGTTAGACGTCCTCTAATTGTTGTTGCAAATTTTTACGTGGCTGCTATAGGTTTCTAGCAAGAACGTTTCTTCCCTACGCCAAAACCACAACGTGATATGCCAATTTCTATTTACCCTTCATAAGGACCCTTTTCATCGAATCCGATCCGACTAAAGTGGGAGAGACAGACACCCGCTAGCCACCTTATGCAACTAGTGCATGTCAGTCGGTGGAACCTGTCTCACGTAAGCGTACGTGTAAGGTCGGTCCGGGCCGCTTCATCCCACGATGCCGCCGAATCAAGATAAGACTAGTAACGGCAAGTAAATTGACAAAATCGACGCCCACAACAACTTGTGTTCTACTCGTGCATATAAACTACGCATAGACCTAGCTCATGATGCCACTGTTGGGGATCGTTGCAGAAATTAAAAAAATTCTACGCATCACCAAGATCAATCTATGGAGTTTACTAGCAACGAGAGGGGAGTGTATCTTCATACCTTTGAAGATCGCGAGTCGGAAGCGTTGCAAGAACGCAGATGAGGGAGTCGTACTCGTAGCGATTCAGATCGCGGTAGATTCCGATCCTAGCGCTGAACAATGATGCCTCCGCGTTCAACACACGTGCAGCCCGATGAAGTCTCCCGCACCTTGATCCAGCAAGGAGGAGGGAGAGGTTGAGGAAGAGGGCTCCAACAGCAACACGACGGCGTGGTGGTGATGGAGTGGCAGTTCTCCGGCATGGCTTCGCCAAGCTCACGCGGAGGAGGAGAGGTGTTGGGGAGGGGAGGGGCTGCGCCTTGGATGTGGTGCTGCAGCCCTCCCTCCACCCCTCTATTTATAGGGAGAAGGGGGAAGGGGCCGGGCCCTCTAGATGAGATCTAGAGGGGGGCGGCGGCCAAGGGGGAGGGGGCTTGCCCCCCAAGCAAGGGGGCGCCCCCTTTAGGGTTCCCCCCAACCCTAGGCGCATGGGCCCTAGGGGGGAATGGCGCCCAGCCCAATTAGGGGCTGGTTCCCTTCCACCTACAGCCCATAAGGCCCTCCGGGGCAGGTGGACCCTCCCGGTGGACCCCCGGAACTCCTCCGGTGGTCCCGGTACAATACCGTTATACCCCCGAATATTTCCGGTTACCGTATGATGACTTCCCATATATAAATCTTCACCTTCGGACCATTCCGGAACTCCTCGTGACGTCCGGGATCTCATCCGGGACTCCGAACAACATTCGGTAATCACATATAAATCTTCCTTATAACCCTAGCGTCATCGAACCTTAAGTGTGTAGACCCTACGGGTTCGGGAATCATGCAGACATGACCGAGACCGCTCTCTAGCCAATAACCAACAGCTGGATCTGGATACCCATGTTGGCTCCCACATGTTCGACGATGATCTCATCGGATGAACCACGATGTCGAGGATTCAAGCAACCCCGTATACAATTCCCTTTGTCAATCGGTACGTTACTTGCCCGAGATTCGATCGTCGGTATCCCAATACCTCGTTTAATCTCGTTACCGGCAATTCACTTTACTCGTTCCGTAATGCATGATCCCGTGACTAACTACTTAGTCACATATTGAGCTCATTATGATGATGCATTACCGAGTGGGCCCAGAGATACCTCTCCATCATACGGAGTGACAAATCCCAGTCTCGATCCGTGCCAACCCAACAGACACTTTCGGAGATACCTGTAGTGCACCTTTATAGCCACCCAGTTACGTTGTGACGTTTGGTACACCCAAAGCATTCCTATGGTATCTGGGAGTTGCACGATCTCATGGTCTAAGGAAATGATACTTGACATTAGAAAAGCTTTAGCAAACGAACTACACGATCTAGTGCTATGCTTAGGATTGGGTCTTGTCCATCACATCATTCTCCTAATGATGTGATCCCGTTATCAATGACATCCAATGTCCATGGTCAGGAAACCGTAACCATCTATTGATCAACGAGTTAGTCAACTAGAGGCTCACTAGGGACATGTTATGGTCTATGTGTTCACACATGTATTATGATTTCCGGATAACACAATTATAGCATGAACAATAGACAATTATCATGAACAAGGAAATATAATAATGACCATTTTATTATTGCCTCTAGGGCATATTTCCAACAGTACTACTACTAGTAGTAGGAGTAGTAGGAACATGAGTAGTACTCCCGTGCTAGCATGCCTCTGGGTTCACTTCATCCTCCAGGTATCATCCATATTGCGAGCAGAACCAAATTCTCGTGCACGCGGAAGCGCGACGAAGGCCTTTTCTTTTTGGAGGATAACCGCATACTTATTCCTTAACTAGAGAATGTTGTGTCTCCCACGCACGTGCCAATATCCATCTGAACCAGCTACGACACATTTTTTATATCCGTTTGCATAGGTCCCACCTGTCAGGAGGGGTGCAGAAATAAAAAGGAATCATAAAATGTCTCGCCACGGTGATTCGAAAGAGTGACCTCAACTAGCCAGTGGCACATGTAGCGCTAGAAGGATGGGCACCTACACGGACAGGTACCACTCCTCAGTCTACCCGCATAGCCTTTTCGTTTAGTCTACCTAGCCATCTAATCAACTGCCTGCAGGCCACTTCTCCCATATACTTCTCCATCGGGAACTGATTTTCCTTGGCTTCTTCACCTCTCCTTCATATTCATTTGCATCCAAACCACACTGCATTCACATTGCTTTAACCTCTTCACATCCTCCTGGAGTAATTCCGAAGCCCCTTTAAATAATCATCATCTTCAGTTAGACTAGCCATCTAATCCTAATTCTCCAAACCATAGCCCTCTGGTCCAGCGGTTCCAAATGGCGAAAGAGATCCAGATGCAGGTTTTTAGCGTCCAACATGTCCTCGTCGAAGGCTCGTTGAGCATAGTTGCCACAGTCACCGACCACCCAAGGGTTGTTCGGAAGTGGATCAACAATGTATCCAACCCCCTCCAAAAGGTGGAGATGAAGGTCATCAGACTCGACGCAGAGTACACGGAGCGTGCTACTGGGAAGATCCAACGCGCCACCGTCCTTCAGCTGTGCCTCGAAGATGATGTTTTGGTTACCACATCATACACGCGCCCTCATACCAGGTGAGCTTCACGATTTCTTGTCTCGGGAGGACATTTACTTCTGTGAGGTAGCCATCAGAGGGGACAAACAGAAGTTGGAGCCGTACAACCTTGATTTGAAAAGCATCGCTGACGTACAAACCAAAATAAAAATTCCTGTAGAAGATTGTGATAAACCGACACCATCCCTATTCGACATAACAAATTTTGTGCTCGGAACAAATCTTCAGAAGGGTGACGAGACGCTGGCATTAAGGTCGTCTGGATGGGAGAATTATCCCTTGACGTACGAGCGGATAAAATATGCTGCCCTCGATGCCCGTGTGAGTTTCAAGATAGCTGCAAGGTCTAGAGAGCTTGTTGCGAAGCCGTCTCCCACAGAAAATGAGAAGAAGAAGAAGAAGAAGAAGAAGAAGCACCAGCAGCAGGGCATTATGGATGGATGAACTATTTCCTCTTGTAAAAAAATCATTCCCTCTTTGTGTATATTGATATAGATGGATTATTTCGATGGTGTGCATGTCTTTGGAACAAGTAGTAGCATGGGTCCGCTTGACTATAAGGAACTATTTATCCGCCTAGCTTTCTCTACTACTCCTTCCAGTGATCGGTATGCAATGCATGTGTCCGTAGACATGAGAGCTTGTGCATGGAAGTTCAACTACGGCGAACATCACGTTTCATCCACTGCCACTCGCGATTCCCATGACGCCGCTCCAACCCACGACACCACATCCCCCGACGTGCGCCTACCCCTCTCGGTCGCACTGCCCCTCTGCCTTTGTGTGCATGACATGTGGGCCACCTGAAATGCGGCGAGCATCAAGTTTCTACCACAGCCACATGCAATTCCCACAATGCCGCTCGAACCCATGACACCACACGTTCCCCAACCTGCGGCTCACCCCTCTCGGGCCCACTGCCCCTCTGCCTTCGGGAGCATTACATGTGGACCAGCCACCTATCGGGTCCACATGTTATTGACTCAAAGGCAGGTGTAGTAAGGCGCTGAAACTCAGTCCCGAGGGCCCCGAGAGGGAAATGTAACTCCTGCGCCAGGCCTTGTGGTGCTACCGCTGCACAAACTCGTGCCAAACTCGAGATTTGTTTCTTTTACTATACATGCACACAATGATTTAATGGACATTGTAATCTCAACATGTGATGGGGAGCTCTAAATTTGAATTTGAAACTTATATAATGAAAAAAGTGGGAGAGAGGGAGTATACCGTAGGATGTGTCCCATACGAAACAAGTCCCCTGGTTTGTCACTGCGAAGATGCGGTTAGAAAGGAGCACAACGCCTTCTACTCGTACATCAACAAATCGGCCGCAGACATCACGGTCCACCTTTAGCCGCCATGTGCAAGGTTCATGCTATCTTCTTCAATCTCACAGTGGTTCCATCATACCAATTCCGGTGGTGGCCCGTTGCATGGCTGATCCCAATGTTGGACAAAGGTTCTACGGGAACGGTGTCACCGTTGTAAATGTTGTGCAAATTGATGTTGGTACCCTCCCGTACATATGCAAGCCAATCTCCACTGGCACCGAGCCTAACCTGTGAAATAGTGGGCAAGGGGAGAATTAGGAAATGGACACGGAAGTAGTCTTTAGAATGCATTTACTACGTGATCAAACTCATCTTACCTTCTCATCGGACAAAATCCGAGTGCCCCTCAACATCGGCATCTCAAGGGGCATCAATTTGCAACTACGGCCACACCGCGCTGGAGAGACCCCCAAGGAAACATCCTCGTGCATTGCACGGAACATCAAGATGCATTTGTATGAGTAGTTTATTTTGTGAGAGAAAAGGATGAAGGGAAGGCCTTATTTGCAAATGTGGAGAGGGGTGTAGGTATCTTTTTGCAAAATTGCCATAGCTTTCTTCCTATCCGTCAGATATAAATTGGACGGCCTATATTGCAGGATGGCAGGCACACCATCATCACCAACTTTGTTTTTTATAAGACTAGCAAGATGCCCGTGTGTTGCACGGAACATCAAGATCTTGTGGGAGAAAAGGATGAACGAGGGAAGGCCTTATCTGCAAAAGTGGAGAGGAGTGCGGGTAAATTGTCATAGTTTCCTTCCTATCCGTTAGATATAAGAGAGGAACATCAAGATGCATTTGTATGAGTAGTTTATCTTGTGGGAGAAAAGGATGAATGAGGGAAGGCCTTATTTGCAAATGTGAAGAGGTGTGGGGGTATCTTTTTGCAAAATTGCCATAGTTTCCTTCCATCCGTCAGATACAAATCGGATGACCTATACTGCAGGATGGCAGGTACACCATCATCAACAACTCTGTTTTTTATAAGAGTAGAGTAGAGATAGAGATAGAGACTACTACTACCAATGTGCTCGCCCGTGTGTTGCAATGGATCCAAAGTAGTAGAATAATACTTGTTCACGGGCTTGAAATATAAACACTCTAGTTTTGATATACATATATCAGTAAAAATAAATCATGCTTCACTCAAAATATATTCCTCAGGCTATTTTGATGAGGTGAGGGACCGGTGTGGCTCGTTTGAAGATAACAGATTAAAAAAATTGGAGCTGTTTTTTTACATTTTGTAGCGTGGCACGGCATCCGGTGCACCTAAGCGTCTGAAAAAATTGAGTTTGGGTCGGTGGCACACCTTGCGGCAAGATGCCCGTGTGGGCTTCTTCTATGACTAGCAAGATGCCCATGCATTGCAGGGAACATCAAGATGCATTTTTTTACAAAACACTTGTTGTGATTAACCCTTGCAGGAGTAATCCCATGTGTAAAAACTAATGATATCTCGAGAATTTTATCGGAAAAATGGTATCTTTGGAACAAGTTTTCTCTACTATTGCTCCTTGCAGTGAGCGGTATGCAATGCATGTGTCAGCAAACATGACAGCTTGTCCATGGAAGTTGAACCACGATGACCATCACGTTTCTTGTTTCTACCACTGCCACACCCACACGTGATTCCCACGAAGCCGCTCCAACCCACCGCACGATGTTCCCCGACGTGCGCCTCATCCCTCTCGGCCCCACCGCTCCTCTGCCTTTGTGTGCATGACATGCGGGCCAGCTGAACTGCGGCGACCATCAACTTTCTACCACAGCCACACCTGATTGGATGCGGTTTGCCTGCTCCGCTCCTGTGCTCTGATCCGTAGTCCCGCACCATCAAATTTTCATCCAGTGGCTGTGACACATTTCGTCCCGGGCATCAATCCTCAGCCGGAGTACTTCTGTACTACAGGTAGTACCAGTCGGTGTGGCCATCTACGCCTTGTAACGCCCCGACGCCTAGCTGTGGCACCCTTGCCACGGCCACGCCACCACCGGCCAGTTCATCATGAACGAGTGAATCGCTAACCACGGCACCACCATGAGAATGACATGTGGGCCAGCCGCATTTAAGGTCCAGATGTCATTAACTCATAGGCCGGTGCACTAAGCCACTAAAGCTCGGTCCCGTGGGCCCCGAGAGGGAAATGTAACTCATGCGGTAGGCCTTGTGGTCCTCCTGTAGTACGAGCTCATGCCAAACCCGGAATTTGTTTCTTACTACTACCAATGTGCCGGACCGTGCGTTGCAATGGATCCAAAGTATATCTATTTAGTGGAGTGCACTCTAAACACATTATCTATTTATTTTTCTCTAACCTTTCATAGCCATGCAACCAAGCCACATAAGCTTCATGGGTGCCCCCCACATCATATTATTCATACTACATTGACTGAAGAAAAGATAAATCACCCAAAACAAGATCTTCCCGTTTTTTGTTCCTACGATGCTGTGTCGTGCACGTACCTAGTTGTATAGTGGTAGTACTAGTTGTAGTACAAACTTGGTACTAGTAGGACTAGTAGTATGGAATTCTGCTACTCTATCAACGAGCCCCATCTGACACCAAATTTCTTGGCTTTCGTGCTACAGCTAGATCTTCCCCTCGTTTCTGTTTTCCAACCCGACGGCGGGCGGGGTGCGGTTTCCCAATAGTCGGTTTGCTCAAAGGTGGTCCCACATGGAAGTGAAAATGCTAGGCAATACGCCTTCCCTAGCTATGTGGCGTGCCGGACGGGCCGTGGAGTACTCCCGATTCCCGGGCGTGTGGGGGTGCGACGCGAACGCGACAAGCCTTTTTTCCTTTTACTAGCAATGTGCCCGTGCGTTGCGATGGATCCAAAGTAGTAGAATAGTAGTACTTGTTCACAAACTTGAAAGAAATCACTCTTGTTTTGATATACATATATACCACTAAAAATATATTACTTTTCACTCGAATTATATTCTCAGGCTGTTTTGATGAGGCGAGGGAGGGATGTGGTTGCTTTCAAGATAATAAGGGGTTTTCTGCAAATTGGAGCAGAGAAGTGGGCTAGTGTTGCAAAAATGCCACAAATTACCTCACACCTGTTAGATGCAGATCTAATGGTCAGAAACGACGGATGGTAGACACACCACCATCACCAACTGAGTCTTTTATAGGAGTAGGAGTAGAGAAACATGTATGAATTGTAACATTTGGTTCTGCTCCTTGGCACGATCGATAGATAGAAATAACGATTGGAAACGCTAGGGCGGGGCTATTTCCGCCAGATAAGCAGGGTACATAGTAGCTAGGTTGGCGCATCGTCGGTTTGGTCACATGCGGTCCGACATGTTCTAGTGTTTCTAGCAAGATGCCCGTGCGTTGCACGAAATTGATGGAAAAGGTAGGCACAACTTATAAATTGACGGATGGAGTACTAGTTACAGTGATGTGATACGTCCAATTTGCATCATGCTTTTATATCGATATTTATTGCATTATGGACTGTTATTACACGTTATGTCACAATACTTATGCCTATTCTCTCTTATTTTACAAGGTTTACATTAAGAGGGAGAATGCCGGCAGTTGGAATTCTGGGCTGGAAAAGGAGCAAATATTAGAGACCTATTCTGCACAACTCCAAAAGTCCTGAAACTCCATGGAAGTTATTTTTGGAAAAAATAAAAAATACTGAGTGAAGAAAATACCAGAGGGGGCCCACACCCTGGCCACGTGGGTGGGGGCGCGCCCTACCCCCTGGGCGCTCCCCCTGCCTCGTGGGCCCCCTGGTGGCCCTCTGGTGCCCATCTTCTGCTATATGAAGTCTTTCGTCCGAGAAAAAAATCATAAGCAAGCTTACGGGACGAAACTCCGCCGCCACGAGGCGGAACCTTGGCGAAACCAATCTAGGGCTCCGGCGGAGCTGTTCTGCCGGGGAAACATCCCTCCGGGAGGGGGAAATCATCGCCATCGTCATCACCAACGCTCCTTTCATCGGGAGGGGGCCAATCTCCATCAACATCTTCACCAGCACCATCTCCTCTCAAACCCTAGTTCATCTCTTGTATCCAATCTTTGTCCCAAAGCCTCAGATTGGTACCTGTGGGTTGCTAGTAGTGTTGATTACTCCTTATAGTTGGTACTAGTTGGTTTATTTGGTGGAAGATCATATGTTTAGATCCATTATGAATATTAATACCCCTCTGATTATGAACATGAATATGCTTTGTGAGTAGTTACGTTTGTTCCTGAGGACATGGGAGAAGTCTTGCTATTAGTAATCATGTGAATTTTGGTATTCGTTCGATATTTTGATGAGATGTATGTTGTCTCTCCTCTAGTGGTGTCATGTGAACGTCGACTACATGACACTTCACCATTGTTTGGGCCTAGAGGAAGGCATTGGGAAGTAATAAGTAGATGATGGGTTGCTAGAGTGACAGAAGCTTAAACCCTAGTTTATGCGTTGCTTCGTAAGGGGCTGATTTGGATCCATATGTTTCTTGCTATGGTTAGGTTTACCTTAATACTTCTTTTGTAGTTGCGGATGCTTGCAATATGAGTTAATCATAAGTGGGATGCTTGTCCAACTAAGGATAGCACCCAAGCACCGGTCCACCCACATATCAAATTATCAAAGTACCGAACGCGAATCATATGAATGTGATGAAAGCTAGCTTGACGATAATTCCCATGTGTCCTCGGGAGCATTTTCCTTTATATAAGAGTTTGTCCAGGCTTGTCCTTTACTACAAAAAGGATTGGGCTATCTTGCTGCACTTTATTTACACTTGTTACTTGTTACCCGTTACAAATTACCTTATCACAAAACTATCTGTTACCGATAATTTCAGTGCTTGTAGAGAATACCTTGCTGAAAACCGCTTATCATTTCCTTCTGCTCCTCGTTGGGTTCGACACTCTTACTTATCGAAAGGACTACGATAGATCCCCTATACTTTTGGGTCATCAAGACTCTTTTCTGGCGCCGTTGCCGGGGAGTGAAGCGCCTTAGGTAGGTGTAATTTGGTAAGGAAAAAATTATAGTGTGCTAAAATTTACTGTCACTTGTTACTATGGAAAGTAATCCTTTGAGGGGCTTGTTCGGGGTATCTTCACCCCGACCAGTAGAGAAAATAGTTGCTCCTCAACCTACTGAACCTACTGAAAAATGTTTACTTTGAAATTCCTTTGGGTATGATAGAGAAACTGCTAGCTAATCCTTTTGCAGGAGACGGAACATTGCATCCCGATTTACACTTAATCTATGTGGATGAAGTTTGTGGATTATTTAAGCTTGCAGGTATGCCCGATGATGTTATCAAGAAGAAGGTCTTCCCTTTATCTTTGAAGGGAGATTCATTGACATGGTATAGGCTATGTGATGATATGGGATCATGGGACTACAAGCGATTGAAATTGGAATTTCGTCAGAAGTTTTATCCTATGCATCTTGTTCATCGTGATCGTAATTATATATATAATTTTTGGCCTCGCGAAGGAGAAAGCATCGCTCAAGCTTGGGGGAGGCTTAAGTCAATGTTATATTCATGCCCCGATCATAAGCTCTCAAGAGAGATGATTATTCAAAAAATTTATGCTCGGCTTTCTGACAACAATCGCTCCATGCTCGATACTTCTTGTACTGGTTCCTTTATGATTAAGACTATTGAATTCAAATGGAATTTATTGGAAAGAATTAAACGCAACTCTGAAGATTGGGATCTCGACGAAGGTAAGGAGTCAGGTATAACACCTAAGTTTGATTGTGTTAAATCTTTTATGGATACCGATGTTTTCCGTAAATTTAGCACTAAATATGGACTTGACTCTGAGATAGTAGCTTCTTTTTGTGAATCCTTTGCTACTCATGTTGATCTCCCTAAGGAGAAGTGGTTTAAATATCATCCTCCCATAGAAGTAAAAGTAGTTGAACCTATTAAAGTTGAAGAAAATACTATCACTTATAATGATCCTATTGTTCCTACTGCTTATGGTGAGAAACCACCTTTCCCTGTTAGGATAAAGGATCATGCTAAAGCTTCAACTGTGGTTCGTAAAAGTAATATTAGAACTTATACACCTCCTAAGCAAGTTAAAGTTGAACCTAATATTGCTATTGTTAAAGATCTCTTGGCTGATAATATCGATGGGCATGTTATTTATTTCTGTAATGAGACTGCTAGAATTGCTAAACCTGGTGCTAAAGATAAACATAGACCTGTGGTAGGCATGCCTGTTATTTCTGTTAAAATAGGAGATCATTGTTATCATGGCTTGTGTGATATGGGTGCTAGTGCTAGTGCAATTCCTATTTCTTTATATCAAGAAATTATGCATGATATTGCACCTGCTGAGATAGAAGAAATTGATGTCACCATTAAGCTTGCCAATAGAAATACTATTTCACCAATTGGGATTGTTAGAGATGTTGAAGTCTTGTGTGGGAAAGCTAAATATACTGCTGATTTTCTTGTTCTTGGTTCCCCACAGGATAGCTTTTGTCGCATTATATTTGGTAGACCCTTCTTGAACACTGTTAATGCTAGGATAGATTGCGAAAAGGATGTTGTTACTATTCTTTTGGATGATATGTCTCATGAGTTTAATTTCTCTAAATTTCATAGACAACCCCTTGATGAGGAATTGCCTAGTAAAGATGAAATTATTGGTCTTGCCTCTATTTCCGTGCCCCTAGTGATCCTTTAGAACAATATTTGTTAGACCATGAAAATGATATGTTTATGAATGAAAGAAGGGAAATAGATGAAGTATTCTTTAAACAGGGACCTATTCTGAAACACAACTTAGCTGTTGAAATCCTAGGGGATCCTCCTCCACCCAAGGGTGATCCCGTGTTTGAGCTTAAACCGTTGCCTGATACTCTTAAATATGCTTATCTTGATGAAAAGAAGATATATCCTGTTATTATTAGTGCTAACCTTTCAGAGAAGGAGGAAGAAAAATTATTGAAAACTCTGAAGAAGCACCGTGCTGCTATTGGATATACTCTTGATGATCTTAAGGGCATTAGTCCCACTCTATGTCAACACAAAATAAATTTGGAGAAAGACGCCAAACCAGTTATTGATCACCAACGACGGCTAAATCCTAAGATGAAAGAAGTGGTAAGGAAGGAAATATTAAAGCTCCTTGAGGCAGGAATAATTTATCCCGTTGCTGATAGTCAGTGGGTAAGTCCTGTCCATTGTGTCCCTAAGAAGGGAGGTATTACTGTCGTTCCTAATGATAAAGATGAATTGATTCCGCAAAGAATTATTACAGGTTATAGGATGGTAATTGATTTCCATAAATTAAATAAAGCTACTAAAAAGGATCATTACCCCTTGCCATTCATAGATCAAATGATAGAAAGATTATCCAAACATACACATTTTTGCTTTCTAGATGGTTACTCTGGTATTTATCAAATACCTGTGTCAGCTCATGATCAAGCAAAGACCACTTTTACTTGCCCTTTCGGTACTTTTTCTTATAGACGTATGCCTTTTGGTTTGTAATGCACCTGCTACCTTTCAAAGATGCATGATGGCTATATTCTCTGATTTTTGTGAAAAGATTTGTGAGGTTTTCATGGACGATTTCTTCGTTTATGGATCCTCTTTTGATGATTGCTTGAGCAACCTTGATCAAGTTTTGCAGAGATGTGAAGAAACTAACCTTGTCTTGAATTGGGAGAAGTGCCACTTTATGGTTAATGAAGGAATTGTCCTGGGGCATAAAATTTCTGAAAGAGGTATTGAAGTTGATAAAGCTAAAGTTGATGCTATTGAAAAGATGTCGTGTCCCAAGGACATCAAAGGTATAAGAAGTTTCCTTGGTCATGCCGGTTTTTATAGGAGGTTCATTAAGGACTTCTCAAAAATTTCTTGGCCTCTGACTAATCTATTACAAAGAGATATTCCTTTTGTCTTTAATGATGATTGTGTAGAAGCATTTGAAATACTTAAGAAAGCATTAATCTCTGCACCTATCGTTCAGCCACCTGACTGGAATTTACCCTTTGAAATTATGTGTGATGCTAGTGATTATGTTGTAGGTGTTGTTCTAGGGCAAAGAGTTGATAATAAATTAAATGCTATTCAATATGCTAGTAAAACTCTAGACAACGCCTAGAGAAATTATGCTACTACTGAAAAGGAATTCTTAGCAGTTGTATTTGCTTGTGATAAGTTCAGACCTTATATTGTTGATTCTAAAGTAACTATTCTCACTGATCATGCTGCTATTAAATACCTTATGGAAAAGAAAGATTCTAAACATAGACTTATTAGATGGGTTCTCTTGCTACAAGAATTTGATTTGCATATTATTGATAGAAAGGGAGCTGAGAACCCCGTTGCAGACAACTTGTCTAGGTTAGAGAATGTTCTTGATGACCCACTACCTATTGATGATAGCTTTCCTGATGAACAATTAGCTGTCATAAATGCTTCTCGTACTGCTCCATGGTATGCTGATTATGGTAATTACATTGTTGCTAAATTTATACCACCTAGTTTCACATACCAGCAAAAGAAAAAGTTTTTCTATGATTTGAGACATTACTTTTGGGATGACCCACATCTTTATAAAGAAGGAGTAGATGGTGTTATTAGACGTTGTGTACCTGAGCATGAACAGGAACAGATCCTACGCAAGTGTCACTCCGAGGCTTATGGGGGACACCACGCTGGAGATAGAACTGCACATAAGGTATTGCAATCCGGTTTTTATTGGCTTACTCTCTTCAAGGATGCTCGTAAGTTTGTCTTGTCTTGTGATGAATGTCAAAGAATTGGTAATATTAGTAGACGTCAAGAAATGCCTATGAATTATTCACTTGTTATTGAACCATTTGATGTTTGGCGCTTTGATTATATGGGACCGTTTCCTTCCTCTAATGGGTATACTCATATTTTAGTTGCTGTTGATTACGTTACCAAGTGGTTAGAAGCTATTCCAACTAGTAGTGCTGATCATAACACCTCTATTAAGATGCTTAAAGAAGTTATTTTTCCGAGGTTTGGAGTCCCTAGATATTTAATGAATGATGGTGGTTCACATTTTATTCATGGCGCTTTTCGTAAAATGCTTGCTAAGTATGATGTTAATCATAGAATTGCATCTCCTTATCCCCACAGTCTAGTGGTCAAGTAGAATTGACTAACAGAGAGCTCAAATTAATTTTGCAAAAGACTGTTAATAGATCTAGAAAGAATTGGTCCAAGAAACTTGATGATGCATTATGGGCCTATAGAACTGCATATAAAAATCCTATGGGTATGTCTCTGTATAAAATGGTTTATGGAAAAGCATGTCACTTACCTCTCGAACTAGAACATAAGGCTTATTGGGCTATTAAAGAGCTCAACTATGATTTCAAACTTGCCGGTGAGAAGAGGTTATTTGACATTAGCTCACTTGATGAATGGAGAACCCAAGCCTATGATAATGCCAAATTGTTTAAAGAAAAAGTTAAAAGATGGCATGACAAAAGGATACAAAAGCGTGAGTTTAATGTAGGTGATTATGTATTGCTATGCAACTCTCGTTTAAGATTTTTTGCAGGAAAACTTCTCTCTAAATGGGAAGGCCCTTACGTTATCGAGGAGGTCTATCATTCCGGTGCCATAAAGATCAATAACTTCGAAGGCACAAATCCGAAGGTGGTGAACGGTCAAAGAAATTAAACATTATATCTCAGGTAATCCTATAAATGTGGAAACCAATGTTGTTGAAACCATAACCCCGGAGGAATACCTAAGGGACACTATCCGGAACGTTTCAGACTCCGAAAAGGAATAGGTATGTGGTACGGTAAGTAAACCAACTCCAAAACAGTTCTAATGGCAAATTTTCTCCGTTTTGGAATATTTAGAAAAATAGAAAAAATAAGAAGCAGTCCGAGAAGGACACGAGGCCTCCACGAGGGTGGAGGGCGTGCCCCCTACCTCGTGGGCACCTCGTGTGCTCTCCGGACTTCGTTTTCTTGCACGATACGTATTTTGGTCGGTAAAAATTCATTATATAATCTCCCGAAGGTTTTGACCAACGTATCACGCAATTATCCTCTGTTCTTGTTTCGAGCTGTTTTCTTTCAGGGTTGTCAAGGCCAGGCATCATGTACCCCCTGCCTCCAACAATGGTGACAACGATGCTTGGCTAATGAAGATAGAGCTGAAGAGGGAAAAACCCATGGAGATCAACAAGGATGAAGGGATCAAGAAGGCCACGGAGGACCAAGTTCCGGCAGCAGAAGACATCCTTCAACTTGATCACAATCTTCTTACCCCAACTGAGATCGAAGCTTTCAAGATGATTGAGTTAGCTCGTATACAAAACAAGTATCTCACACGTGAAAATATTGTGTTGAAGGAGCATATCGTCGCACTCAAGGGCATTATCCACAAGTTGGAGGATCTCTTACGTTTGATGTGCGACTACCCATCATCACCACCATCTTCTTCACCAGCAAAGGAGATATAATCACAAGGGTATGGGCACTCCCCTTGGCAACTGCCAAGCTTGGGGGAGGTGCCCCGGTATCGTATCACCTTCACACTCCTATCTTTACCATTTTTTAGTTCGATCCTTTTAGTAATATCTTGATCTAGTAGAATAAAGTTTTTGATATGATCTAATTTTGAGTTTTGCCTTATGACCCCTTCTATGTAATCGAGTCCGTGAGCTATATATAATAAAGATTAGTGTTGAGTCAAGGGCTTGATTATCTTGCTATGATCTTGAGGGAATAAAAGAA